>NC_092711.1:81820784-82155070 GCF_047496885.1 Scyliorhinus torazame
ATGTTATCTATCTTGACTTCCAAAAGGTCTTTGATAAGGTGCCTCACGGGAGACTGCTGAGTAAAATAAGGGCCCTTGGTATTCGAGGCAAGGTACTAACATGGATTGACGATTGGCTGTCAGGCAGAAGGCAGAGAGTTGGGATAAAAGGTTCTTTTTCGGAATGGCAACCGGTGACGAGTGGTGTCCCGCAGGGTTCAGTGTTGGGGCCACAGCTATTCTCTTTATCTATTAACGATCTAGGTGACGGGACTGGGGGCATTCTGGCTAAGTTTGCCGATGATACAACGATAGGTGGAGGGGCAGGTAGTATGGAGGAGGTGGGGAGGCTGCAGAAAGATTTAGACAGTTTAGGAGAGTGGTCCAAGAAATGGCTGATGAAATTCAACGTGGGCAAGTGCGAGGTCTTGCACTTTGGAAAAAAGAATAGAGTCATGGGCTATTTTCTAAACGGTGACAAAATTCATAATGCTGAAGTACAAAGGGATTTGGGAGTCCTGGTCCAGGATTCTCTAAAGGTAAACTTGCAGGTTGAGACTGTAATTAAGAAAGCAAATGCAATGTTGTCTTTCATCTCAAGAGGCTTGGAATACAAAAGCAGGGATGTACTTCTGAAGCTTTATAAAGCATTGGTTAGGCCCCATTTAGAATACTGTGAGCAATTTTGGGCCCCACACCTCAGGAAGGACATACTGGCACTGGAGCGGGTCCAGCGGAGATTCACACGGATGATCCCAGGAATGGTAGGCCTAACATACGATGAACGTCTGAGGATCCTGGGATTATATTAATTGGAGTTTAGGAGGTTGAGGGGAGATCTAATAGAAACTTACAAGATAATGAATGGCTTCGATAGGGTGGATGTAGGGAAGTTGTTTCCATTAGCAGGGGAGACTAGGACCCGGGGGCACAGCCTTAGAATAAAAGGGAGTCACTTTAGAACAGAGATGAGGAGAAATTTCTTCAGCCAGAGAGTGGTGGGTCTGTGGAATTCATTGCCACAGAGGGCGGTGGAGGCCGGGACGTTGAGTGTTTTTAAGACAGAAGTTAATAAATTCTTGATTTCTCAAGGAATTAAGGGCTATGGAGAGAGAGCGGGTAAATGGAGTTGAAATCAGCCATGATTGAATGGTGGAGTGGACTTGATGGGCCGAATGGCTTTACTGCCATTCACTGTTATCGATCTTGACAAATGAAGGGGTGGGTGCCCTGATGGCTGGGCGTGTCTTAGGTGGCTGTTGGCCTTGCTTTGTGCTTTTTGGTTGGGGAACTGGCACCAGGATGTCTGTAATAGTATCGGTTACCAGAGTGTCATTCCTTTGTTTCCCGGAGATGGGCCAACAATATGCTAATCGACCCATAGTTTCAATCCCGTCTGGGAGCTGTTTCCCAAATATGCATTCAGGCTCTGTGTCTACTTGTTTTCTAGTATTGTCCACAGTTCCCTATGTTCTTTGCGAGTGTCCATTTTGTATTCTGGAAGTGGCTAAATGATGAAGTGGAAGTCTCTTTCTCCAAGAATGGCGAATGATCCAATGATGGTTTCACCGCAGCTGTAACTTCAACCAAGAATGTCAGCGTTTTTAATCTTGATTTTAAACATTCCAAGTGCCTGCAGGTTGTATTTGGAAGCTTTATCAATTAATTGATTGATTTTTAAGTGTCTTTTATTTTTTAATATTTAATTGTAATGTTTGGGCGAAATGTGATAACTCCAATTTCTAGAGGATGAAAACATTTTCAGTTTCTGCATTTTTTTCCTGTGAAACCTTATCAAATAACCCCCCCCCCCCCCCCCGCCCCGAACTTGTAAAAAAAAAAAAAGCCGTCTGTTGCCAGCGAATTTGCGCAATCAAAGATGCAGAAGATTTTTTTTTTAAATTCTATGTATTCTTCATGTCTGAAGGGAGGCAGAGAGTAGGTCACACCCCCTGAACATTGACATCACGGGCTTGACGCGATTGCGATTCCTCCCTTTTGTCAGCTGCAAACAAGGTAAGGGAAAATGGTGGGTCGCGAAGGTCGGCCGGCGTGGGTCGTCAAGGTCGGCCGGGTTGGGTCCCGAAGGTTGGCCAGTTGATTAAAAATGGGTACCCGGAAAAAAAGTTTGAAAAACACTGCCTGAACAGGTTGACGCATTTATTTGACTGACAAAAAGCATGGTGAAGCACTGCTGCCTCACAGGGCCAAGGACCCGGGTTCGATCCCGGCGCTGGGTCACTGTCCATGTGGAGTTTGCACATTCTCCCTGTGTCTGCGTGGATCTCAGCTCCACAACCCAAAGATGTGCAGGGTAGGTGGATTGGCCACGCTAAATTGCACCTTAATTGCAAAAAAAAATAATTGGTTACTCTAAATTTATTTCAAAAAAGGATTGTCTCTTTCCTAATGTTGACAATTAAAGGGGTGGGTTCCCCAGGAGATAGCTGACATTTCAGGGCAATGAAATTAATAATGGACAGAGATATGTCTAGTTTTGTTGCATGGTCCAGATTAGATATGTTATTTACAGTTTGTAATAAAGTAAATTTATTATTATTTCTCATCTTGTAATAAAGGACTGTGACTAGGTTATAGATTTCCAGTCATCTCTTCCCTCAGAGGGTTGTTAGTCTTTGGATTTCTCTTCCACAGGGACCAGTTGTATCTGGGGGTCATTGAATATATTCAAGCACAAGGTTGACAGATATTTTATTGACAATGGAGTTAAGGGTAATGGGGATCAGGTAGGAAAATAGAGAGAATGCTGATATGAGGAGGGATTTATTCACTCGAGGATGTGGTGAAGCTTTGGAATTGTCGACTCCAGAGGAATGTGGAGCCTCAGTCATCAGGTATGTTCAAGGCAAATATTGATTGGTTTCTAGATATTGAAGATGTCGAGGGATATGGGGATTGTGTGGGGAAAATGGTGTTGCGATCGATCGGCCAAGGATCTCATTGAATGGTTGAGCAGACTCGGTGGGCTGAATGGCTACTCTTGCTCCTATTCTAATCTCTGTGTCCTGGTCAGGGAGCAGTGAGCTGAGCTTGGATCTGTCAATCCACATGAATCAGCACCTTCAGGAGAATTGGGAGGGTGAATATTAGATACAGCAGAGTGAGAATGGAGGGAGAGTGTGTGAGATGGAGATTTAGAGCTTTTTGAGAACAAGAGAGTAAATAATGTTCGATTGAAATAGAATTGTCTTCTGAATTTCTATCCTGTACTAACTGATGACTTCTGTAAATTGTATTTAAAGGATATTGGAAGAGGAGGAATTATAGACAGAAATCTCAAACATCACGTCTCGATGTGACAAACTCACTCGATTCCTTCTGATCTGAATATCATCGGGCTCTGAATATCATCGGCGAGAAGGAGAAATGTTTGTCCGATCTGTCGGCTTCAAAAGATTTTAAACGTGCATGTAATTGGAAAAGCACCGAGACCCAAACAACACACCCGAGTGAGAGTGTTCCAGTGAAATGAAAATGAAAATCGCTTATTGTCACAAGTAGGCTTCAAATGAAGTTACTGTGAAAAGCCCTTAGTCGCCACATTCCGGCGCCTTTTCGGGGAGGCTGGTACGGGAATTGAACCGTGCTGCTGGCCTGCCTTCAAAACCAGCGATTTAGCCCTGTGCTAAACCAGACCCTAACTGACTGTGCAAAGAGCTTAAACCAGTTACGCAGCCTGAAAAAACATCACACCGTTCACAGTGAGGAGAGACAGTGCACATGTTCTGTGTGTAGACGAGGCTTCCACTGATTGTCCAATCTGGAGAGACACCAGGAGACCCAAAACATGGAGAAACCGTGGAAATGTGGGGACTGTGGGAAGGGATTCGGAGCCCCATCTGTGCTGGAGATTCATCGCCGCAGTCACACTGGGGAGAGGCCATTCAGCTGCTCTCAGTGTGGGAAGGCATTCATTGATTCATCCACCCTGCGGAAACATCTGCGAGTTCACACTGGGGAGAGGCCATTCACCTGCTCTCAGTGTGGGAAGGGATTCATTCAGTTATCCACCCTGCGGACACACCAGCGAGTTCACACTGGCGATAGACCATTCACCTGCTCTCAGTGTGGGAAGGGATTTACTCAGTTATCCACCCTGCGGACACACCAGCGAGTTCACACTGCGGAGAGACCGTTCACCTGTTCTCAGTGTGGGAAGGGATTCATTGATTCATTCACCTTGCTGAGACACCAGCAGGTTCACACTGGGGAGAGGCCGTTCACCTGCTCTCAGTGTGGGAAGGGATTCACTCAGTTATCTACCCTGCAGAGACATCAGCGGGTTCACACTGGGGAGAGACCGTTCACCTGCTCTCAGTGTGGGAAGGGATTTAGTGATTCATCCACCTTGCTGAGACATCAGCGAATTCACACTGGGGATAGGCCATTCACCTGCTCTCAGTGTGGGAAGGGATTCACTCAGTCATCCAGTCTGCAGACACACCAACGAATTCACACTGGGGAGAGGCCATTCACCTGCTCTCAGTGTGGGAAAGGATTCACTCAGTTAACCAACCTACAGACACACCAGCGAGTTCACACTGGGGAGAGGCCGTTCACCTGCTCTCAGTGTGGGAATGGATTCACACAGTCATCCAGTCTGCAGACACATCAGCGAGTTCACACTGGGGAGAGGCCATTCACCTGCTCTTAGTGTGGGAAGGGATTACATAGAAACATCGAAAATAGGAGCACAAAGAGATCGTTTGGCCCTTGGCACCTGCTCTGACATTCATTATGATCATGGCTTATCATCCAACTCCATAGCCTAATCCCGCTGTCCCCTCCATATCCTTTGATCCCCTTCGCCCTAAGTGCTGTATCTAACTGCTTCTTGAAAACATACAGTGTATTGGCCTCAACTATTTCCTCCAGTAACAAATTCCACAAGCTCACCACTCTCTGGTTGAAGAAATTTCTCCTGATCTCTGTCTAAATGGTCTGTCCTCAGACTGCGACCTCTCGTTCTGTACACTCCCACCATCGGGAAAATTTATCCTGCATCTACCCTGCCAAGTCCTGTTGGAATATTATAGGTTTCTATGAGATCCCCCATTCTTCTGAACTCCAGCGAATACAATCCTAACTGATTCAATCTCTTATACATCAGTCCCACCATCCCAGGAATCAGTCTGGTAAACCTTCGCTGCACTCCCTCTGGAGCAAGAACATAATTCCTCAGATAAGGAGACCAAAACTGCACACAATATTCCAGGTATGGTCTCGCCAAGATCCTGTATATTTGCAGCAAGATATTCCTGCTCCTGTACTCTAATCCGCTCGCGGTGAAGGCTAGCATAGCATTTACCTTCTTTACCGCCTGCTGTAGCTGCATGTGTACCTTCAGTGACTGGTGTACGAGGATACCCAGGTCTCGTTGCATAGTCCCCTCTCCTAATCTATGGCCGTTCAGATAATAGTCTGCTTTCTCATTTTGTTCCCTCATCTAAATAGTTAATATATCGGGTGGCACAGTGGTTAGCACTGCTGCCTCACGGCACTGAGGATCAGTGTTCAATTCTACCCCGGATCACTGTCTGTGTGGAGACAAGTTCTCCCTGTGTCTCCGTGGATCTCAACCCCATAACCCAAAGATGTGCAGGGTCGATGAATTGGCCACACTAAATTGCCCCTTAATTAGAAAAAAGGAATTGGGTACTTTAAATTTTTTAAAAAATCATTAATATATCTTGTGAATATCTGGGGTCCGAGCACCGATCCCTGCGGTACCCCACTAGTCACTGCCTGCCAATTTGAAAAAGACCATTAATTCCTACTCTTTGTTTCCTGTCTGCCAACCAGTTTTTTAAAATCCATATCAACACACTGCGCCTAATTCCATGTGCTTTTATTTTACACACTAATCTCTCATGCGGGACAAAAGCCATCTGAAAGTCCAAATATACCACATCCACTGGCTCCTCCTCGTTAACTCTACCAGTTACACCCTCGAAGAATTCCAGTAGATTTGTCAAGCATGATTTCCCCTTCATAAATCCATGCTGACTCTGTCCGATCCTGTCACTGCTTTCTATGTTTTGTGGGGCTGCACTGTTGCTTTACAGCGCCAGGGTCCAAGGTTCGATTCCTGGCTTGGGTCACTGTCTGTGCGGAGTCTGCATGTTCTCTCCGTGTGTGTGTGTGCGTTCCTCCGGCCCCTCTGGTTTCCTCCCAGAAATCTCAAAAGACGTGCTGTTATATGATTTGGACATTCTGAATTCTCCCTCTGTGAACCTGAACAGACGTCGGAGTGTGACGACTCAGGGCTTTTCACAGGAACTTCATTGCAGTGTTAATGTAAGCCTACTTGTGGCAATAAAGATTATTATTATAAGTGCTTTGCTACAAAATCTTTGACAATGGATTTGAGACTTTTCCCCACTACCGATGTCAGGCTTACTGGTCTATAATTCCCTGTTTTCTCTCTATCTCTTTTTTTAAATAGGGGAACTACATAAGGCACCCTCCAATCTGCAGGATTTGTTCCAGAGTGTATAAAGTCCTGGAAGGTGACCACCAATGCATCCACTATTTCGAGAGTGATGCACGATCAATGACCACTAAAGCGAGGTTGTAGTCCAACTGAAGGCTTTAATAAGCTAGGTGTTTCCCCCAGCAGCACAGGTACAGAAAGAAGGCTGCTAGGGCGGCACGGGCTCTTATACCTAGCCTTTCGGGGCGAAGCTACCATACTGCTTGACCAATAGGAAACATACAATATCTACCAATGGTGTTCCAGCATTACCAAGAACCGTAATACCTCTACACAGACTACCACATTCACCCCCTGTTAAAAAAGAGTCCGGCGGGGGTGGTGGCCTGATATTACAACATGGTAACGTGGTAGAAGTTATAGTTATTATGGAGGTACCGTAATACCTCCATACAGCGTTTTTGTCTTATTGTCGTAACTATTTACAGATTCACAATTAACTATATAAACTTTAAAATGAAGCAATCAGTCGATCGGGGGCCCTGGTTGTCCTCTGTGATCGTTGAAGCTCTGGTGCTGATGCCGGTGGAGGCTCGGGCGTCTGTGACTCTGGGAGCATAGCCTCGATCTCTGTGGCAGCTTTAACACCCCTAGACGGCGCTGGTGGGGAAACCGGTTGACCTGAGAAGGGAGCGTCTGCGGGGTGCGTCTGTGGGCGGGGGGGCTTGACAGGGCCGGCGGAAGGACCGATCCTCCTGGGACGGGGGCACCTGTGAGAGGGAGGGTGGGACTGGTGGCTGGGGTGTGCGTGGGGCTGCGGCGGGTGCCAGGCACAAAATGGCGGTGCCCATCCATCGCACGTGGCGTCCGCAGGACAAGATGGCGGCACCCGGGGGCCGCATGTGGCCCTGGAGGAGGAAGATGGTGGCGCTCGCTGGCCGCATGGGGACTGTGGAGAGGGTTGTGGTGGCGGTCCGCAATCGCCACCGGAGACTGCAGTGACCGTCCGGGCCTGGCATACCACCAGGAAGTGGCCCTTTTTACCGCATCCCTTGCAGGTGGATGCGCGGGCCGGACAGCGCTGCCGGGGGTGCATGGCCTGCCCGCAAAAGTAGCAGCGGGGCCCCCCGGGGTTGCCAGGCCGCCTTGCAGCACAAGCTTGTGGGGGGGGTTGGGAAATGTCTCGGGGTCGGCCACAGTGAGTGGGGGGTTCCACGCTGCCCAGGGGGCTGCCACATGGTCGGGGACGTAAGCGCGGTCAATTCGGGAAGCCACATCCAGGGAGCCTGCAATGGCCTGTGCCTCATTGAGGTCTCGGGTGTCTTTCTCCAGCAATCGCTGGCGGATTTGGGAGGACAGCATACCTGCAACGAAAGCGTCCCGGATCAAAAGTTCTGTGTGGTCGCTCGCCGAAACTTGCGGGCAGCTGCAGGTTCTCCCCAACACCAGGAGCGCACTGTAGAATTCTTCCAGTGATTTCCCCAGGGATTTGTCGCCTCGTTGCTCGCAGATGTCAGGCGTAGACCTGGTTTACCTGGCGAATATAATGTCCTTTTAGCAGCTCCAATGCAGCATCAAAGTCGTCCGTGGCCTCGATGAGGGTGTAAATTTCTGGGCTCACCCTTGAGTGCAGGACTTGCAATTTCTGTTCTCCCGTGGGTGTGTTTTCGGCTGTTCCGAGATATCCGTTAAAACACGCCAGCCAGTGCTTGACGGTTGCTGCGGAGTTTGCCACGTGGGGGCTAAGTTGCAGACACTCCGGCTTGATTCGGAGCTCCATCCTTTTAAATCTACCTTATTAAAGTGATGCACGATCAATCACCACGAAAGCGAGGTTGTAGTCAAACTGAAGGCTTTAATAAGCTAGATGTTTCCCCCAGCAGCTCAGGTACAGAAAGAATGCTGCTGGGGCGGCACGGGCTCTTATACCCCGCCTTGCAGGGCAGAACTACCATACAGCTTGACCAATAAGAAACATACAATATCTACCAATGGTGTTCCAGCATTACCAGGTACCGTAATACCTCTACACAGACTACCACAGAGAGTCACTTCTTTAAGTACTTTGAGTTGCAGATTATCAGGCCCTGGGGATTCATCAGCCTTCAATCCCATCAATTTCCCCAACACCACTTCGCTACTAATATTGATCTCCTTCAGTTCCTCCCTCTCACTAAATCCTGCGTCCCCAACATTTCTGTGTCTGATTTGTGTCCACATTTCTGAAGACAGAACCAAAATATGTATTTATTTGCTCACCCATTTCTTTGTCCCCTATTATACATTCCCCTGTTTCTGACTAAGGAAGCTACGTTTGTCTTCTCCAATCCTTTCCTCGTCATATACCTATAGAAACTTTAACAATCAGCCTAATTTCCTGTTTTGTGCCATTCCCAACATCACCACTGCAGTTTGGGGTCTATATACGATGCCCACTAATTATTTTGCCCCTTGGTGTTTCTCAGCTCTACCCATACAGATTGCACATTGTCAGAGCTAATATCCTTCCTCACTATTGCATTCATTTCCTCTTTAACCAGCACTGCCACTCCACTGCCTTTTCCTTTTTGTCTCTCCTTCCTAAATACTGAATATATTCAGTTCCCATCCCTGGTCATCCTGCAGCCATGTCTCCATAATCCCCATTATCTCACACCCGTTCACATCTATTTGCACAATTCACTTGGTTATGCCATCTGCAGTCACACCAGGGAGTTCATACTGGGGAGAGGCCATTCACCTGCCCTCAATGTGCGAAGGGATTTAGTAATTCATCGCTCTTTCTGAGACACCAACAAGTTTATAACTGATTACAGGGATTGGATTCTGCTGTTATTGTTTCTGTTGTCAATTACATCCAGGACTGCATTTTGTTCATTCTGTTGGTCAATGGGGAAGGTCAGAGGATTTCTTTCTGCTGGACTGGCCAGTCTCACGACTTCGTCTCCAGTGGCCTGATTCTCTCTGAGCCTTCTTGCGAACATCTGGTTTCACATTTCACAAGGGTGAAAGAGTGAGGTTAGAAGATGTTTCATTACCAATTCTGTTTGGAAACCGCAAAAATCATGCCACATTGCCATGAAGATGGGCTATGGTGCTTACATTGTTCTTTTGTTTAATTTATCTCGGTGCTTTTCACAGAAGAAAACGGGCAAGTTGTCTGAGGTGCCCTGGGAAACAACATTAAATAGTATGGTGGGAGACGGGCAATCTCAGGCAATATTTAAGGAATTATTACAGATTGACACGGGGATCAGTTAGCTCAGTTGGCTGGTTTGTGCTGAGTGACACCAACAGCACAGGTTAAATTCCCATACTGGCTGAGGGTAGCCATGGATTGTGTCCGTATTTATGCTCCACATGATCCTCCACCCACCCCTCTATATCTCCCCCATCAGCATCTCCTATTCTTTCTCTCTCATGTATGCATCTAGCTTTACGTTCAGTGTATTCATGCTGTTCACCTCAACCACTCGCTGTGGGAGTGAGTTCCACATTCTCACCACTCGCTGGGTAAAGAGGTTTCTACTGAAATTCCTATTGGATTATTGAATTCCTTCATAATCTTAAAGATTTCCATCCGGGCACCCATCAGTCTTCTCTTTTCCAGAAAAAAGCAGCCCCAGCCTAACCTGAGTGTTAAATGCTCTCAGTTCTGTATATTATGAATCTTTGTTGCACCTTATCCAGTGCCTCTATTTCCTTTTTCTAAATGGAGATTACCAATGTTGAAAGTTCTCCCAGTGCAGTCTAACCCTGGACTTATCAATTCTACCCTTTAGAGTGGAAACCTATATATGGGCCCCACACTTTAGGAAATATGTCAAGTACTTAGAGAGGGTGTAGAGGACATTTACAAGAATCATAGATCATAGATTATCATAGAATTTACAATGCATAAGAAGGCCATTCGGCCCATCGAGTCTGCACCGGTCCCCGGAAAGAGCACCCCACCCAAGGTCAACACCTCCACCCTATGCCCATAACCCAGTAACCCCACCCAACACTAAGGGCAATTTTGGACACTAAGGGCAATTTATCATGGCCAATCCACCTAACCTGCACATCTTTGGACTGGAATGGCACCAGAGATAAGGGACTCCAGTTAGTTGGAGACTGGAGCAGCTGAATTTCTCTCCTGAGATCACAGCATCTGGAGGGTGGGGGATGGGGCCATTCAGCCCTTTGGGACCATGTCAGCTCCCTGTGGAGGAAACCAGTCTGTCCATTGTCCCGTTCATTCCCCGAATCCCTGTAGGTTTATTTCTCTCAGTGCCTTTCCAATTGAAATCCTTCCGTCATCTCTGCATCTCCTACCCTCATAGGCAGTAGGTTCCAGGTTGTTACCACTCCCTTTACATGTACACAAGGCTGCTAGAGCACAGAGGAGTCTATTTGGCCCATTTTCCCCGTGCCAGCTCTTTGTACAGTGACCCATTAATCCCAGAGTTTGACTTTTGTTTTCTTTTTCAGAATGTACCAAATTCCCTTTTGGAAGTTACAGTCCAATGAGATTCCAGCACCATTTATAGACAGTGCATTCCAAATCACAACAACTCGCTGTGTTTTACAACAAATAATTGTGCATATGGTGTGTCTGGAGTTTCACAGAGTATTCAAAATGGTGTCAACACTGTGGTTATTACACAAAATTAAGACTCTACCTTTATCAATTATTTTGGTGAGGACACAGAGTGTAATATGTCCGGGTGTAGGGACAGTGAGAACAAATGTACATTTCTATAAAACCTCACTCCCACTGGACCTCCTAAAGTGTTTTAAAGCCAATGGAGTACTTTTGAAATATATTCACTGTTGTAATGTAGGAAGCTATAAGTACGCATGTGTAGTCACGTTTAGTTTTTAAAATTGTGGGTGGCACGGTGGTGCAGTGGTTAACACTGCTGCCTACAGCACTGAGGACCCATGTTTGAAGCCTGGCCCTGGGTCACTGTCCGTGTTTGCATATTCTTCCTGTGTCTGCATGGGTTTCACCCCCACAACCCAAAGATGTGCAGGTTAGGTCGATTGACCACACTAAATTGCCCCTTCGTTTGAAAAAATAATAATTGGGTACTCTAAATTTTTTTGAAAATAGTTTTGAAATTGTTATTTTCAGAGTGTATTCACTATCATTAGTAACAAGGTCAAGGAAGCTCTTTTATACCTCGAACATGGGGCTTTATGCAGCCACTTCACCTCCTGTACCTTTCTATATTAACTATGTCGACTTCATAGAAAATATACAGACACACATACACACCAATATATTCTACAAACACACATACCAGGCACTCGTGGATACACCAACACCCACGCAAACACATATGGGACATGTCCTGTCCTATCGGGCAAACTTAAGGGAAGCAGAGAGAGACTGGTGAAAATTGACATATAGGAAACAGTGAGGACAGGGAGAAACTGGGGAAAATAGAAATATAAGAATAATAGGGAGGATAGTAACAAATTCCAGGAGAACAGAATGAGACTGGGGGGATGGAAATATAGGAAACAGTGAGGCTGATCATAACAAATTTCAGGATGACACCGAGATAGACTGGGGAAAATTGAAATACAGGAATAGTGGGGAGGATAGTAACAAATTCCAGGAGAACAGAGAGAGACTGGGGAAATGGAAATATAGGAAATAGTGAGACTGATCACAACAAACTTCAGGAGGACAAAGAGAGAGACTGGGGGAAATGGCAGACACCTAGCAGATCAAATGTACAAACCATAATGCTGAAATCTTAACCAACTTGGGTACAATGTCTGAATAATCTGGATGGAGAGACACAACACAGATGGGAAACTGATTTAAACAGTCCGGAGAATAAAATAAGAGAGAAATTACCAGCAAGAAATGCACGGAGAAAAAATTGAGATTGGCTGAATACAGGAGCAGTAAAACAAAACTGGAGACATGAAACATTTGTTATTAATATTGGTGGAATAAATCAGTCTGGGATCAATCAGTTGAAAGACATTTTACTAAAATATGTGTGTGATGTAATAAACATGAAATACACACACAATTCACGTTTATGTTGCATTCTGGCAGGTCAATTAACCATGAATCAGAGGATCAGTGGTTTCACAACTGTCAGTGTGTTATGGAATGCTATTTTGCAGTGCCATTGATTCATGTCGAGAAAAGCAGATCATTCTTGTTTTGACTGTGGGAATTACAGCTGTGTTTTGGGATTAAATTGGAGAGACGAGCATAAAAATGTCAGCAATCAACTATTTAAATATTGGGACAGTTAATGTTCCTGTGAAGGGTTATGGAATGTTGTCATTACTGTTAAGGTGCTATAAAGTGCAAGTCACTGACTGGGAATGAACGGACTTCCTCTCTGATCTGGGAACCCATGATACAGTCATGTTGCTATATGGATCTTACGGTTGATTCCCTTAATTCGTATTCCTTTAATTTTCTCTTTATTATTTTGGACCATTGAGACATACATTTAACTCGAGCAGAGGAAGTAAGCAACTCAAAGTGTCAAAACTGTACACTGTGTTATCAAGTTTTCTATTTTGGACAGACAAATCCAGACTTTATGGCACCCTAGAGATATAAGGGGTTTGTTCCAATTGGTTGACTGGTGATCAATGGATTGGCTAGGGACAGTATTCCACCCGGCAACAGCTAGCGATTTGTTCTTATCAGGTGTAGTTTTTCAGAGAAAACCCAGGCGAAGCCACTGGACCCTCACGGTGGAAGCAGCTTTCTCACTCTGCTCTACTGCGTACTGTCTGAAGGCATGAAACTTCTAGACCCTGGAAGAAGAAACTTTCTCTCTCTCAAATGCTGGTTGCCTGCTCGTTCTGTGAGTCTACTGTGAAAACCATTGCAAACTGAATGTAAAGGCAACATCCATCTTAAAGCCGAGAGTGAAGGAACTAACTGCAATACTTCCATCTGAAACAGACTCTTAACCTTTTATTGTCGGCATTAAGTTCACACTCTCTTTCCCCTCTGTGTTTGTTTGTCTGTCTATGTGTAGAGGGTGGGGTGAGTTCAGGGGAGATGGTTGAGAGTTAGATATTAGATAGAATTTTTCTAAAAATAAATTTAGAGCACCCAATTATTTTTTTCCAATTAAGGGGCAATTTAGCATGGCCAATACACCTAACCTGCACATCTTTGGGTTGTGGGGGTGAAACCTATACAGACACGGGGAGAATGTACAAACTCCACATGGACAATGACCCAGGGCTGGGATTCGTACCCGGGTTCTCAGCGCCGTAGTCCCAGTCATTGGATAGTAGAATTAACCAGTTGCATGTGTTGCCTATTTAATTATAGTTACTGTTAATAATATAAGGTTAATAGTGTTTAAATTTACAAGGCCAGGTGACTGTAGTTATTGGCCATCTGAAGACATGGGGTATTTTAAGATAAAAGTTAAATTTCATTGTGTTGTGACTCCTTGTCAAGTGGGGCTGGAATTGACCACGCACTGGCCCAGGGTGTCATGACACTGCAGATTGACCACTCAGCAGCTCAATGTGGGAAGCGCTGCTCTCGGTCATATCATTTACTGACAGATAGCACAGTCACACTGGAGAGAGACCATTCAAATACTTTGTAAGCCAGGACATCTTGCTATTATTCCAGCGGAACATGCCCTAGTTTAAAGATTCAAAGGTTTCATGCATGATCAGCACATTCTTACTGGAGAGTGGCTGTTTAAATGTTCTTTGTGTTGGAATAGATTCACTTGTTGATCGAACCTGCTGAGATACCACGAAGTATGGTAGCACAGTGGTTAGCACCGTTGCTTAACAGCACCAGGGTCCCAGGTTTGATTTCCACTTGAGTCACTGTCTGGCAGAGTCTGCACGTTCTCCCCGTGTCTGTGTGGGTTTCCTAACACAAGTCCCGAAAGACATGGTGTTAGGTAATTTGGACGTTCTGAATTCTGCTTCAGTGTATTCGAACAGGCCCTTGGGATTTTCACAGTAACTGTATTGCAGTGTTAATCTAAGCCTACTTGTGGCAATAATAAAGATTATTATTATCCATTTGTGCCTAGCGGGATGGTTTTGTCTATTTATTTCCACTGTGTCTCACAATTTCAGACCAACTCCAAAAGAGAATTGGGTCGTGCTTTTGCGTTTCTGTATGGTCCTTCAGTCCCAGTCGACATCCAACAACAACAAATAAATCTTTTCAACCATTATCTTCAATGGCGGGCATTTTGCCCAGCATGCCACGCGGCAGAGACTCCCGGATATGGACAAGAGACCATCGCGCAGGTGCGGAACAGCCCAGTAAAAGGAACATGCGCAGTGGGGGTGATGGGGAGCAGCTTGTTTCTGGTCTCCACAGCGGGTAAGGTAACAGTGTGCCCGAGAGAGCAATGCGCGCTGTGGGCGGGCGGAAAGACTTGATAAACACTCAGTGAAGACCTCAAACCGCGAATAAGAAACTCTCAACCCTGCGGCGCGCTTCCCCGGGCCGCAGCATTTCCGGCAGCGGCCAGGCCCGGGTTAATGTTAAAGGAGCAGCAGGACGCATGCGCGCCGAACTCTGTCCTGTCAGCAGGAGGAGAGAATGTTTAAAGTTCCAGCATTAAAGTTCCAGGTCATTACCACTCACTGGGTGTAATTTATTCATCACATCCCCACCACCACCAAATCGTAAATCTGCCCTGAAATCATTGTATGATCGGATAATGGAGATGTTTCTTTATCTACCTTATCTAGACATATCATAAACTATCCAACCCTATCAGAAACTGGTACACCTCTATCAAATCTCCCCTCTGCCATTTGCTCCAAGGAGAACAACCCACTTATGGACTGACTTGATTGACACTACACCCCTGTATGCTTCACCCGATGGCAGTGTTTATGTAGTTACATTGTGTACATTGTGTTGCCCTGTTATGTATTTCTTTTCTTTTCATGGACTTAATGATCTGTTGAGCTGCTCGCAGAAAAATACTTTTCACTGTATCTCGGTACATGTGACAATAAACAAAATCCAAATCCAACCTAACATTGCAACTATAATCCCTCATCCCTGGAACCATTCTGGTAAATCTCCTTTGCACCCTTTCAAAGACCCTCACATCCTCCATACTGTGTGGTGATCACTGGTTTGCACCGACCCAGATGTTCTGTCTTCCTGTCTGTGATGTCATCACACACCCACAATTGCACAGTGACATCACTCCCACTCCCCGGGTGACTCCTCAATGGTGTCACTAACAAGACCAACAGCAAATATTGCCAAACCCCAGTTTGTGAGATTATAACGTTTGAGCTTCTTGAACCGCTGCAGTCTGTGTGGTGAAGGTGCTCCACCAATGATGTTAGATAAGGAGTTACAGGTTATTCACCCAGTGATGATGAAGGAACAGTGGTGATATATGTCCAAATCATTATGCGCTGATCTATTTATATTGAGCCTTTAAGGTAATGAAACATCCCTCGATATTTCACAGAAATGTTATCAAACAACATTGACACTGAGCCACGTAAGGAAGATATTAAGGCTGATGGCCAAAAGTTTGATCAAAGAGGTAGGTTTGAAGGAATATCCTAAAGGAGGAAAGTTGGATTGAGAGGCGGAAAGGTTTAGGGAGGAAATTCCACAATTTATGGCCTTGGGAAAATGAAGGTGCAGCCACAAATGGTGGCACAGTTAATATCAGAATGTTCAGGAATTAGAGGAAGTGCAGCTCTCCCAGAAGGTTGTGAGGCTGGAGGAGATTACAGCGGTCGGTCTGTGAGCATAGGGGTGATGGGTGAACAGGACTTGGTGTGAGTAAGCACACAGGCAGCAGAGTTTTGTGTGACCCCAGGATTACAGGGAGGATGAATCTGGGAGGCTGGCCGGGAGTGTGTAGGATAATAAGTTGAGAGGTAACAGGAATGGATCAGAGTTTCAGCAATAGATGAACTCGGATTAGGGTGCAGTTGGGTGAAGTTCCTGATGTGGAAATGGTGGTCTTGGTGATGATGGGGATTTGTGCTTGTACACTCATCTTGGGGTCAAATATTATTCTGAAGTTGTGAAGAGTTTGCGTCAACCTCACTCAGTTGCCAGGGAGAGGGTTGGAGTTGGTGTTCAGGGAGTGGAGTTTGTAGCGGGGACTGAAGACAATGACTTCATTTTCCCAGGATTTAAATGGAGGAAATTCCAGTTCCTCTTGTACTGGGTCAGACTAGTCAGGCTGCTGTGTGATTTTGAGGGGAACTTGAAGGTGATGGTGTTAACATACATCACAAAGGGGGACACATTGGCGTAGTGGTATTGTCACTGCACTTGTAATCCAGAGACCCAGGGTAATGCTCTGGGGAAATGGGTTTGAATCCCACCAGGGCACATGGTGGAATTTGAATTCAATAAAAATATGGAATTTTAAAAGTCTAATGACGACCATGAAACTATTGTTGATTGTTGTAAAAACCCATCTGGTAAATGTCCTTGAAGGAAATCTGTCATCCTTATCCAGTCTGGCCTCCGTGTGGAAGCACCCACAGCAATGAGGTTGAGTCTTAAATGCCTCTGAATGGCTGAGCACTCAGCTCTTTCTTTGTGGTGGTAGAGCTTCAGAGTTTGGAGATTCTAAGTTCTGTTTGAGTTGAAGACATAAAGGACCGAGTCTTCTGTAGATCCAGACCAGGTGATAGGTTCTCTTCCCTGAAGGACATCAGTGAACCAGCTGGGTTTTTCTGACAATCCAGCAGTTTTCATGGTCACTTTTTCCCAGTGCCAGCCCCACAAATGACCAGATTCATTCAGCTCAATTTCACAACCTGCCTTTGTGTTTTTGTGGGTTCTCTCTCACTCCCTATTTCCTGTTTTAAATCAATTTCACAGGGTATGAGAAGGGGATTTGTTGGGAAACTCAAATCGAACATCGCATCAGGATCTGACAGTCACCCAATTTATTGTGACTTTATATCATCGAATTTCGAACATGGAAGGAAAAAGCATCGTTCACAGTGGGGAGAAACCGTACACGTGTTGTGTGTGTGGACGAGGATTCAGTCGATCATCTGGGCTGTCAAAACATAAATGCAGTCAGACCAGACATAAACCGTTGAAATGTGGGGACTGTGGGAATGGATTCAGATACCCGTCTGAGTTGGAAACCCATCAACGCAGTCACACTGGAGAGAGGCCGTTCACCTGCACTGTGCGTGGGAAGGGATTCATGAAGTCAAAGAGCCTGGTAAAACACCAGCAAATTCACACTGAAGTGAAACTGTTTAAGTGTCGAGACTGCGGGAAGTGCTTTAAAGGTTCCAGCGAACTTATGTCCCACCAACGTATTCACACTGACGAGAGACCGTTTAGGTGCTCTCACTGTGGGACTGGGTTCAAATGGTCATCTCAACGCACTGTACACCAACGCGTTCACACTGGGGAGAGACCCTTTAAATGCTCAGACTGTGAGAAGTGCTTCAAAAGTTCCTGGGAACTTATGCGACATTGGCGTGTTCACACTAACAAGACACCGTTCAGGTGCTCTCACTGTGGGACTGGGTTCAGATGGTCCTCTCAACTCACTGTACATCAGCGCGCCCACACTGGGGAGAGGCCATTCACCTGCTCTGAGTGTGGGAAGGGATTCACTCGGTCATCCCACCTGGTTATACACCAGAGAGTTCACACTGGGGAGAAACCATTCACCTGCTCCATGTGTGGGAAGGGATTCACTACCTTATCCAACCAGCTGATACACCAGCGCACTCACACTGGGGAGAAGCCATTCATCTGTACCAGTTGTGGGAAGGGATTCATTCAGTTATCTGCCCTGCTGATACACCAGCGCACTCACACAGCGTTGGTCCCATTCACCTGCTCCAGGGGTGGGAAGAGAGTCACTACATTATCCAGTCTGCTGACACACCAGCGAGTTCACACGGGGGAGAGGCCATTCACCTGCTTTGTGTGTAAGAAGAGATTCACTCACTCATCCGCCCTGCTGAGACACCAGCGACTTCACGAGTAACGACAGTGATTGGACTTTGCTGTTAAACACATCCAGGACTGAACCATGTTCATTGGGGCCTGTTTCTGATGTTGTTAATAAACCCCAGCCCAGTTATAGTAGTTAATATTGTGAATCAAAGTAAAATAAGTCAACTTTCTATTTCACCCACATCATGTTGAATCTTTTTAATATCTCGAAGACAAGTTAGTTCCTTTTGAAATGTTCTCCCTCTCCTGTCTCCTCCATCCTCCCCTCCAATAAGTGCGAGACAATCCAATCAGCTGCCTCTGCTAGTTTCCTCACTTCCACCAATCCACCCGGACAAATATCTCTCCGTGTCCAACTCCTCCAGCCAGCCTCACCACACACAGTGAGTTCATACTGCAGAGAGAGGGTTTAAATGCTCCTGTCACAGTCTTAGCTGTAAAAACCCACATTCACTGATGGTTCACCAGTGCAGTCACTCCGGTTCCACTCCATTCACCTGCTCTCAGTGCAGGAAGAGGTTCAGGCGATTGTCCATCCTGCAGCAACATCAGTGAGTTCACACCGGGGAGAGGTCATTCACCTGCTCCATGTGTGGGGAGGGGGAGGGATTCACTCAGTCATTCAACCTGTTAACACACCAGTGAGTTTGCACTGACTGAAGATATCCTAAATGTCTGGATTGTGGAAAGTGTTATAAAATACACTGACAAGAGACTGTTCAGAATCTCTCACAGTGGGACTGATTCAAGTGAACATGTGGACTCAGTGTCCGTCAGCGCACTCACACTGGGCAGAGACTGTACATCTGTTTCATATGTGGGAAGAGATTAGCTCAGTCATCCCACCTCAACACACATCCACTTGTCCACATTTTTCAAAGTTCAGAGTGTGAGGAGAGATTTAAAATCAATCGAATCTGCTGTCACACAAACACATTCACACGAGTAAGAGGCTGTTCACCAGCTGTGTGTGCGGCAAGATATTCACTTGGTCTTCTCACCCACTGACACACCAGTGAATTCACGGTGATTAAGGGCAGCACAGAAGTTAGAACAATTGCTTCACAGCTCCAGGATCATCCACATAGATGATTTGGAGTTGGGGACCAAGTGCAATGTGGCAAAGTTTGCACTTGGTTTAGGTGAATGGGCTAGGGTCTGGCAGATGGAATTCAATGTTGCCAAGTGTGAGGCTATCCATTTTGGGAGGAATAACAGCAGAATGGATTATTATTTAAATGGTAAAATGTTAAAACATGCTGCTGTGCAGAGGGACCTGGGTGTGCTGGTGCACGAGTCGCAAAAAGTTGGTGTGCAGGTGCAACAGGTGATTAAGAAGGCTAATCGAGTTTTGTCTTTCATTCCTAGAGGGATGGAGTTCAAGACTAGGGAGGTTATGCTGCAATTGTATAAGGTGTTGGTGAGGCCACATCTGGAGTATTGTGTTCAGTTTTGGTCTCCTTACCTGAGAAAGGACATTTTGGCACTGGAGGGAGTGCAGAGGAGATTCACTAGGTTGATCCCAGAGTTGAGGGGATTAGATTATGACGAGAGGTTGAGTAGACTGGGACTGTACTCATTGGAGTTTAGAAGGATACGGGGGGATCTTATTGAAACATATAAAATTATGAAGGGAATAGATAGGATAGATGCGGGCAGGTTGTTTCCACTGGTCGGGGAAAGCAGAACTAGGGGGCATAGCCTCAAAATAAGGGGAAGTAGATTTAGGACCGAGTTTAGGAGGAACTTCTTCACCCAAAGGGTTGTGAATCTCTGGAATTCCTTGCCCAGTGAAGCAGTTGAGGTTCCTTCTTTAAACGTTTTTAAGAAAAAGATAAATACCTTTCTAAAGAATAAAGGGATTCGGGGATATGGTGTACGGGCCGGAGAGTGGAGCTGAGTCCACAAAGATCAGCCATGATCTCATTGAATGGCGGAGCAGGCTCGTGGGGCCAGATGGCCTACTCCTGTTCCTAGTTCTTATGTTCTTACATGTCCCAGGTTCGATTCCGGCTTGGGTCACTGTCTGTGCAGAGTCTGCACATCCTCCCCGTGTGTGCGTGGGTTTCCTCCGGGTGCTCCGGTTTCCTCCCACAGTCCAAAGATGTGCAGGATAGGTAGATTGGCCATGATAAATTGCCCTTAGTGTCCAAAATTGCCCTTAGTGTTAGGTGGGGTTACTGATTATGGGGATAGGGTGGAGGTGTGGACCTTGGGTAGGGTGCTCTTTCCAAGAGCCGGTGCAGACTCGATGGGCCGAATGGCCTCCTTCTGCACTGTAAATTCTATGATTACAGGGGTTGGGTTCTGCTGTTATTGCTGCTGTTAATCACATCCAGGACTGAACCATGTTCATTCTGACAGTTGGAGTTTGTTTCTGCTGAGAGTAACTGGAATGAAGTTTAATATTGTGGATTAATGTCAAATAAATCAGCTTTGTTTAAACCTGTTGTGTATTTTGTCTTTCCCACCTGAGTGTTTAACTTCACCTGTCTGGAGTTCAGAAAGGACAATCTGGGAGGATCACACGGCAGGAACAGACCTTCAGCCTGGACACAGTCCTTCAGGGTCACACAGAGAGGGACAAATGACACTTTGATCTTTGTCATCTCTCTTCACTGACAGCAAAGTCCCCGTGTGGGTTAATCCTGAGGTGTGTAAGAAATGTGTCCCAGCTGCTCTCTTCCATGGTTCAGAGCTCCTAGACGCGGCACAGAAGCTCCTTTATAATTTGTTCAGAGTCAGGAAGAACAATGGTGAATGCTGGAAATGTGCTGTCAAATCAGAGATTGGTGTAAAACTGGGATCTGCTCCTGACTGAAAGTGAAACAGCAGCTTTCAGCTTCCAGTCTGTAAATAGCACAAAGATATAAAATGTCTGAATCTGCCAATTTAAGGTAATAAAATCAAGTTTCATCTGGAACCTTTAACCATCTCTCATACTCAGTCGCTGTGATCTAATTAGTGTTTATTATTGGTCCAGAATAACCACTCTTTCACCTTCCATTGACTTCAAATGTACTGGAAACTGACAGTTGGAATCCGTCAATATTTGAAAGATATTTACAAATGATTTGAGAGTTTCTTACAGTTGGGATCTTTCTCTGTTCTGTCCATTCGAGGTGTTTGATAACAGACTTTCTCCTGTGAATATCCAGCTGGAGTTTTGGGCCCTGATGTGTTTCCTTGTTCATCTTGTTGACTCTAAACATTGAATCTTGTGGTTTCAGACACCAGAGAATCAAAACTCCCAACAACAGACTGTCCTTCACTGACAATCAGACCCACGCAGAATCTCTGGCTGTACTTCTTCAGAAGCTGCTTCTCAGTTTGTTTCAGCTCACCTTCCAAGCACAGTGGTTAGCACTGTTGCTTCACAGCTCCAGGATCCCAGGTTAGATTCCCGCTTGAGTCACTGTCTGTGCAGAGTCTATACGTTCTCTGTGTCTGCATAGGTTTCCTCCAGGTGTTCCGGTTTCCTCCCACAAGTCCTGAAAGACATGCTGTTAGGTGAATTGGACATTCTGAATTCTCCCTCTGTGTACCTGAACAGGCGCCGGAATGTGGCGACTCAGTGATTTTCACAGTAACTTCATTGCAGTGTTAATGTAAGCTGACTTGTGACAGTAAAGATTATTCTAAAAACTAAAAGTCAACGAACTTCTTTTCTGCAAAATGGCTGCTACCTGAGATCCTCCCATTAATTACATCACCTTACCAAGCTGAAATCTAATTAACTCCACAGGGAACCTCCTTAATCCAAACAAAACTCCATTACCCAAGTTTTTTACAATGCCATAATTATATCTCTGACTCCCAAAAGCTTTCAAACCTTAAAAACACTACCTTAAAATCAGTTCATAAAGGTCATCAGGGTGTAAATGTTGAGAGAGCAAAATATAGTATGATATATTCAACAAATACATGTGTAAGTAATAGGTGTTAAAATAACCAAAGAACTATGAAAACTAACTGGGGAACTTAAATTCTTTCAGTTCACAAACCAACGGTGGTTCTAAACAGTGACAGAAAGTGACTGCTTCTTTCCAGAATCTACAAGTTAAAGGTTAAACTTATTTCAAACACAAGGTTGAAGGTTTGAAACCTCACAGTTTTCTTCACACAACAGGGCCTCGAACCGAAGTATAACAGTTAATTATCAATGGCTGTTTTAAAAAAAAATATTTTTTTTTATTCTCCTTTTTCACATTTTCTCCCAAATTTACACTCACCACAATAAACAACAATCAGTAACGAATGCAATGTAATTCCCCATATCATCAACAGCAAACCCATCCTCCCACCAAACCCCAAACAGCAGCCCGCATGTTGACATAAACAAATGACAAAAAGGAATCAGGAATCACCCATAGTCACCATTAACACATACAGTCCCCCTCCCCGCAACCCTCCCAGCAGCCCCCCCTGCCCTCTAATATTCGATGTAATCCAATTCTTGAAAGTGCATAATGAATAACACCCATGAATTGTAGAACCCCTCCATCCTTCCCCTCAGTTCAAATTTGACCTTCTCAAGAGTCAAGAATTCCAGCAGGTCCCTCCCGCCACACCAGGGCACAGGGTGGAGAGGTTGGTCTCCACCCTAACAGTATCCGCATTCGGGCTCTCAACAAGGTGAAAGCTACAACATCTGCCTCCACGCCCATTTCCAACGCCGGCTGGTCTGACACCCCGAATATGGCCTCCCGAGGGCCTGGATCCAGTTTCACATGCACCACTTTAGAGATTACCCTAAAAACCTCCTTCCAGTAATCCTCCAGCTTTGGGCAGGACCAAATCATATGAATGTGCTTTGTGCCCCTCCTCCACCCTCCCCCTGCAACGTTCACACACATCTACCCCCTCAAAGAGCCGGCTCATCCTCGCCCATGTGAGGTGTGCTCCACCTTCAGCTGTATCAGCCCCAATCTCGCACACGAGGTGAGGCGTTCGCCCTCCGGAGCATCTCACACCAGAACCCCTCCTCCATACCCTCTCCCAACTCTTCCTCCCACTTTGCCTTGATCCCTTCCAGCAGTGTCTTCTCCTCTTCCAAAATAGCCACGTAAACCGCCGACACTACCCCCTTCTCCAGTTCCCCCTGTTGTCAGCACCTCCTCCAGGGGTGCTGGAGAATGTCTGGGGTTTGGTGGGAGGATGGGATAGTTGATATTGATAGGGGCTGGTTTAGCACAGGGCTAAAGAGCTTGCTTTTAAAGCAGACCAATGCAGGCCAGCAGCATGGTTCAATTCCCGTACCAGCCTCCCCAAACAGGCTCCGGAATGTGGCGACTAGGGGCTTTTCACAGTAACTTCATTTGAAGCCTACTTGTGACAATATCATTTCATTTCATTTTCATTTCATTTCATTTCATTTCCAGCAATGTGAAGGCCGGCTCTTCCAGGATCTCTGTACCTCCTTTCTGGCAAAGTCTCAAACCTGCATGTATCAAAATATTTCATCCTGCTCCAGCCCATATCTTACTCCCAGCTCCTTCAATCCTGCAAACCGACCCACAAATCTTTCAGTGTCCTAATTCCTTTCTCCCCTCATCTCTGAAAATTTCCATCCCACCTCCCTGGCTCAAATCTATGGTTTCCCCCAAATCAGCGTTTCCTTTGCTCCTACCCCCAACCCGAAATGTTGGTGAAACTGCCTACAAATTCGCAACAAACCTATTACTACCCGACTCCCGGGGCTGTCAGGAGCGGCGCTGTTGCTAGCGCCTTCAATCCTGACCCCCTACCCAAACTCTCCTCCATTCTGACCCACTGGGAGTCAACCAATGGCTGGGGAGTTAACAGTTCTCGACCTTAGCTCATCCAACCTTTATGGGATTCGCAGTAGTTGCTCTGTAATTAAACCGTTAAAGTGTAACTTTGTCCTGGCCTCGGGCCAGGGGATGTATTTCACTTCTCCACCTTGGCAGGAAGAATAGAAAAAACAATATTCTTGTTATTTTATGAGACAAAGTCCCATCTTCACCCTGAGATTACCCTCCATTGTCCTGTGTGTCACTATCACTGTGCTAAATTGGGTCGATTCAGCATACATCTCGCTAAAAACAGGGTATCCATGAGGTGCTGTGGGCCATCAGCAGGCTAATATTCAATCACAATCTGTAACCTCATAGGCTGGCATATCCCTCACTCTACCATTACCATCAAGCCAAGGGACCAACCCTGGTTCAACATGGAGTGGAGGAGAACATGTCAGGAGCAGCAGCAGGTATTCCTAAAACAGAATCCATGATAAACAGCGGAAACAGCAGGCTCTAGACAGGGGTAAGCGATCGCAAAAACAACAAATCAGATCAAAGCTGCAGTCATAGAATCCCTACAGTATAGGAGGCCATTCAGCCATCGAGTCTGCACTGAACCTCTGAAACAGCACCCCATCTCAGCCCAAACCCCATCCTGTCCCCTAACCCCACCTAGGAGCAATTTACCTAACCAGCACATCTTTGGACTGTGGGAGGAAACTGGAGCACCCAGAGGAAACCCACGCAGACACGGGGAGAATGTGCAAACTCCACACAGACAGCCGTCCAAGGTCAGAATCGAATCCTAGTGCCTGGCGCTGTGAGGCAGCAGTGCTAAACACGATGCCATTGTGCTGCCCGGCTACATTCAGTCGTGGATGGTGGTGAACAATTCAACAAATCAGAGGAGCAGGAGGTCCACAAACAATAACATCGTCAGTGATTGGGGAGACCAGCACATCAGTGCAAATGACTCTGTTTTGTGTTTAGTGATCCCTCGTATGTTACCGATAACTTCCCTGGATCCCAAGGCTAAGAGAGAGACTCTGGGAGCAATGGAGAGCTGGGACTAGTCCATGGAGTAACTCAAGGTGTCACAACTGAAATAATCTGGAGTTAGAAAGGAGAAAAGTTCCCAAAATGCAGCAGTCTGTGACAGGACATTAATCAATCTCCTCTTATCCTGGAGAGATGAAGGTCTCGACTGTGTGTCTGAAACAATATTAGTTCATTTGACATTTATCCAGAGGATTAAACCCCAGCCCAGTTATAGGGATTATTATCAGAAATAAACTCCAACTGTCAGAATGAAGAAGGTTCAGTCCGGGATGAGATTAACAGCAGCAATAACTGCAGAATCCAACCCCTGCGGACACTTGTCAACTTGCTGCTGTGTCAGAAGATGGGCTGTCTGAGTGATTCCCTTCCCACACTGAGAGAAAGTGAACGGTCTCTCCTCGGTGTGGCTGCGTTGGTGTGTCAGTAAATCAGATGTACAAGTGAATCCATTCCCACATTCGGAGCAGATGAATGTTTTATCCCCGGTGTGAACTTGCTGGTGTTTCAGCAAGTGGGATTGACTGAGTGAATCCCTTCCCACACTTTGAGCAGGTAAATGGTTTCTCCCCGGTGTGAACTCACTGGTAAACCAGCAGGTGAAATGAGCGAGTGAATGCCTTCCCACAGTCAGAGCAGGAGAATGGTCTCTCCCCAGTGTGAACCCGCTGGTGACTCAGTAAGTAGGCTGTACAAACGAATCCCTTCCCACATTCGGAGCAGATGAATGGTTTATCCACAGTGTGAGTGCGCTGGTGTGTCAGCAAGTTGGATGAGAGACTGAATCCCATCCCACACTTTGAGCAGGTGAACGGTGTCTCTCCAGTGTGAATTCGCTGGTGCATCACCAGGTGGGATGAGCGAGTGAATCCCTTCCCACAGTCAGAGCAGGTGAACAGCCTCTCCCCAGTGTGAACCCGCTGGTGTCTCAGCAGAACATTTGTGGATTTAAAGCTCTTCCCACATTCAAAGCATTGGAAAGGTTTCTTATCCGAGTGAACAAGTTGGTGTGATCGGAGGCTAGTTAAATAAATGAATCCTTTTCCACATAAGGAGCAGGTGAATGGCCTCTCCCCAGTGTGGACTCGCTGATGTTTCTGGAGGCTGGAAGACTGAGTGAATCCCTTCCCACACACAGAGCAGGTGAACGGTCTCTCCCCAGTGTGAGTGCGGTCATGTTCAATGAGTGTCTGTGATCATTTAAACAGCTTCCCACAGTGAGAGCAGCTGAACTGCCCCTCAGTGCGACCAACCTGCTGCTTGACCAGGTCCTCGGAGCTTTTAGAGTTCTTATCACAGTCTGACTGGTTAAACAGCCTCTCACCAATGTGAACTTGCTGGTGGGTCAGCAGGTGGGATGACTGAATGAATCGCTTCCCACAAACGGAGCAGGTGAATGGCCTCTCTCCAGTGTGACTGCGTCAATGCTTTTCCAGCAGGGATGGGTATTTGAAACCCTTCCCACAGGCCCCACATTTCCACAGTTTTTCCATGGTGTTCATGTCCTTGTGTCTCTCCAGGTTGGATGATCAGTTGAAGCTTCATCCACACACAGAACACGTGTACGGTTTCTCTCCGCTGTGAATGGTGTGATGTTTTTTCAGGCTGTCTGACTGGTTAAAGCTCTTTTCACAGTCAGTTCACTTTAACACTCTCACTCAGGTGTGTGGATCTCTGCTTTTCCAGTCACACTGATGTTTGAAATTGTTTCCCACTGACAGAACCAACAAACATTTCTCCTTCCACATTCAAAGACCGATGATATTCAGATCTTGATGAATTGAGTGACTCTGTCAGATCTTGATGTGATGTCTGGTTTGAGTTTCCCATCTGCAAATCAGTGTCCTCTTTTACCTTATAAAAGAGATTGACAGTGTCAGTATCACCATGACCGGGCGGGTGTAGGAAGGGTCGCGGAGCTGTCTGTCACGGCGCTCCCGATCGTGCAAATCTGCCGCAGCAGCCGGCTGTTATTAACACCAGCTGCAAGCGGGCTTCAAAATACATGTTAAAAAAATGCGGCCGCATTGCGCATGCGTGCCAGATCATAAACTGTGCGCAAGTGCTCTGACGATCGGGCACGCATGCGCAGTGCGGCCTCTTTGTTTTTAAATGGTTGCAGCTTTTTGATTTACAAGTTGGGGGGGGGGGGGGGGGGTATTCATTTTATTCATTTATTTTATTTATTTAATTTTTCATTTATTTTATTCATTAAAAAAATTTTTTTTTAACAAGTTCGGGAGGGTTTTATTTGATAAAACTTTGCAGGAAAAAAATGAAGAACTTCGAACAGATGGAGACTCCATACTTTCCAACACCGGAAGGCTTCACCTTCATCCAACAGGTCCATTAGAGGAGCGTGTCCGAGGGCCAAAGGGACCCAAAGCCATTTCCTCCATTTTTGTCAGCAGCAAACAAGGGAAGAGAAAATGGTGGGTGGCTCAGGCCAGCCGCCGTGGGTCTCGAAGGTTGGCCGGTTGGTAAAAATGGATCCCTGGGAAAAAGAAATTTGAAGAACACTGATCTACACTTTATAATCAAGAAATTAGGAAAACAAGATCACAGCTTAGAAATAGCTGGGTTAGTCAGAAGTCAGTTGTGAGCGGCCAATAAAGCTATGATTAGGAAGTGGGCGATGAGGGGGGGGGGGGGGGGGGTGTTGGTGTGGGAGCAGCTGGAGGCGGCAGCATGTAAACGTACTAGTCTGGGAGCTTTGATACCAGCTCCTTCGCCGTTCTCAAAGACCCGTTACTCCACAAGTCCGGTGGTGGTGGCGACACTGCGGATTTGGGGACAATGGAGGAGGAAGGTGGAAGGAGTGTCGGTTTGGATCCCGATATTCAACAACCACAGGTTTGTCCCGGGTAGGATGGATGGTGGGTTCCAGAGCTGGCAGAGGGCAGGCATCAGAAGGATGGGAGATCTATTCATAGACGGAAGCTTTCCCAGTTTGAAGGCGCTAGAGGACAAATTTAATCTGCCGCCAGGAAACGCCTTTAAATATCTGCAACTATGAGCCTTCCTGAAAAAATAGGTAGTGGCCTTTCCGACGCTGCCGCCACTGAGGATACAGGACAGGGTGGTCTCCGGCACCTGGGTGGGGAAGGGGAAGGTGTCGGATATCTACCAGGAACTACAGGAGGCGGAGGAAACCCCGGTGGAGGAGCTCAAGGGCAAGTGGGAGGAGCTGGGTGAGGGGTTGGAAGCGGGTCTGTGGGCAGAGGTCCTGGGCAGGGTTAATTCCTCCTCATCATGTGCCAGGCTCTGTCTAATTCAATTTAAGGTGGTCCACTGGGCACACATGACAGCAGTGAGAATGAGCAAGGTTTTTGGGGTAGAAGACAGTTGTATGTGGTGCAAGGCAACCCTGCAAACTATGTCCACATGTTTTGGGCATGCCCGGAGCTTAGAGAGTTCTGGCAAGGGTTCGCGAGGGCAATGTCCAAGGTGCTTAACACACGGGTGGTGCCGAGTCCAGAGATAGCGATCTTTGGAGTGGCAGATGACCCGGGAGTTCAGGAGGCGAAAGAGGCCAACATCTTGGCCTTTGCCTCCCTAGTAGCCCAGAGACGGATTTTATTAATGTGGAGGGACTCGAAGCCCCCGAGTGTAGAGACTTGGGTTAATGACGTCTGGGTTTCTCAGCCTCGAGAAAATAAAGTTTGCCTTAAGAGGGTCTTCGCTAGGGTTCTCTCGGAGGTGGCAGCCATTCGTTGACTTCCTCGGGAAAAATTAAAATGTCAGCAGTAGCAGCAATCCGTAGGGGGGGGGGGGGGGGTTGGGGGAGGGGTGAGTGCTTCATTGGGATGGTGTGGGAAGACTGGGTCGCGTGGGGTAATGTCTATTTAATTGTTACTCTATATTCTCCTTTTACACTATGTTAATATTCACTCTAGTTTGTTTAGTTATTATTGTTTCTATTGTTGTATTATGAAAAATTCTTCAAAACATTAATAAAAATACTTTAAAAAAAAAAGAGCGAGAGGTTTAAAAACCAGTTGCGAACGATGAGTTCACCCCGGCACTAGGACCCGGCTGGGAACAGAAACCTTGATGTTCCGCTCACGCTGTAGCGTCACCAAGACGCCAGCGCATGCGCTCTGCTCCACGCTGAACCAAGATGGCGGATGTTAACCAGGGCTTGGTCCCGGGAGAAAGACTCGGAGCAGCAAACGCGGGATCTGCAGGTTCGTATTCGAGGTTTGAAGCCTTCACCAGACATTTATAAATTTTACCCGTCTATCCGCCGACTGCATGGCTCCCTGTACGTTTCCACATCCTTACCAGCTGCTGATGATGTGGAGATACCGGCGTTGGATTGGGGTGAGCTCAGTAAGAAGTCTGACAACATCAGGTTAAAGTATAACAGGTTTGTTTCAAATCACTTGCTTTCGGAACGCTGCTCCTTCCTCAGGTGAATGAAGAGGTATATATATGGCAGCACGGTAGCATTGTGGATAGCACAATTGCTTCACAGCTCCAGGGTCCCAGGTTCGATTCCGGCTTGGGTCACTGTCTGCGGAGTCTGCACATCCCGTTTCTGCGTGGGTTTCCTCCGGGTGCTCCGGTTTCCTCCCGCAGTCCCAAGTTGTGCAGGTTAGGTGGATTGGCCCTGATAAATTGCCCTTAGTGTCCAAAATTCCCCTTAGTGTTGGGTGGGGTTACTGGCTTACGGAGATAGAGTGGAGGTGTGTGTTTGGGTAGGGTGCTCTTTCCAAGAGCCGGTGCAGACTCGAAGGGCCGAATGGCCTCCTCCTGCACTGTAAATTCTATGATATAATTCTGGAACCTACCTCTTCATTCACCTGAGAAAGGAACCGTGCTCCGAAAGCTAGTGATTTGAATCAGACCTGTTGGACTTTAACCTTGTGTAAGACTTCTTACTGAGCTCACCCCAATCCAAGCATCTCCACATCATCTTTGTTCAGGACGCCGGAGGTGGGGGTGTTGTGAATTTCTCTACTGGACTGCTGTGATAGATTTTAGAAACCCCTTTACTGGGGGTTAGAAGGGGAGGATTTAGATACAGCAAACTCAAACCAAGAGAAATGTTTGTCTCTTTTGCATTTAGTTTCTGGACTGACAGTGATGGTTTTTGTAAACCTCCATTTAGAGCGTATTAGAAGAGGATTTGCAGACACGAAACTTGAACCAAGTTTCACATCAAAATCTGGCCACATTATTTGATTACTCAGCACCTGAATGTAATCGCCCTTTTAGCATAATGATTGAGTTCCAAATCATTGACATTCACTGTGTAAATCTGCCATCCTTAGTTGGGTGATGTTATTGAGGTGGAAATAGTCAATAATGGTGATGATGTTGATATCTGGATGAAAGCTCAAGTTTAAGGTGAAATATTTAGTCTGGTTCGGACTCTGGCAGTTCAGAGGAGAAGGGGTGAAGATAGTGGCTGGCGGGAACTGTAGACTATATGAAAATGGAGGAAATTTCTGTTCGTCCAGTATTGGATGTTGAACAAGTCAGGATGGTGTGTACGTTGGAGGAGAACTTGGTGGTGATGGTGTTCACAACCACCTGCTACCCTGGTCCTTCTAGGTGGAGGAAGATGGGAGTTTTTGGAAGTTCTATCAAACGTCTTGTTGAGTTGTAGATATATAAAATATCTCTACTTCATTCCTTGCCTTTCCTTTCCTGCTCCTCCCCTCTCCTCTTTTGCTCTCTTCTCCCAGCGAGACCAGATAATTGTGTAGGTCCAGACCAAGTGGCAGGTTCCCTTCCTTGAGGGACGACTTACCAGGGGTAAGCCATGGGGTACGGGCCTCTGGCTGAAAATAGACAAGTCCCCGGGACCTGATGGGATTTATCCTAGGATTCTCTGGGAGGCCAGGGAAGAGATTGCTGGACCATTGGCTTTGATTTTTATGTCATCATTGGCTACAGGAATAGTGCCAGAGGACTGGAGGATAGCAAATGTGGTCCCTTTGTTCAAAAAGGGGAGCAGAGACAACCCCGGCAACTATAGACCGGTGAGCCTCACGTCTGTAGTGGGTAAAGTCTTGGAGGGGATTATAAGAGACAAGATTTATAATCATCTAGATAGGAATAATATGATCAGGGATAGTCAGCATGGCTTTGTGAAGGGTAGGTCATGTCTCACAAACCTTATCGAGTTCTTTGAGAAGGTGACTGAACAGGTAGACGAGGGTAGAGCAGTTGATGTGGTCTATATGGATTTCAGCAAAGCGTTTGATAAGGTTCCCCACGGTAGGCTATTGCAGAAAATATGGAGGCTGGGGATTGAGGGTGATTTAGAGATGTGGATCAGAAATTGGCTAGCTGAAAGAAGACAGAGGGTGGTGGTTGATGGGAAATGTTCAGAATGGAGTTCAGTCACAAGTGGAGTACCACAAGGATCTGTTCTGGGGCCATTGCTGTTTGTCATTTTTATCAATGACCTAGAGGAAGGCGCAGAAGGGTGGGTGAGTAAATTTGCAGACGATACTAAAGTCGGTGGTGTTGTCGATAGTGTGGAAGGAAGTAGCAGGTTACAGAGGGATATAGATAAGCTGCAGAGCTGGGCTGAGAGGTGGCAAATGGAGTTTAATGTAGAGAAGTGTGAGGTGATTCACTTCGGAAGGAATAACAGGAATGTGGAATATTTGGCTAATGGAAAAGTTCTTGAAAGTGTGGATGAGCAGAGGGATCTAGGTGTCCATGTACATAGATCCCTGAAAGTTGCCACCCAGGTTGATAGGGTGGTGAAGAAGGCCTATGGAGTGTTGGCCTTTATTGGTAGAGGGATTGAGTTCCGGAGTCAGGAGGTCATGTTGCAGCTGTACAGAACTCTGGTACGGCCGCATTTGGAGTATTGCGTACAGTTCTGGTCACCGCATTATAGGAAGGACGTGGAGGCTTTGGAGCGGGTGCAGAGGAGATTTACCAGGATGTTGCCTGGTATGGAGGGAAAATCTTATGAGGAAAGGCTGATGGACTTGAGGTTGTTTTCGTTGGAGAGAAGGTTAAGAGGAGACTTAATAGAGGCATACAAAATGATTAGGGGGTTGGATCGGGTGGACAGTGAGAGCCTTCTCCCGCGGATGGAAATGGCTGGCACGAGGGGACATAACTTTAAACTGAGGGGTAATAGATATAGGACAGAGGTCAGAGGTAGGTTCTTTACGCAAAGAGTAGTGAGGCCGTGGAATGCCCTACCTGCTACAGTAGTGAACTCGCCAACATTGAGGGCATTTAAAAGTTTATTGGATAAACATATGGATGATAATGGTATAGTGTAGGTTAGATGGCTTTTGTTTCGGTGCAACATCGTGGGCCGAAGGGCCTGTACTGCGCTGTATTGTTCTATGTTCTATATGAACCAGTTCATTCATGGTCACTTTTTCTAAGTGCCAGCCCCACAAATGTCCAGATTCATTCAGCTCAATTTCACAACCTACCGTTGTGTTTTTATTGCTTCTCTCTCACTCCATCTTTTCTGTTTTAAATCAATTTCACAGGATATTAGAAGGGGAGGATTTGCAGTCGGGAAACTGAAACCAGTTTATTGTAACCTGTATACTACCATATTTGAAACATGGAAGGAAAATGCGCCGTTCACAGTGAAAAGAAACCGGACACATGTTCTGTGTATGGACAAGACTTTAGTCCCTCATCTGGTCTGACAAAACATAACTACCGTCACCACAGTGAGAAGCCTTGGAAATGCAGAGACTGTGGGAAGGGCTTTAATTACCCATCTGAGTTGGGGAATCATCAGCGCAGTCACAGTGGGGAGAGACCGTTCACCTGCTCGGAGTGTGGGAAGGGATTCACTTGTTCATCCTCTCTGCTGCAACACCGACAAGTTCACACAGACGAGAGACCTTTTAAATGTCCAGTCTGTGGGAAGTGTCATAAAAGTTCCCGGGAACTGACTGGTCATCAACGTGTTCACAGTGACGAGAGACCGTTCAAATGCTCTCACTGCGAGACTGGTTTCAAGACATTATCTGTCCTCACTGTCCACCAGCGAATTCACACTGGGGAGAGGCCATTCATCTGCTTCATGTGTGGGAAAGGATTTGCTCACTCATCCCACCTGCGGACACACCAGCGAATTCACACCGGGGAGAGACCTTTTAAATGTCAGGACTGTGAGAAAGGCTATACAAGTTCCTGGGAACTGATGTTTCATCAACGTGTTCACACTGGGGAGAGGCCGTTCAGATGCTCTCACTGTGGGACTGGGTTCAGGCGATCATCTGATCTGATTGTACATCAGCGAGTTCACACTGGGGAGAGACCCTTCAACTGCTCTGAGTGTGGGAAGGGATTTACTCGGTTATCCACCCTGCTGGAACATCAGCGCATCCACAGTGGAGAGAGGCCGTTCACCTGCTCCAAGTGTGGGAAGGGATTCACTCGGTCATCCCACCTACTGACACATCAGCGAGTTCACACTGGGGAGAGGCCATTCACCTGCTCAGAGTGTGGCAAAGGATTCATTCAATCATCGCATCTGGTAACACATCGGCGCATTCACACTGGGGAAAGACCGTTCACCTGCCCTGGGTGTGGGAAGGGATTCACACAGTCAGCCAACCTGCTGCTACACCAGCAACTTCACAAGTGACTGTGATTGAATTGTTCTGTTAATTGTATCCGGGAGTGAACCATATTCATTGGATCTGTTTCTGCTGGTGTTAATAAACTCCAGTTATAATGGTTAACATTTCACATAAAAGTCAAATAAACCTCCTTTTATGTTAAACACAGGGTGGTAATTTTTAAAATATCTATAACAGATTAATTCCCTTTGAAGGGTTCCCCAGTCTCCTCCATCCTCAACTCCCCTCCAATAATAAGTGTGAGGAGCTGATGGAGCTTCTTTGTCACTGAGATTGAGACAATCAGATCAGCTGCCTCTGCTGCTCCCTCCCTCCCACTAACCCACCAGACCAAACCATTTCTCTAAGTCTGAGCCCTGAACCTGCATCTTTCTCCACTTTCACTCCTACCTTCAATCTTCCTCAGAGCTGATCTTGTCAGAGATCTGCCTTCTGCTCCTTAGACTCCATTCGCACTAAACATCCTGACCATGTTAGCTTCTCCGTGTTAGCTGATATTGTTAACATTTCTCTCTCTCTGTCACTCACCTTTAAATCCACCATCATCACCTATCCTCTTAAAAAAGAAAAACTTTTCCTACTGTCGTTGCAAAGTACCGTCCATCTCGTATCACTTTCCTCTCCAAGTCCTTGTGCTCTGTGTCCCCCAAGCATCGGTCCTCGGCCCCTCCTATTTCTCATCTACACGCTGCCACAAGGTGACATTATCTCAAAGCACCGTGTTAGTACACTGACAACACCCAGCTCTACCTCACCCCCATCCCTCTCCATTGCTCCACTGTTACTAAATTATCAAACTGCTTCTCCCACATCCAGTACTGGATGAGCAGAAATTTCCTCCAATTAATAATTGGGAAGACCAAAGCTGACTGGTGTTCGGTCACCATTAGAAATTCCGTTCTCAGGGCAGCACGGTGGCAGAATGGTTGGCATTGCTGCCTCACAACGCCGAGGTCCCAGGTTCGATCCCGGCTCTGGGTCACTGTCCGTGTGGAGTTTGCACATTCTCCCCATGTCTGCGTGGGTTTCACACCCACAACCCAAAGATGTGCATAGTAGATGTATTGGCCACGCTAAATTGCCCCTTAATTGGAAAAAATGAATTGGGTCCTCTAAATTTATTTTTTTAAAAAAAGAAATTCCGTACTCTAACTCCCAAGTCCATCCCTCTCCCTGGGAACTGTCTGAGGCTGAACCACACTCTGCACAATCATTGAATCTCTGCAGTGCAGAAGGAGGCCATTTGGCCCTTCAAGTCTACACTGACCCTTGAAAAGGGCACCCTACCTATGCCCACTGCCCCGCCCTATCCGCGAAACCATCTAACCTGCACATCTTTTGACCTAAGGGGTAATTTAGCATGGCCAATCCACCTAACCTGCACGTTTGTGGACTGTGGGAGGAAACCAGAGCACCAGGAGGAAGTCCACGCAGACACAGAAAGGATGTGTAAACTCCACACAGACAGTCACCCAAGGCTGGAATTGAACCCAGGTTCTGGTGCTATGAGGCAGCAGTGCTAACCACTGTGCCACCACGCTAGATGAGATTCTGACCACATATTCACACCATCACTCATACCAGATATTTCAAAATCCATAATGTCGCCTGTACCCACCCCAGCTCGGCTGCTGCTGAAACCCACATCCATTCCCCTATTAAAATTCCCGGTCAACCTCACATTCAGTCCACACTTCCCCCGACCAGAACGTGTCAGCGTCTACATCTCTACTGCCCGTGTGCTCTCTCACGTCAGGTCCTGCTCACTTACTCGCCCTGTGCTGGCTGGAAGACTCCACAACCAGCATCTGACGAGTGATCTGATTAATCAGGTTGTTTTGGTGGTGTTCAAGCAAAATGTTGCTCCCGCTGCACCAGGAGAACTCCAGTGTAAATAGTGTCTGCAGTTGCTGAACTCTCCTGAGGTGAGAATGGAGCTGCCAGGGCTGCAGTGAACCTTTAAGAACTGCTGTCTGGGTTCATTCCTCTGAATTCACTGACTCCCTGCTGAACCTTAGGAATAGAGTAGACCTGAACAACTTACCAAATACTCAACAAATTGCAAATGATTTCCCAGTAAGAACCAATTTGTACAGGGCGAAAAAGGTAAAAAAAAGGGAGCAAACACCTCCTTCACCGAATTCCCCCACTCACCTGACTCTCGGGGTTACACTCAGTTTGCCAAGGCTGCACTAAAGAACCTTGTATTTATAACCAACTCATTCTGCAGTAAAATAGTTAAACTTTGACTGTCTCTCATTTAAACGTTCCAGAGCAAAATCTCCAACTTAAGTCAGCTGTAAATGTGATAGAAAATACTGGTGTTCATTTTGCATCTTTTACAAGCTCACAACATCCCAAAGTGATTCAAATCAAGGATGTATTTGGAATGAGTCAGCATGGTGGTGCAGTGGTTAGTTCTGCTGCCTCACGGCACCGAGGTCCCAGGTTCAGTCCCGGCTCAGGGTCACTGTCAGTGTGGAGTTTGCACATTCTCCCCGTGTTTGTGTGGGTTTCGCCCCCACAACCCAAAGATATGCAGGGTAGGTGGATTGGCCACGCTAAATTTCCCTTAATTGGAAAAAATGAATTGGGTACTCTAAATTTTTTTTTTTTTAAATATTTCAAAACATTTTTCAAAAAAGGATGTATTTGGAAGGAAGAATGAAGAGAGGCAAAGTAAACTAAACAGTACAATTTTAAACAGAATGCAGGTAGAGTGACCCGGGAGTGAATATAAACAAATATTTCAATGCAATAGGACAGGTCCATAAGACCATAAGACACATGAGCAGAATTAGGCCACTCGGCCCATCGAGTCTGCTCTGCCATTCAATCATGGCTAATATTTTGATATCCCCATTCTCCTGCAATCTCGCCATAACCCCTGATCCCCTAATTGATTAAAAACCTATCTATCTCTGTCTCAAAGACACTCAGTGATTTGGCCTCCACAACCTTCTGCAGCAAAGAGTTCCAGAGATTCACCACCCTCTGGCTGAAGAAATTCCTCATCTCCTGTGTTAAAGGATAGTCCCTTTCGTCTGAGATTGTGTTCTCTGGTTCTAGTTTTCCTACAAGTGGAAACATCCACTCTATCCAGGCCTCACAGTATCCCGTAAGTTTCAATAAGATACCCCCTCATCCTTCTAAACTCCAATGAGTACAGACCCAGAGTCCTCAATCGCTCCTCATACGACAAGCTGTTCATTCCAGGAATCACTCGTGAACCTCCTCTGGACCCTTTCCAAGCCCAGTTCATCCTTCCTTCGATACGGGGCCCAAAACTGCTCACAATACTCCAAATGGGTCTGATCAGAGCCTTATATAGTCTCAGAAGTATATCCCTGCTCTTGTATTCTCACCCTCTCGACATGAATGCTAACATTGCATTTGCCTTCCTAACTGCCGACTGAACCTGCACATTCACCTTAAGAAAATCTTGAACAAAGACTCCCAAGACCCTTTATGCTTCTGATTTCCTAAGCACTTCCCCATTTAGTAAATAGTCTATGATTCCATTCCTCCTTCCAATGTGCATAACCTCACATTTTTCCACGTTGTATTCCATCTGCCACTTCTTTGCCCACTCTCCTAGCCTGTCCAAGTCCTTCTGCAGCCCACCTGCTTCCTCAATACTACCTGTCCCTCTGCAGATCTTTGTATCATCTGCAAACTTAGCAAAAGTGCCTTCAGATCATTCATGTATATTCTGAAAAGTTGTGGTCCCAGCACCGACCCCTGAGGGACACCACGAGTCACTGGCTGCCATACTGACCCTTTATCCCCACCCTCTGCCTTCTGCCAGTCAGCCAATCCTCTGTCCACGCCAGGATCTTACCCTTAACTTATTTAAAAGTAGGACGGCATGTGGCGCAGTGGATAGCACTGGGACTGTGGCGTGGAGGACCTGGATTTGAATCCCGGCCCTGGGTCACAGTCCGTGTGGAGTTTGCACATTTTCCCCATGTCTGCGTAGGTTTCACCCCCACAACCCAAATATGTGCAGGTTAGGTGGATTGGCCACACTAAATTGCCCCTCAATTGGAAAATAAAAATAATTGGGTACTCTAAATTGATTTTTAACAACTTATTTAATCGTCTCATATGCGGCACCTTGTTAAAGGCCTTCTGGTCGATCAACTTGGTCAAAACATCCTAATTGGGTCTTCGGTTTATTGGAGGAAGAGAGTGGAAAAACACGTTATACTGAATCTTTCTAAATCATTGGCTAATCCACATCTGAAATATTGTGTTACCACAGCTTAGGAAAGATAGCAAGGAATTGGAGAGGGTACAGGGAAGCCTTGCTAGAATAGTATCAGTGATGAGAGGTTTCTGTTCTGTGAAGAGACCTGCAAAGCCGGGATTGTTCTCCCAGTATCAGAGAAGGTGAAGGAAAGAGAGACTGAAATATTTGAGGCGTTTTCATCAACATAGAGAGAAGTTGTTTCCATTGGCAGGGTGGTTGGTAACAACAGAAGACAGCTTTAAAATATTTGTCATAACAGCCAGGGTGGACATGAGTAGAGATGATTTTACTCAGTGAATTCTGGTGATCTGGAACACGAGAATATCTGGTGAAAGCAGCTCCAATGATAAATGATTTTTACTGTATTGAAGGTGCAATAAATATCAAGTTCTTGTTGACTGTAGATAGGAATTCAGTGATCAGCCTGAAATTCATGGGTACCAGCACAACAGGGAAAGAGAGAGAGACAGAGAGCGTTCACCAGCTGAGTGTGGATCACTCAGTCATTCCATTTACTGAGACAGCAGCATGAAGTCTGGGACAGAGGAGGCGAGGTTGTTGCAGAGTTAAAAATGAAACCTATTAAGGAGCAGGAGAGCTTTGAGCTGGTGGAGTCTATGAAATCTGAGACTCGTTTTCCTTTGCTGTCATTTCACAGAGGCCCAGTTTTGCCAAGATTCTTTATTTCCACAGTTACAGGATCATTGAAAAGACATTGCAGCTTCTTTACAGCACAGCCAAACTCGCACTGACTGAATATTTCTCCACTCACCTCAAGGTTATCGATTCGCATCCAGCCTCCTCAGTCCACTCCTGTATCGGGCACAGTCTCAGAGTTGGGAGGGGTCAGGGGTGCGCCCTGACCATTAGGACCCCAGCAACAGTAGAGGAACAATTCAAACACAAACATTAAATGAAGTGAAAGCAGATTGTCGAGACCTGTCAGAAACTCCTGGAGATGCTGCAGTCACTTCACACACCAGAGGAGGTTAATGGGGAAGCTCAGTGACAGTGCAGAGTACCAGAATGGAACACATTCAGGTATAATGTCCAGATTGACAGAAACCCCTGGAGATGCTGCAGCCACTTCACACACCAGAGGAAGTTAACAGGGAGTGCTCAGAGACAGTGCAGAGTATCAGAGTGGAACACATTCAGGTATAATGTCCAGATTGACAGAAACTCCTGGAGATGCGGCAGTCACTTCACGCACCAGAGGAGGTTAACAGGGAAGCTCAGTGACAGTGCAGAGTATCAGAGTGGAACACATTCAGGTACAATGCCCAGACTGACTTTGGAGCAAATCTTTTCTGGAACCTGGGAAGGGCAGTTGAAAGACCAGACACACATCCATTGGCACACATGTACTCATACGTAGGCATCCTCGCACACGCGCTTAGCCGCCCTCACACACACACGCAACATGCATAGGTGCACTCGCACGCACCGCGCACACACACACCCACCCACAGGCACATAGACACGCACGTATGTGTGCCCGCTCACAGATACACAAGCACTAAATATTCAATAACGTGCCTCTTGTCAGTACTGTGGAACATAAAACCAGGGTCCCTGTCACATTGTGCCCCCTCAGGATGTACAAGATCCTGAGGCCAATTTGATGGAGAGAAGGAAGGCAGCACCTACCCAGACCACTCCTTTCCCAGCCTGGTGTCCGAGCGGCAGTATTATCCTTCACACAGCCTGACGTGGTATCTGGTGGTAATCGGAGTGTTTGTGGGATCTTGCTGTGCAGTCCCTGCCGAGTTTCCCACGTGAAAACAGTGAACGTGTTTCAAATACAAAAAGCTGCCGTGTTGATTGAAAGGTCTGGGCCAGTCTGAAAAGGCACAGGAGGAAGACGATCTCTTCCTTTTGACGGGTCACTCCTGCAGTGCAGCCCCTGCCGTTCTGTGGGAGGAGACGGCGACTGCCACATGCACAGTAAGATCCCACAAAGTGTTATGCAACACAGGGTCAGGAACCTAATTTCAGTGGGGGTTTGAGGGACACTGGAGAGAACTTCCCTCCCCATCCTGCTGTTGCTGTTTATATTTTACATTCGCTTGAGGGGTGGACAGGGACAGATGGAGAGCAAGACCCACTGGGATCATCCGGGAATGACTGATTCAGGCGCCTCCCGTCCCATCGTCAGCCCCAACACATCCTTCATTCGTGGCTCAGCAAAGGGAGTTGAAGAATCAATGAATGAATACCCAGTGACAAAATGCACAGTCGTTGCTGCCAACATCTCCGGCCATTCCTGTGGTCATGTGTACACGGGCCAGCTGTCTGTCTCTTTGTGTGTGTGTTGGGTGGGGGGGGGCATGCGATGGGAGAGCAGGTTACCTGGAGCCTGCCTGGTCCGACGTTAACCAGGCGGAAGCAGATTCAGTCCAGTGTTATCACCCTCGGGCATTGTCTCTCCGAGCGATGGGAGGGCAAGTTACCTGGAGCCGGCCTGGTCAGACGTTAACCAGGCGGAAACAGATTCAGTCCAGTGTCGATCATCCTCGGGCGTTGTCTCTCCGAGCGATGGGAGGAGAGTGGGACCATCACAGGACCAGCCCCCCGCCCGTGTACTCCACTCTCTGTGAAAAGAGGGGAACGTCAGGAATAGGAGTGGGAATAGTTCCTGGCGAGCCTGCTCCACTATTCAGCAAGATCACGGCTGATCATCGACCTCAACTCCACTCTTCCCCACCCCTCAATTCCCAAGGATATCTCCACCTCAGCCTTGAACGCACTCAATGACAGAACATCCAGCATTCCCTGGGATAGAGAATGCCAAAGATTCACAAACCCTCTGGGTGAAGAAATTCTCCCTCATCTCAGTCCAAAATGGCCGCCCCTTATCGAGACTGGCCCCGTGTCCCTGACTCTCTGGGAATTAGCCTCTCCGCATCAACCTTATGGAGTCGCCTCAGAATTTCACACCTTTCAATCGGAGCATCTAAACTGCAGGGAATGTTGGGCCCATTGCTCAGGCTCCAGAGCACTGACCGGTCTCCTCCTCTTCCTATTTTCTTGGCTCCCCCTCACGTTCCGAGTTCAGATCTTACCTGGGGCGGCTGGAGGAATGCCAGCCAGTCGGAGGAGTGTGTGGGCAGCAGCCCCATCGCCTGGCACTTGTAGACGGCTAGGGCCAACCCCAGCAGGTTGCCGATGAAGTAGAGCAGACGCTGCAGCCAGTGCTGAGTCGAATTCCCCAGGACCTTAAAGACTGGGAGTGAGAATAAAAAAACAGAAAGATCAGGAACAGGGGAGAGACTGTGAAATGTTCATAGAGAATTGGGGGATCCTTGTACTCAAATCACAAACAGACAGCATGGAGATACAGCAAGAAATTAGGAAGGCAGATGTTCCGTTAGCCTTCACCGAGGGATGGCGCCAGGGACCGGGGTTTGATTACAGCTTTGGGTGACTGTCCGTGCTGAGCCTGCACATTCACCCTGTGTCAGCCTGAGTTTCCTCCGGGTTCTCTGGTTTCCTCCCACAGTCCAAAGATGTACAGGTTAGGTGGATTGGCCATGATAAATTGCCCCTTAAGTGTCCAAAGGTAAGGTGGGGGTACAGGGACAGGGAGGGAATTGGGTCTCTGTATAGTGGCCTTTCAAATGGTTGGTGCAGACTCGATGGGCCAAATTGCCTCTTTCTGCACTGTAGGGTTTCTATGATTCACTGGTTTCTATGATACATCAGTGCGTGTATATCTATGAGTGAGGAAATCTTTCTGCAATTGTACAGAGTTTTGGTCAAACACAGGAGGAATAACTTATGCAGTTTGGGTCTCCTTATCTACAGAATTGCCAAGGAGAGAGGGTAACAAAGACTCACCAGATTGGTTCCTGGGATGACAGGATTGTCCAACGAGGAGAGATTGGGAAGAATGGGCCTTTACTCTCTTGGGTTTACGAGACTGAGAGTTGATCTGATTGAAACAGATATAATTGTAAAGAGGGTTTGACAGGGAGATGCGGAGACACGGTTTCCTCTGGCTGCAGAATCCGGAACACAGAGACATAGCCTCAGGGGGGCAGCTAGTTCGGACTGAGCTGAAGAGGAATTTCCTCACCCCATGAGTTGTCTCTAACCCAGAGAGTTGTGGATGTTCAATCACTGATTATATTCCAGGCTGAGATCAATGGATTGTTGGACACCAAGAGAAATCTCAGGGAGATATCTGTACACTGACTGGTGTCTTCAATTAACCCATCTCCCCCAGGGGGATATCTGTACAATGAAGGTAGAAACCTACTTTGCCACCCCTAATATGTTTTACTTTTGTTTTTATATATTTTATCAACCTTAGAACCAGTTGCTATAGTATTTTGAGCCATAGAAATAGAATAACCCCATGTCACTTGGCAGTTACTCATCAACAAACTAACTTCTTCTCAGCAGAGTAAGACCACTTCTTCAAGGCTAAGAAAGCTGGAGAGTAAAAGAGCTCCTCTTCCCTGTCCTTCCTGAACTCCCTTATTCACCCAGCTCTCAGCACTCTGTTCTAAGTCCCATTCAAATGATGCCAGTTAAAAGCTGTTTCTCAGCTGCAGAATCAATACAATACTCACTTGGCGACATGGACATCAGTGCGTGTATAGGTCTCCAGGCCATCATGCAAACCATCATGATAGGGAAGATGTAGATGTTGTTGCCGGCCGTGTACATAATGAACAGATTCATGGGCAGCTGCTTCAATGGGCCAAAGGCGATGTCCCAGCAGAGCTGAAAACAGAAAGTGAGCAGGGCATCAGTAAAGGGAGCCAGGTTGGGGAAGGTCACGTACTGATCTTACACCCAGGGCTGGAAATAAGGATGACGGTTAACACCACAAAAGGTTCCTTTAGTACATGGGGTGCAGCGGTTCACCAACCCAGTTTACCACTGTTGACAAACCAAGCCTGGCCAGCTGGACAACGAGGACACATTCAAATCCAACTTACTTTCTCAACCAGGATCCGGTCTGTTTCTTGGACGCGGATGTCTGGAAGCTGTTTGTCTGAATATGCGACTGGGCTCATGAAGTCGCCCTGGCCATACTGTTGATCACGGCTCCTGTGAGAAACAGAGAACACAAATTGGGTCACCTCAGCAAGCTCTTCAGGACCCTCTTAAAAGAGGGAGTCTCTCCATCAGGGATCCCACTGTGGTGGCAATACTGCCAGCATGAACTAAACCATGAGCAAGCCTAGGGCACACTGCATGCACCAAACTGCCATGGGATTGGACAGCCACAAAGTGCATTGGAGTCAACTGACAATCCGGGTGCCAATCCCCTTGTCCAGTCCTCCGTTAAAAGGCGATTGCACCGAGTCACCGGAGGCAATGAATTTTTGCTTGACAGTGAACGATGTTGAATGTCGAGAGAGACCCACTGCAGCACCCGGCCCCAGAAACGAGCAATCGTCCCTCCAGCCAACACTCAGGTGGGGGGCTGAAACCAAGATGGCGTCGCAGGGTCGTGACCCCGGGAAAAGAAGCCAAGTGGAGTCGGAGTGGTTTCTGGGAGATTTGAGAAGCTGCTTTCTGCCAAGGGGCGGAAAGTTTTAGGTTGATGCCCACATCCCCGGGTCAGTGTGCGGTGCCCTCCATGCGAGAGAGCAGGCTGGCCCGGCCTGCGCCTCCTACTCGAGCCCCAGGCTCCAGCGCGGCCTCTGCACCTGCGGCTGCCGCTCGGGTTGAGCTCGAGGGTCCACTTCTGCCAGCGCGCGCGGTTGGCGAGCGCCGCCCCCGCAGCCATGGCAACGCCGGCGACCGTTAACCGTCCCCCCTCAAATCTGATCCGGGGAATAATCCGCGCGCTTCCGTCAACAAACCACACCCGCTGCAATGCGCATGCGCTGCTGTCCGGACGTCCTCGGCGAAATGCAGACATCGCTCACGTTTCCCCCATCTTTGTTAGGGGCACGTCGAGCAACCAAATGTCAACGGTTTCTTCACAAGTGATGCGAGACTTGCTGAGTTTATCCAGCATTTTGTTTTTATTTCAGATTTCTAGCATCCGCAATATTTTACTTCTATTCCCGGCCCATTTCTACCTCACATGTAACTGGGTATCATGAGTGAAGCTACCACCAGGCTCAGGGCTAACCCTTACAGCCAAGTTGCAATGAAATATTGTGACTTCCTGCAGGTGCTGGAACTGATGGGAGGACAATTTGCACACATTGGTCAACAGCAATGTTGCTGTAAAGGTTGATTAGAATCACAATATCACTGATGTAACCAATTAATTGGAATGAAATAATGACAGCGATCTCATTGATCCGAGAGACAGTTTGATCTTTAATTGATTTGAAATAAATCATCTCAAAAACAGGTGCTGAATGTAGATGATGTCCTGTTTAATAATAATCTTTATTAATGTTACAAGTAGGCTTATATTAACACTGCGCTGAATTTACTGTGAAAAGTCCCTAGTCACCACACCCTGGTGCCTGTTCAGGTACATAGATTACATAGAACATACAGTGCAGAAGGAGGCCATTCGGCCCATCGAGTCTGCACCGACCCACATTAATCCCTCACTTCCACCTTATCCCCGCAACCCAATAACCCCTCCCAACCCTTATGGACACTACGGGTAATTTTAGCATGGCCAATCCACCTAACCTGCACGTCTTTGGACTGTGGGAGGAAACCGGAGCACCCGGAGGAAACCCACGCGGACACGGGGAGAACGTGCAAACTCCGCACAGACAGTGACCCAGCGGGGAATCGAACCTGGGACCCTGGCGCTGTGAAGCCACAGTGCTATTCACTTGTGCTACCGTGTTGCCCTGAGGCAGAATTCCGAATGTCTAAATCACCTAGTAAGCATGTCTTTCGGAACTTGTGGGAGGAAACCGGAGCACCCGGAGGAAACCCACGGGGAGAACGTGCAGATTCCGCACAGACAGTGACCAAGCCTGGAATCGAACCCGGGGCCCTGGTGCTGTGAAGCAACAGTGCTAACCACTGTGCTACCGTGCTGCCCATATTTCATTCACTGTCATGAATTAGATTCAGCTTGGTGACAGGGTGGGTTCTGATTAACCTTCCACTGGGGACATAAAAAGGGTAAGATTTATTCTTGTTATCCTCTATCAGTGGTATATCAAATAGAGCAGAAAAATATACGGGCAGTGCATGAAATCTGACTTCTCTCTTCAGAGCTCATGTCCCACTGCAACAGTGTTTTTGTATGAGGTTCCCTCTGGTTCCTGTCACTGAGTCTCTCAGCCTGCAGTAATACACCGCGCTGTCAGACAGCTGCAGCTCACTGATCGTTCCTCACTTACCCCCACACATTTCAAACTGTCGATTGATGCAGAAAATTGAGTCTCCCACCCTCTGCAAATTTCTACTGAGCCTTGGGGAAGTGTCCAGGCGACTTTCCCTCTCCTTGATGCCCCACAATGTCAGCAGCTCAGACTCCAGCTCAATACCCCTGAGCCCAGGTTCTGCAAGTTGCAGACACTCCTCAGATATGATTGCCCAGGATTGTAACGTTCTCCAAAAACGCCCACATACTGCAATCCTAGCACATCACCTGTCCTGTGGAGAACATCAAACTCCAGCCTAGTTATAGGGGTTATTAACTTGAGCAGAAATAAACAAAGGACGTGATTAACAATAACATCCAATCCCTGGAGTCACACATGAACCCGCTGGTGTCTCAGCAGGTTGGATGATCGATTGAATCCCTTCCCACACTCGGGGCAGGTGAATGGTTTCTCCCCACTGTGAGTGCGTTGGTGTGTCTGGAGATTGGATGATTGAGTGAATTGTTTCCCACACACGGAGCAGGTGAATATCCTTTCCCCAGTATGAATTCGCTGGTGTTGAATAAGGTGAGATGATTGTCTAAATTTCTTCTCACAATGAGAGCAACTGAATGGTCTCTTGTCAGTGTGAACAAGCTGGTGTTTAATTAGATCTGGAGAGGTTTTAAAGCAATCCCCACAGTAAAAGCATTTAAAAGGTCTCTCGTCACTGTGAACTCTCTGGTGTGACCCCAGGCTGGATGACTTTGCGAATTCCTTCCCACACATGGAGCACCTGAACGGTCTCTCCCCAGTGTGACTGCGCCGATGGCTCTCCAGCTGGGATGGGTAACTGAATCCCTTCCCACAGTCCCCACATTTCCAAGGTTTCTCCATGGTGCCAGTGTCCTTGTGTCTCCAGGTTGGATGATCAGTTGCCCATCTTGATCGGACACAGAACATGTGAACGGTTTCTCCTCGCTGTAAATGGTGTGGTGTTTCTTCAGGCTGTGTATTTGGTTAAAGCTCTTTCCACATTCAGTTCACTGGTACTCTCTCACTCGGATGTGTGTTGTGTGGGTCTCGGGGCTTTTCCAGTCACACTGATGTTTCCACAGTCAGTTCACTGGAACACTCTCACTCGGCTGTGTGTGTGTCTCGGTGTTTTTCCAGTCACACTGATGTTTGAAATCTTTTCCCACAGGCAGAACAGACAAACATTTCTCCTTCGACATGCAAAGGCCAATGATATTCAAGTCCTGATGAATCGAATGACTCTGCCAGATCTTGACATGATGTTTGCTTTCCTCATCTGCAAATCCTCGTCTGCAAATCCTCACCTTCACATGCTCTGTAAAAGGAGATTACCAAAGTCATCACTGTAAGTAGAGGACAGAAATGCAGAACAGATAATTCTCGTTTCTAGGGACCATTTTTTCCCTCTTATTCCACTACAGCTGCAGATCCCCGTCCCACACACTCTCCCTCCGCACTGGGCTGAAATACAGATAAAGTGTTGGATATATTTTCCTGCATCCGTTTAACAAATTTGTACAAATAGAGATAGAATCATGTTTGATAATTCACTTCATTCATGAATCCTGTTGCAACGTTTCACAATCAATCATCTGAATATGTGTTCCCAGCAAGTTAGAAAACTTTCTATTAGACTTCACTGGAAAACAGTTAAATCTATGATCTCTTGTCACAACCACATAAATATAAATGTGGATTGAAATTCAGGAGAAAGGACTCTATTCCACAAATAAGATATAGAACAAATAGACTACAAGGCAGTGCAATGACCTACTTTATAAAGCTCACAGACAGTATGTAAATGATTGAGAATTTAATGAACTCATGCTGACAACATATGATCTGTGGATTTAATACAAAATGCAGATTGCAGAGAATCATTTCTATTCTGCTGGTTAAGGACTCCTGCTTTTTGTAACCTATTGTAATTATTTGTCTGATGAAATGATCATAATGTGCAATACTTTTATTATTTTATACTTTTATTTAATGGCTGTCTACAACTATGTGATGAATCCTAATTACTTATTATATTTGTAGCATCATCACAATTCTGAACCTGCCACACTTATGATTTTGAAGCAAACCAATGATCTATTGAACCAAACTAATTCTCTATGAATCTGGATCACCTTGATGGACCAGACGGAATAACCAACGTTAACCTTGTTCCAGAAGTGACTGTGTGGAGATTAAATGAGCAATTGTTAAGGTGGTTTCTCCAAGCCTCCCGGGCTTTTTTTTTCTCTCTATCTCTCTCTCTGTGTTTTCAAATCCTCCCCATCCAGCCGCCAGCTCCATCACTCCTTCGACCAGCTGTAGATGTGACAAATAAACACCTATCCATGGTCAAGACTGACACAGCGCATGCTCCAAATACTGGGCGACACGGCACCTGTACACTGGTCTCCTGTGGTGTAGATAGGGGACATTCACCACTGTGGGGAATGCTGGGTAAAAAAAACCACCATTGTGATTCACAATTCACTTTCTTGTGATTATTTAGCGGTAATGCAGTAGAGAGTGACCATAAAATAAACCATTAAAGTGAGGAATTTGACATGTTGTAACCTACAAGGTTACAGATCAAGAGCTAGAAAGTGGGGGTGGTCTGATACAGATATGATGGGCCAACAGGCCTCCTTTAGTCCTATAAATGTAAATGTTCTGTTTCCATTGTCGAACATATTTAAGACTGAAATAGACTGAATTTTGGTCTCTCAGAGAATCAAGGGTTCTGGCGAACAGGCAGGAGGGAGGAATTGAGGCAAAGGGATCCCTTCCCACAGTCCCCACATTTCCACGGTTTCTTTGTATTGCGAATGAATTTATGTCTCTCCAGGTTGGATGATCAGTTGAAGCCTCGTCCCACACACAGAATATATGTACGGTTTCTCCCCACTGTGAATGGTGTGATGTTTGTTTAGGCTGTGTAACTGCTTAACGGTCTACCGGAACACTCTCACTTGGGTGTGTGTATGTCTCGGTGCTTTTCCAGTCACACTGATGTTTGAAATCATTTCCCGCAGACAAAACAGATAAATATTTCTCTTTTGACATTCAAAGCTTGATGATATTCAGCTCCGAGTGAAATCAAGTGATGATCAGATCTTAATGTGATGCTTGGTTTGAGTTCCCCATCCACAAATCATCTCCTAATATCCTATAATCAGAGTTTACAAAAGTCATTGCTGTCCGTGCAGGAGAGAAATTTACAACAAACAATTCTAGTTTCTATGCAACATTCATTCTTTTCTTGTTTTCCCAAACGTGTTGCTCAATCATAATAAAATAAACCAAAATCAGAAACAAAGTCCCAACAAGAGCAAGCGAATCTTCCTGGCTAAACCAGAATGTTATTACCAATGTCTATGAGACACTCTGTACTCTGAGGAATCCACCGATTGTGGAAGGTGTCAACTGTTCTGGTGGACACCGCATGCTCCCTCCCCAGAGCTACCCAGACACAGACAGGCAATTGGAAGAGAGGACAAAAGTCTCTTATGGGGCGGCAGTAAAGTGACATTATCCAAAGGTGGAGCAGGCTCAATGGACTGATTTTTTTTTTATTCGTTCATATTTATTGCCCATCCCTAATTGCCCTGGACGAGACAGTTAAGAGTCTACTATATTGCTGTGGGTCTGGAGTCACATGTCGGCCAGACTGAGTAAGGACGGCAGATTTCCTTCTCTCAAGGACATTAGTGAATTAGTTCAGTTTTTTAAAATGTATTTGTTCAAGGTTTTTCAATAATTTTACAGAACACTGCAAAAAGGAAAATAATACAAAGAAAACAGGGCAACATGCCAACAAAACAAAATGTTTTAACCCTCTAAACGGTAAACCCCCAACTCAAACCAAAATGGGGCATGCGCCCCTTACATAAAGGAAAATAAATCAGCCCCCCCCCCCATCAGTTGAGTTTTTAATGACAGTTGACAATGGTTTCATGGTCATCATTAGACTGTTAATTCCAGATGCTTATTGAATTCAAATTTCAACATCTGCAGTAGCAGGATTCGAACCTGGGTTTTACCCGAAGCATTACCCTGGATTTCTGTTTTGGTAGTCCAGTGACAATTCCACTATGTGGTACTGGTATAGTGGTAGTGCCGTAGTGGCTGCCTCCTGCTCCTATTTCTTATATTTAACCAGTGTAATCCCCACCACCAAATGGGACCTGATCATCCAAATTCTATAAATTGCTGTTTTAACCAGGCCCAAGAGCAAGTCCAGGAGAAGATCCTCTGACTTACCCAGTCTCTCCACACGGGGCAGCCAAAGATTAGGAGCACGGGGCTGAAGTGTAACAAAAACTTGAGAAGTAGCTTTTGCAGGTAACTAACTATCGGGACTGCAACCTCCCACACTGAATGTATATATGGCCCATGGAATTCTCTGGGCTGCAAGCAGCACCTGTCGTCTAATGCACTACCCGGACACTAGGACCTGGTTGGAAACAGAGGCGCTGAAGCCCCGCCCACCGTGTTTCGAATTCGACAAAACATGTGCGCGTGCGCACTCTCTCCCCTGAAACAAGATGGCGGCCGTAAGCCTGGGTCTGTCTCCGGGGAAAAGAGCCGGAGCTGCAAATGTGGGACCCGCAGCTTCGGATTCGGGGCTTGATGCCTTCACCAGGTGTTTAGAAACCCTCCCCGTCCACCCGCCGGCTCCATCGCCCCCTCCGCGTTTCGGCATCCTCACCGGTTTGGAGACCCGATAAACAATAGGCTTCCCATCGCTATCACTGCGCATGCTCCAATACAGGGCGGCCCTGCGCCTGCGCACTGCTCTCCTGTGCTCTGGACAGAGGACATTCACCACCGCGGGGGGTGTCGGGTAATGTCCCCGCCATGGTAGCTACCAACCAAGCAGGGAATTGTTAATTATTTCGCTATGATTTGGCGATTGCAGCGGAAATCAGCAATATTGCGAACCCAGGTAGTATGGTGGACAGTGGTGAGCATGGTAGCACTGCTGCCGCGCAGTGCCTGCGACCTGGGTTTGATTCCAGGACTTTGGTGACTTGTGGAGTTTGCACTTTCTCCCCGGGTCTGCATGGGTTTCCTCTGGGTGCTTTCGTTTCCTCTCACAATCCAAGGATGTACAGGTTAAGCGGGGATGGGGAGGTGGGCCTAGATAGGGTGCTCTTTCAGAGGACCGGTGCCGACTCAATGGACACCTTCTGCAGTGTAGGAATTCGAAATTAGGCATCAAAATTTTACGTTATTTACCCAGAGCTGTAAAGTGAAACATCGTCCACAATAGGTACAAAACGAGAGGATATGAATCTCTGTTTCTTCAACAAACACGGAAAGAAGGAAACAAATGTCCTTTAAGGACCCTTTAAGGGATATATGCCCTTCCCCTCCATTCTGTGAATCCTTTAAGGATTTTCTCTAAAGGTAAACTTGCAGGTTGAGTCCGTAATTAAGAAAGCAAATGCAATGTTGTCATTTATCTCAAGAGGCTTGGAATATAAAAGCAGGGATCTACTTCTGAAGCTTTATAAAGCATTAGTTAGGGCCCATTTAGAATACTGTGAGCAATTTTGGGCCTCACACCTCAGGAAGGACATACTGGCACTGGAGCGGGACCAGCGGAGATTCACACGGATGATCCCAGGAATGGTAGGCCTAACATACGATGAACGTCTGAGGATCCTGGGATTATATTCATTGGAGTTTAGGAGGTTCAGGGGAGATGTAATAGAAACTTACAAGATAATGAATGGCTTAGATAGGGTGGACATAGGGAAGTTGTTTCCATTAGCAGGGGAGACTAGGACCCGGGGGCACAGCCTTAGAATAAAAGGGAGTCACTTTAGAACAGAGATGAGGAGAAATTTCTTCAGCCAGAGTGGTGGGTCTGTGGAATTCATTGCCACAGAGGGCGGTGGAGGCCGGGACGTTGAGTGTCTTTAAGACAGAAGTTGATAAATTCTTGATTTCTCGAGGAATTAAGGGCTATGGAGAGAGAGCGGGTAAATGGAGTTGAAATCAGCCATGATTGAATGGTGGAGTGGACTCGATGGGCCGAATGGCCTTACTTCCGCTCCTATGTCTTATGGACCCGGTCCACTTACCGATCATTGTCAGAGTTCATGGTCTCAGAAGAAAAAATAATACGAGGGTGTGTAAGTTATTTTGGAAATATAGTTAAACAAACACAATACAATTCATAAACGAAGGTATTAAATTTAAAATAAAGAGTTGTTTTTCAATTTATGCATTCATTTTCCGAACACCTCTGGGGAGTGGGTATATTATTCTATTTTGTAGGATTATGATATATGCTCTTCCCCTCCATTCTGTGATATATGAATGGTGAATCATTCTATCCACATTGCTCCAAGCAGAAGGACACGGGCAGCATGATGGAACAGTGGTTAACACTTCGGCCTCACAGGAACCCAGGTTTGATTCTGGCTTTGGTGACTGTCTGTGTGCAGTTTTTACATCCTCCCCATGTCTGGGTGGGTTTTCTCCGGGTGCTCCAGTTTCCCCCAACAGTCCAAAGATGTGCAAGTTAGATGAATTGGTCCTACCTAAAATTGCCCCTTGGTGTCCAAAGTAGATTGGGAGAATGGACCAAGGTAGGGTGCTATTTCAGAGGGACGGTGCAGACTGAATTGACCGAATGGCCTCCTTTTGCACTGTAAGAATTCTGTGTCTATCATTTCTATGTCTATGACAGTAAGGTGCAGATGTGCAGTAGGAAGGAATCTGCTGGACATTGGCCTCTCTCCACCTTCCAAACATGTGGGGTTTTTCATACTGCAAAACACCCAGCCAATTGTGAGGTTGCAGAATAATTATGTCTTTACTTTATAATTCTATAATCTATCTGTTCTATCACATTAGGGACACTCCCTTAACTTGGCCCTTTATTAATAATGTCACTGGGGCATGTGAAATGTGTAGAATTATTGGATCAATTGCTACCAGGAACTCTTGCGTGTTTAACTAACCAGTGAACCTCTAATGTCTGTTGTCACACACACGTAGATTGAGAGGAATGGACGCGTGTGAGAATTATCCATCCTGGCATTCTCAGTGTGAACAGGACGGGTTGTATTTGGAGACAGGGTGTCCCAGTTCTCCACCCCGGGATTCTCAGTGTGGGATGTGTTTGGAGACAGGACGTCCCACTTCCCCACCCCGGGGTTCCCAGTGTGAACAGGGCGGGATGTGTTTGGAGACTGGATGTGTTTGGAGAAAGGATGTTCCCAGTTCCCTACACTGGGATTCAGTGTGAACAGGGTGGGATGTGTTTGGAGACAGGATGTTCCAGTTCCCCACCCTGGGATTCTCAGTGTGAACAGGATGGGATGTGTTTGGAGACAGGATGTCCCAGTTCCCCACCCTGGGATTCTCAGTGTGAACAGGGTGGGATGTGTTTGGAGACAGGATGTCCCAGTTCCCCACCCTGGGATTCTCAGTGTGAACAGGATGGGGTGTGTTTGGAGACGGGATGTTCCAGTTCTCCACCTTTAAAAGGACAAGGAGAGAACCAGCTCCATTGAATGGTGATGCTTTATGACATCATTCCATTCCCTGGTAAATGCCCTCACAGAATCCAGCTTATTAGTGCTGGGAGTGTTTGATGGGGCAGGGCAGAGGGAATTTTACCCTTATCAAAGCTGTGCATTACCTACTCTCTGGCACTGTTTGATGTGTCATGTAGTGGGAGTTTTCCTTTGTACCTAGCCTGGGCTGTACTTGTCCTATGAGTTTGTGATGGGATGATTTAGAGAGAACTTTCTTCTGTACCTTAGAAAACGTAGAGGGAAACTTGCATTGTTCCTGACAAGTGACTTCCACTTCAGAAGAGGTGCATTAAGTTTACTCAGAAGGCAGAGGTGAAATGAAATAAATGAAAATGAAATGAAAATCGTTTATTGTCACAAGTAGGCTTCAAATGAAGTTACTGTGAAAAGCTCCTGGTGGGCCACCTTCTTGAACCTCTTCAGTCCATGTGGTGTAGGTCTAGCCACAGCGCTGTTAGGAAGGATATTGATGCAGCAACAGCGAAGGAATGGCGATATGTTTCCAAGTCAGCTTGGCGTGGCTTGGAGGGGAACTTCCAGGAGGTGATGTTCCCATGTATCTGCTGCCCTTGCCCTTCTAGGTGAAGTGGTTGTGGGTGGGAAGAGATTCGCTCAGTAACTTATCTGCTTCATGGGTGAGAACTTTGCTGATAATGGATCCACTGCTTTTCCGAAATCCTGGACTTCATTTCAAATTGTAACAGATTGTTTCCCCCCTAACAGGTTCAATAAACATTGTGGTTTGAAGGAATTCTCTGTATCCAGACTCCATTAAACATGCTCAGAAAGTTGGAAACAATGGGCTGTTGATTTAATGTTTATTCGTTAACGTTTTGTTCTCACTGGAACGTTGGAGGTTGAGGGGGGGACCTGATAGAGGTCTCCAAAATTATGAGGGGCATAGACAAAGTGGATAGTCAGAGACTTTTTCCCAGGGCAGAGGGGTCAATTACTAGGGGGCATAGGTTTAAGGTACGAGGGGCAAGGTTTAGAGGAGATGTACAAGGCAACTTTTTTTACACAGAGGGTAGTGGGTGCCTGGAACTCGCGGCGGGAGGAGGTGGTGGAAGCAGGGACAATGGTGACGTTTAAGGGGCATCTTGACAAATACATGAATATGATGGGAATAGAAGGATACGGACCCCGAAAGTGTAGAAGATTTTAGTTTAGAAGGGCAGCACGGTCGGCGCAGGCTTGGAGCGCCAAAGGGCCTGTTCCTGTGCTGTACTTTTCTTTGTTCTTTGTATTACATAAGTCACTGCATACTGAGACCATGAGGTCATTGGATACTCAAAGGAGGACACATTAGAAAGACCTGTGAGTGTAATCAGCACATTGTTCTAAGCTGGTTCCTCTGCTCAAAGCTAGACCAGGTCAGAAGCCTCAGGCTTTTATGTACTGAACCATTTTGGTTTTAGTAATGTCTTGCTAACCTGATAATAAATTCCAACACATACTCAGATCCTCTTGCAATGACGTCCAACATACCATTTGCCTTCCTGATCACTTGCTACACCTGCTTTTGGTGACTCATGAACAAGGACAACCAGATCCCTCTGGATATCGGCACTTCCCAATCTCTCACCATTTAAGAAATACTCTACATTACCGTTCCTCCAACCAAAGAGGATAACTTCAAATGCTTTCTATACTATCACCCATTTGCCATGTTCTTGCCCATTCATTAGCCTGTATAAATCATCTTGAATCCTCCTTGCACTCTCCTCACAACGCACATTTTCACCTAGTTTTGAGTCATCAGCAAAAATGGAAATATTGCATTTGGTCCCCACATCCAAATCATTGATATAGATTGTGCATAGCTGGAGCCTGTGCCATTATACTCCCCTCACTCTTGTGTTTACTAACCTCCACTGTGGGAGTTTATCAAAAGTCTTCTGAAGATCCAAATGCACCATATCCATTGGTTCCCCTTATCTATTCTGTAGCAATATTCTTAAAGAAAATCTCCGAGCACTGTTAGAAGGACAGGGGAGTTCTCACTGCTGTCTGACTAATAGTTTACTCTCAACCGGGTAGCACGGTAGCATTGTGGATAGCACAATTGCTTCACAGCTCCAGGGTCCCAGGTTCGATACCGGCTTGGGTCACTGTCTGTGCGGAGTCTGCACATCCTCCCCGTGTGTACGTGGGTTTCCTCCGGGTGCTCCGGTTTCCTCCCATAGTCCAAAGATGTGCAGGTTAGGTGGATTGGCCATGATAAATTGCCCTTAGTGTCCAAAATTGCCCTTAGTGTTGGGTGGGGTTACTGTGTTATGGGGATAAGGTGGAGGTGTTGACCTTGGTAGGGTGCTCTTTCCAAGAGCCGGTGCAGACTCGATGGGTCGAATAGCCTCCTTCTGCACTCTAAACTCTATGAACCAATCTCACTAAAAAATCTCTGGTCATTGTCACATTGCTGTTTTTGGAGGCTTACTGTACACAGAGACATCCAAAGTTGTGAAAGGCACTATATACTACAAAGGGACTATAATACCACGTGCGGCACGGTAGCACAGTGGTTAGCACTGTTGCTTCACAGCACCAGAGTCCCAGGTTCGATTCCCAGCTCAGGGCACTGTCAGTGCAGAGTTATCTCTGCGTCAGCGTTGTTTTCCTCTGGGATTTCCGGTTTTCTCCCACAAATCCAGAAAGACATGGGGCGCGATTCTCCACCACCACGACGAAGTGGCCGCGCCTTCGTGAATGCCGTCGAGGTTCACGACGGCGCGGAATGGCCCCGGTCCCGACCGATTCAGGCCCTGACAATGGGCCAGTATCGGGGCCGCGTCATCTACCCGCGCCAGGCCTTGTCGCCCGCGTAAAAGCGGCGCCGAATAGATGACGCGGCCGGCGCCGCGTAACGGATGTCATCTGCGCATGCGCAGGTTGGCCGGCGCCAACCCGCGCATGCGTGGTTGCTGTCCTGTCCAAATCCGTCCCGGAAGAAGATAGGGGACGGATCTTGCGGGGCTGCGGAAGGAAGGAGGTCCTCCTTCAGAGAGGACGGCCCGACGATCGGTGGGCACCGATCGCGGGCCACCCCACATTCAAGGTACCCCCCGGTGCAGGATCCCCCTTGCCCCCCCACAGGCCGCCCCCCCCAGCGTTCACGCACCGCCCACGACTGTAGCGACCAGGTGTGGATGGCGCCGGGGGGAACCCGCCGTTTTGGCCTGGCCGCTCGGCCCATCCGGGCCTCAGAATCCCGGGGGTGCCGGAGAATCGCCATTTTGGGTATCTCCGGCGATTCTCCGGCCTGTGGCCCGCGAAACTCGACCAGCCTGTTCCCGCCGCTTGGGAGAATCGTGGGAGGGCGTCGGACCGCCGTCCCCGGAAATTTCGGCGTCCCAGGTGATTCTCCCAACCGGCGTGGGAGTGGAGAATCGCGCCCATGCTGTTAGGTAATTTGGACATTCTGAATTCTCCCTCCGTGTACCCAAACAGGAATGTGGCAACTTGGGGATTTTCATAGCCACTTCATTGCAGTGTTAATGTAAGCCTACGTGTGACAATAAAGATTATTATTATTATAAATGCAAAGTCTTCCAACTGCAACCCGGTTACTGTGGCTATCAGCAACAGCATAAACACTCCCCTGTTTCATTGTGAACAAGCTTCACTCCTGAATCTGATTAACAGCAGCAATAACTGTAGCATTGAACATTGCAGTTACTTGTGAACTCGCTGGTGTCTCACAAGGTTGGATGATTGAATGAACCCCTTCCCACACACAGAGCAGGTGAATGGCCTCTCCCCAGTGTGAACCTGCTGGTGTCTCAGCAGGCTTGATGACTCAGCAAATTCCTTCCCACGCACAGAGCAGGGGAAGACCACTCCCCAGTGTGAACCTGTGGTGTCTCAGCAGGCTTGATGACTCAGCAAATTCCTTCCCACGCACAGAGCAGGGGAATGACCTCTCCCCAGTGTGAACTTGCTGGTGTCTCAGCAGGGCCGATGACTCTGTGAATCTCTTTTCACACACTGAGCAGGTGAATGGTCTCTCTCCAGTGTGGACTCGTTGATGTGTCAGCAAGTGGGATGACTGAGTGAATCGCTTTCCGCATTGGGAGCATTGAAGGGTTTCTTCCCAGTGTGAATCTGCTGGTGTCGCAACATATTTGAAAATCGACTGAATCCCTTGTCGTAATGTGGGCAGGTGAATGGCCTTGTCATGGTGTGACTGTATCGATAAATATCCTGATCAGAGAGATAACAACTGAATCCCTTCTCGACACCCCCACCTTGTCCAGACAGACCTTCCCTTTTTCGGTCACACTTGTGCCTTCCCATATTGGTCGAATGGTTAAATCCAGGTCCACACGCTGAAGACATGTACAGACTGTCTGCGCTGTGAATGCTGCTCTCCCCTTCCATATGGCCAATGTTACTGAATCCTGATTAATTAAGTGACTCGGTGAGATTGATGTGGTGTCTGGGAGTCAGAGCTTCCTGTCTGCGAATCCACTCCTTGTTTAATAATTTATATCAGTATTCCTGCAAAGAAAAAAATGCAGAAATTCGGGGTGGATAGTTTTCTAACTTAACATTATTTTTGAAGCCATAAAACCGGTTCTCCCTTATCGGTGTTCAAATGAGGTCTCTCACAACACACTTTAAATTGCAACAGCAAAGGGACAGTGACCCTTTAAATATGGCGAGTACATGTCAGATCCACGCATGCTCAGTCGGTTCAAGTCAAACGGGCCGGCAAATCGCATGCGCGTTGGCCAATTCACCAACGGAAAGTGTAGGGATTCTATGGATTCTAGTGCCATCATGTTGATGAGAAATAGGAGGGGCCAAGGATAGATCCTTGGAGGACACGATGTTGAAGAGGAAAGGGAGGTTGGAGATGGGGTGGCTGTTTGCAAGGAGGTTGGGCGTCAAGGGTTGTTTTCTCAGGAAGGGCGAGGATGGTGTATTTAAAAGTGAGAGGGGCAAAACCAGAAGAGAGAGAGAACTGTTAACAATATCAGTTAATGTGGGGAAGTTGGATGGTCAGCGGTTTAGTGAGAATAGGGTCAAGGGAGCAGAAGTCAGGTCTCATAAACAAGATGAGATCAAAGAGGACATGACAGGAGATCGGAGAGAAACCAGAGATAGATCCGCGTTCACACTCAGACGAGGGGGATTTTTAGTGATAGTTTGGCCCAGTGGAGCTAGTGGAAGGGAGGGAAGCAGCAGAGGCAGCTGATCAGATTGTCCACTCACTGTAATTACTTGTGAACTCGCTGACGTGTCAGCAGGCTGGATGACTGAGTGAATCTCTTCCCACACTTGGGGCAGGTGAACGGCCTCTCCTTAGTGTGAACTCACTGATGTGTCAGCAGGCTGGATGACTGAGTGAATGTCTTCCCACACTGGGAGCAGGTGAACTGCCTCTCCCCAGTGTGAGTTTGCTGGTGTACATGGAGGTCAGATGTCTTGAACCCAGTCCCACAGTAAGAGCACCTGAACGTTTTCTCATCAGTGTGAATACGTTGATGACGCATCAGTTCCCCGGAACTTTTAAAGCACTTCACACAGTCTCGGCATTGAAAAGATTTCGCATCAGTGTGAACACGCTGATGGTGGAGCAGTTCCCGGGAACTTTTGTAGCACTTCCTGCAGTCTTGGCATTTAAATGGTCTTTTCTCATTGTGAACACTCTGGTGATTCAGCAGAGTGGATAACTGAATAAATCCCTTCCCACACCCAGCAAGTGAAAGGTCTCTCCCTAGTGTGAACCCGTTGGTGTTTCCGCATGTTTGTTGTCCTACTGAACCCACTGCCAGACACGGAGCAGGTGAACGGCCTCTCCCTAGTGTGAGTGCACTGGTGTTCACTGAGTTGAGATGACTGCTTGAACCTAGTCCCACAGTGAGAGCACCTGAACGGTCGCTCATTGGTGTGAGCACATTGATGGAGTATCAGGGTCCGGGAACATTTAAAGCACTTCCCACAGTCTGGACATTTAAAAGGTCTCTCGTCCATGTGAACTTGCTGGTGCGTCTTCAAGTCGGATGACCGAGCGAAGCCTTTCCCACACTCTGAGCAGGTGAATGGTCTCTTCCCAGTGTAAACCCGCTGGTGTCTCAGCAGTTTGGATGACTGAGCGAATCCCTTCCCACACACGGAGCAGTTGAATGGTTTCTCCCCGATGTGCACTCGCTGGTGTTGCAGCAGGCTGGGTGATCGAGAGAATCTATTCCAACAATCAGAGCAAGTGAATGACTCTCCTCAGTGTATCTGGGATGATGAATTTCCAGTTGAAATGTGGATCTGAATCCCTCCTCACATTCCCAGGGTTTCTCCTCACTGTGTACGGAGCTTTTTCCTTCCATGGTCAAAATTCACCAATATTCAGGTTCCGATCAATTCTGATCCTGATGTGATGTTTGATCTGAGTTTCCTGACTGCAAATCCTCCCCTTCTAACTCTGAAATTGATTTAAAACAGAAAAAAGGATACTGAGAGAGATCCTACAGAAACACAAAGGCAGCTTGTGAAGCTGAGCTGAATGAATCTGGTAACTTGTGGGGCCGACACTGGGAAAAAGTGACCACGAAAACTGTTGAATCTTTTGTGAAAAGTGAACTAGTTTGTTAATGTCCTTCAGGGAAGGAAACCTGCCACCTGGTCTGAGCCCACACAAGACTCAGGCCTTTGCAAGAACACAAGAAATAGGAGCAGAAGTAGACCATTCGGCCCATCGAACCTGTTCTGCCATTGAACACGATTGTGGCTGATCACAGTCTTCAATTCCACTTTCCCATTAGCTCTCTGCGTCCTTTGACTTCCTGAGAGACCAAAAATCTCACCATCTCAGCCTTCAAAATATTCATTCATGAATCATCCACAACCCTCTAGTCAGGAGAATTTTATGCGAGAAACAGAGAGAGAAAGCCAAAAATAATGAGGGAAAGGGAGAGAGAGCGAGAACAGAGGGGGACGGGAACAGGTGGCAATGGAGAGGCATTTTCTCGACCGACAACTGCACCACAATTTGACAGAATCTCCTAAACCCTTAACCTCCACCACCTGGATGAAGCAGGACAGCAGATGTGTGTGAACATCACCACCTGCAAGTTCCCTTCCAAGACACACACTGTCCAAACTTGTCTGACATCCAGTGCTGGATGAACAGAACTTTCCTCCATTTAAATATTGAGAAGACTGTCCCCTCTACAAACTCCACTCCCTTGTCACCAATTCCATCCCTGTCAAATGGTGAGGCTGATGGAAACTGTTCACAATCCCTAGACGAGCTCTTGACCACAGATCTACATCATCACCAAGATTGCCGACTTCCACCTCAGGAACACAGCTCGACTCCACCTTAGTCTCTGTTCATCTGCTGCAGAAACCATCATCCATTCTTCTGTTACCTCTCAACCAAATTATTACAATACACTCGCAGCCAAACTCCAACATTAAACAACCCCCTCCATCCCATCCAAAACTCTACTACCCATATGCTTACTCACACCAAGTCTTCTTTACCCATCCCCTGATCTACAAATGTTTCCTATTAAAAGGCACAAAAAGTTTAAATTTCTCATTCTTTTCCTCCATGGTAATGATCATCCTGATCTCTGTAATCTCCTCCACACGCACCCCTTTGAGATCTCTGCATTCATTTAATTCCAGTCTCTTCAACATTCCTGATTTTAATCTCTCAATCTGAGTTGCCAAGGCCTTAATCTTTGCTATCTACTCCTTAAAACTCTGACTCTCTAACTCACTTTCCTCTGTTAAGATTCTCCTTATAATCTCATATATCCTCATGTGGCTCAGTGTCAATTGTTACTTTGTAACGTTTGTCTGAAAGTTTTAAAAGTGTTATTCTGTTCAAAGCACAATATTTGTACCAATTATTGTCACTGCCCGAGACATATATCATCGCTCTGGCTCATAAATAAGAATTAATAACTCAGAGTGAAACAGTTTGATGGACATTATATCATGAAGAAACACTTCAAATAAATTGCCCCCAACAATGATGGCGACGGAGCCTGCCCTCTGCTGCTCCTGCCCCAATAAAGATGGCACGTGGCAATGCGCACTGCCGCTAGTGATCCAAAAGGGATGACGATTTCGCATGCGCACTTCTGCGAGTCACCCAATAAAGATGGTGGGTGCGCAGACGCACCACTGCCAGTGCCAAATAAAGATGGCGGCCGCATGGTCCTGTGTGTGAGAAAGCTGCAGTCCCAGCTCAGGTCCTCGGCTACCGGTAGGTTAGTTTTTCCGGATTTTCGGTTTATATAACATGGTCACGAAGCATGTCTAAGGACCCGCCTGATCCATCTCTCCCTCCGTCCCGCTATTCCCACCTTTACGGTTGAATTTCCACCTATACGGATTTTGCATCAGCTAAAGAACCTTCTCTGCTTCACAATTAATCACACTGCGCATGCTTCACAGCCGAGCCCCGCCTCATCGTTATTGCTGGTTGCTTGGAGGACCAGTCACTCAGGACCAGTCCTCCGGACCCGCCCGCTGTTCTCCTATTGGTCCGGTGCTGCCGTCAATCATTGCTCGGGCATTGTGAGGTGTCAGGCGAGAGGTCAGTATCGGGGGGCGGGGTTGACAAATTCTCCAGAGCCGAATTTGAAACAATTACCATTCTCCACTCTCACTATCCGCCGCTTCCGGCTTCTCTCCACAAACAACCTCACAGAGACCAAGGGGGGGGGGGGGAGACACTGACCCAGTGACAATGTCACTGCATCAATCATCCGGAGAGACAGGAAAATGTTCTGGGGACATGGACTCCAATCCATTAAATTAATAAAATCTGGAATTTAAAGTTAGTGTCAGTGATGGTGACTGAGGCTCCACTGAGAAAATCTCCAATGTCACTGGATTAGGTCAAAAAGGAAGAAAGTAGGAAACTAGTTAGTTTAAAGCCTGTTGTTGGGAAACTGTTGGAATCCATTATTGAGGAAGTAGTAACTGGACATTGTGGAAAGTCAAACCGCAATCCATCAGAGTCGGTGTGGTTTTGCGATGGGTAAATCGTGTTTGACTCAATTGTTGAAGTTCTTGGAAGATGTAACAAGCCAAATGGATAATGGGGGTCCTGTAGGTATATTTGGATTTCCAGAATACATTTGATGAAGGTAAGATCCCAGTGGGTTGAGAGGTAATATATTAGCTTGGATAGAGGATTGGCTAACCAACAGACAGCAGAGAGTGGGGATTATATTATATTAAATTTATTGACACATGTACTGAGGTACAATGAAAAGAATTGTTTGGCGTACAGTTCCATACATTGGATTGGGTTTGTTTATTGTCACGTGTACCGAGGTACAGTTAAAAGTATTTTTCTGAGAGCAGCTCAACAGATCATTAAGTACATGAAAATAAACTAAACTAAAAGAAAATATATAATAGGGCAACACAGGGTACACAATGTAACTACATGGACACCGGCATCGGGTGAAGCTTACAGGGGTATGGTGTTAATCAGGTCAGTCCATAAGAAGCTTGTTTAGGAGTCTAGAAACAACGGGGAAGAAGCTGTTTTTGAGTCTGTTCGTGCATGTTCTCTGACTTTTGTATCTTCTGCCCGATGGAAGAAGTTGGAAGAGTGAGTAAGCCAGGTGGGCGGGATCTTTGATTATGCTGCCCGCTTTCCCCAGGCAGCGGGAGGTGCAGATGGAGTTGATGGATGGGAGGCAGGTTTGTGTGATGGACTGAGCTGTGTTCACAACTCTGATGTTTCTTGTGGTCTTGGGCCGAGCAGTTGCCATACCAGGCTGTGATGCAGCCAGATAGGATGCTTTCTATGGTACATCTGTAAAAGTTGGTGAGAGTTAATGTGGACATGCTGAATTTCCTTCGATTCCTGAGGAAGTATAGGTGTTGTGCTTTCCTGGTGGTAGGGCCGACGTGGGTGGACCAGGACAGATTTTTGGTGATGTGTACCTCGAGGAATTTGAAGCTCTAACCATCTCCACCTCAGCAGCATTGATGCTGACAGGGGTGTGTACGATACTTTACTTCCTGAGGTCAATGACCAGCTCTTTAGTTTTGCTGACATTGAGGGAGAGATTGCTGTTGTACCATCACTCCACTAGGTTCTCTCTGTCCCCCCTGTAGATCATAGAATCATAGAAGTTACAGTGCCGAAGGAGGCCATTCGGCCCATCAAGTCTGCACCGGCTCTTGGAAATAGCACCCTACCTAAGCCCATACCTCCACCCCATCCCTACCCGTCCACCTGGGAATTGTCTGTTCTGAGTTTCTATCCTGTACTGACAGTGATGAATTTTGGAAATTGCTTTTACAGATGAGGAAGAATTTCAGATGAAATCTCAAAAGTTACGTCTCGATCTGACAGAGTCACGCGATTCCTTGGAACCTGAATATCATCGGCCTTTGAAACTAGGAGAAATGCTTGCCTGAACTGTCAGCTAAAGATTTCAACCATCAGTGTGACTGGAAAAGCACCGAGACCCACACAACACACACCCGAGTGTGAGAGTTCCAGCGAACTGACTGTGGAAAGAGCTTTAACCAGTTACACAGCCTGAAAAAACATCACACCATTCACAGTGGAAGAGACGCTATTATTCTGAACTGATTGTGGAACCTGGACAGGCAGGAGGGGACCCAAAACATGGAAAAACCGTGGAAATGTGGGGACTGTGGGAAGGGATTCGGAGCCCCATCGCACCTGGAGATTCATCGACGCAGTCACACTGGGGAGAAGCCGTTCACCTGCTTTCTGTGTGGGAAAGGATTCACACAGTTATCCACCCTGCGGAGACATCAGCGAGTTCACACTGGGGAGAGGCCGTTCACCTGCTCTCAGTGTGGGAAGGGATTCAGTCATTCATACACCCTGTGGACACATCAGCGAGTTCACACTGGGGAGAGGCCGTTCACCTGCTCTGTGTGGGAAGGGATTCAGTGATTCATCCACCCTGCGGAGACATCAGCGAGTTCACACTGGGGAGAGGCCATTCACCTGCTCTCAGTGTGGGAAGGCATTCAGTGATTCATCCACCCTGCAGACGCACCAGCAAGTTCACATTGGGGAGAGGCCATTCACCTCCACCCTGCGGACACACCAGCGAGTTCACAGTGGGGAGAGGCCATTCACCTGCTCTCACTGTGGGAAGGGCTTCACTCGGTTATCCATCCTGCGGACACACCAGCGAGTTCACAGTGGGGAGAGGCCATTCACCTGCTCTCAGTGTGGGAAGGGCTTCACTCGGTTGTCCATCCTGCAGACACACCAGCGAGTTCACACTGGGGAGAGACCATTCACCTGCTCTCAGTGTGGGAAGGGATTTATTCAATTGTCCACCCTACAGCGACACCAGCGAGTTCACACTGGGGAGAGGCCATTCACCTGCTCTCAATGTGGGAAGGGATTCACTCGGTTATCCATCCTGCGGACACACCAGCGAGTTCACACTGGGGAGAGGCCGTCCACCTCTCAATGTGAGACGGGATTGCATGTTTCATCGGACTTGCAGTGACACCAACAATTTCACAGTCGATTACAGGAGTTGGATTTTGCTGTTATTGTTTCTGCTCTACATCCAGGACTGCATTTTGTTCATTCTGACAGGTGGTCAGTGGGGGTGGTCGGAGGGTTTCTTTCTGCTGGACTGACCGGTCTCATCATTTTGCCTCCAGTGGGCTGATGCTCTTTGAGCCTTGTTGCTAATACCTGGCTTCAAATTGCGCGGTGATCACAGAGTGAAAGGGTGTTTGGAAGTGTGAAGATATTTAGTTTCCATTTGGACCCCCCCCCCCCCCCCAACCAAAAGCATGGCAATTATTACATATTTATCAGGGGGTCGGTTAGCTCAGTTGGCAGGATGACTGGTTCGTGATGCAGAGCAAGGCCAACAGAGTGGATTCGACTCCTGTACTGGCTGCGTTTATTCATGAAGGCCCTGCCTTCCCAACCAGGCCCCTCGCCTGAGGTGTGCTGACCCTCCGGTTAAATCACCTCCAGTCAGCTCTCTCTCTGTCAAAGGGGAGAGCAGCCTATGGTCCTCTGGGATTTTTGCAACTTTATTTCACATATATACAACAAATATAGATTCCTTTAAGGAATAAAAATCCAACAGGAAAAGTGATGCAACCTTGGCTGACAAGAAAAGTTAAAGATCCCATTCGATCAATGGAAGAGGCTCAAAACCATGGTCAAAATAGTAGTAAACCTGAGGATTGGGAACTTGTTTTAGAATTCAGCAAAGGGGGACCAAGAAACAGATAAAGAGAAATCGAATATGAGAGCAAACTGGGGAGAAAAGCGACTGGAAAAGCTTCTCTAGGTATGTGGAAAGGAAAAGATTGTCAAAGACAAATATGTGTCCATTCCAGGAAGAGACAGGAGAGTTCATAATAGGGAGGAAGGAAATGGTAGAGAAACTAAGCAATGCGTGTCTTCACGGAGAAGAAGCAAAAATTTCCCCAAAACACAAGCGAACCAAGGGATTCGTGAGCACGAGGAACAGTGAGAGATGAGAATTCGTGAAAAGTGGTACTGGAGAAATTAATGGGGTTGAAAGTGAATAAATCCCCAAAAGCTGATGATCTACATCCCAGAGTGTTGAACGAGGTGGCTGTAGAGATCTCTATTCCTCATTCTAAACTCTCCTGACTATCTGGAATGACAAACGTTTCCTTTTTACGTACCTATAGACACTTCTGCAGTCCATTTGTGTGTATTTTGCTCCTTCACATTCGTATTCTATTCTCCCTCGATTTCTCCCACCCTATGTTCTGTCTCCTTTGTAATAATAATAATAATCTTTATTGTCACAAGTAGGCTTTCATTAACATTGCAATGAAGATACTGTGAAAGGCCCCTAGTCACCACATTCCAGCGCCTGTTCCGGTACACAGACGGAGAATTCAGAATGTCCAAATCACCTAACAGCATAACTTGTGGGAGGAAACTCATGCAGACACGGAGAGAACGTGCAGACTCCACACACTGACCCAAACTGGAAATCGAACCCGTGACCCTGGAGCAGTGAAGCAACAGTGCTAACCACTGTGCTACCGTGCTGCCCACAATGTGCTTGTTAGGTGAATTGGACATACTGAATTGACCCTCTGGGTACCCAAACAGTATGGCGACTAGGAGATTTTCACAGTAACTTCATTGCAGTGTTAATGTCAGCCGACTTGTGACAATAAAGATTATCATTAGTATTATAAATGGGAAAAGTTTTATGTGTAGGTTAAAGTAGCTTCTATTTGCTTGTTGCATTAAAAGTCATAAAACTTGAAGTCCCGTTGTGTTATTCTTTAATTTGTTGACTGGGAACTCAATTTTTTTTTCTCAAGAAGTTTCTGGCCTTTATGGAGGTTCCAATCCACAAATTCTGACTTCCCATTTGAGCCTCGGGCACCTTTCTGTTTCTATTGCTTCTGTCAATGACAGCCCGGTGATGGAGCTGGGGGCTGAATTTAGCTGAGAATAAAGGGGCCTGTTCACTAATAGAGACAGGAAGGTGCTGGAGATCTGACTGGGAAATGGATCTCCAACTAAGCAGGGGTGGAGGGTTACCGGGGGATGATGTTGCTGCGACCCCCAGGGTTCAGTGCCCCTGGGTCCAAAGCGGGGAGTCACAGGAACAGGGTACAGAGGAGCCGCAGGGAAAACATTTGGGACCAGAACATTGTGAACATCCTGTTACTCTGGTTGTCTGTGATCCTCAAGTCATTTTCTGTTAGTTTTTTAACCATGTTCTGTTTCGTCAATAAATGTTTAACCAGAAAGTATTTTAATTTGCAGGACTTTTCCTGATTAAATATGTTCACTTTCGGGAAAGTGTGTGAGACGGGTTGACAAGCTCTTTAACAGAAAGTGAGTCCATCTAAGGTAAATGGCAAAGGAGCCAGAGGGGTAGAGGAGATTTGATTTTTCTTTTGACAGTGTTTGAAAATGAAAATGAGGCTCAGGGAATCAAACATGATGAACTATTTTTCAAGGTTCTTTAGGAAGTAACAAGGGATGTCAATAAAGGAAAACCTGTAGATGTGCTTTATCTGGATTTCCTGAAGATATTTGCCATGGTTATTACACAAAATAAGAGCTCATGGTGTGGGGGCAAAATATCAGCATGGATAGAGAATTGGTTAGCTAACAGGAAGCAGCCAGTAGGAATAAATGGGTCATTTCTGGGTTGGTAAAATGTGACAAGCGGAATGTCACCTGACGGGATTGAATGTATGACTCATTCAGGTAGAGAAGTAATTTGTGAAGTGGATTTAAGGAATCTGCAAAGGACTACAAATAGAGGTGTAGGGTGGCATGTGGCACAGTGGTTAGCTCTAGGACTGCGGCTCTGACGACCTGGGTTTGAATCCCGGCCCTGGTCACTGTCCATGTGAAGTTTGCACAATCTTCCCATGTCTGCGTGGGTTTCAGCCCCACCACCCAAAGATGTGCAGGCTTGGGAGATTGGCCATGCTAAATTGCCTCTTAATTGGAAAAAAAATTGGATACTCTAAATTTATATTTTTTTAAAAAGCAAAGGTGCTCACTGCACAGTCGCACAAGGCCAGAATCGCACACGGGTCCCTGGCGCTATGATGCAGCAGTGCTAACTGCTGTGCAACCATGTCACTCTTTTGACTGTCCCTTTACTGTTGCTGGGTCAAACTCCTGGAATTCCCTCACGAACCGCGGTTCAAGAAGGCAGCTCACCACCTTCTCAGGGACAATTTGGGATGGGCAATTAGTGTTGGCTTCGCCACATCCCATGAAAGGATAAATAAATAAGAAAATTTCAGCTTGAAGATGGGCAGCACGGTAGCATGGTGGTTAGCACAATTGCTTCACAGCTCCAGGGTCCCAAGTTTGATTCCCCGCTGGGTCACTGTCTGTGCGGAGTCTGCACGTTCTCCCCGTGTCTGCGTGGGTTTCCTCCGGGTGCTCCAGTTTCCTCCCACAGTCCAAAGATGTGCAGGTTAGGTGGATTGGCCATGATAAATTGCCCTTAGTGTCCAAAATTGCCCTTAGTGCTGGGTGGGGTTACTGGGTTATGGGGATAGGGTGGAGGTGTGGACTTGGGTAGGGCGCTCTTTCGAAGAGCCGGTGCAGACTCGATGGGCCGAATGGCCTCCTTCTGCACTGTAAATTCTATGATTATAAATTCTAAAATTCTGTCACTGGGCGGGGCTTGGAGCGCCCTCGGACTTTCTGGCCCAATGATCGCGCACGCGCACTGCAGCATATCGCCCTCAGCAAGACGGCGGCCGCTAACTTGGGCCTGTTGTCAGAGAACCGCAACTGCAGCCCGTTGTTTGCAAGCGCGGATCATTAGCTTTCGGGGTTCTGGGCCTACACCGGGTGTTTATGAAGCCTCTCAACCAGCCGCCAGTACTGTTGCTCCCCGCTCGCCTGCAGTTTCTAATTCTGAACGGCGAAGAATTTCTCACCAACATCACTCCAGTATCGGCACTGCGCATGCTCTCGATCACCATACCAGGGAGTGATTGACAGCTGCTATGGTAAGAGGGGACGGGAATGGATAACCGAGCGGGAGCGGCTGGTCCTCCAACCAATCGGAGTGAATGAGGGGCGGGGCTGAGCCCGGATCTCCCTCATTGGCTGAAACTCTGCATCATTTTGAAAGCTGGTTTGTCTCAAACCCCAGGAGAAAACTGGACCTTTCTGTTTGTGGCTTTAAGCAGCCGAAACCCTGTGGGTGGGGAGCAAACATTTCAACATTTGTTACTGTAATGTGGCAACAAGTTGAAATAATCCGCAAAAAATTGAAGGGCTGATTTACTAGGCAGACAGGGAATGTCACCATGAGAATAAGGAGTCTCTGGATTCAGTTGGTGGACAGGCAGAAGGGTTAGAACAACAGAGACTATGAAGGAACAACTGAGGAATCTTTCTGACCAATTTAATATTAATAATCTTTATTGTTACAAGCAGGCTTACATTAACACTTCAGTGATGTTACTATGAAAAGCCCCTAGTCACCACATTCCGGCGCCTGTTCGGGTACACAGAGAGAATTCAGAATGTCCAAACCACCTAACAGCACATCATTCAATTTGCAATCAGTTTGGAGATAATGCTGATATTTTTCATTCCAAAACACTTTGCCTTAAAAGAAGCCAAATCTTGAAAAGGCAATGTCTTTTGTTTAAATCATCACTGTGCTGTTCAGTGGAAATGATTAACTTCTCTGCTCTCAAGGGTGTTGGAACAAACATTGTCAAATGTTCACAACTGTGTTGACTTTACGTAACTTTATTTTCAGATATGAAATGAGTTAGCACAACGGCTTCACAGCGCCAGGGTCCCAGGTTCGATTCCCGGCTTGGGTCACTGGCTGTGCGGAGTTTGCATGTTTTCCCTGTGTCTGCGTGGTTTTTCTCCGGGTGCTCCAGTTTCCTCCCACAGTCCAAAGATCTGCATGGTTAGGTAGATTGGCTATGCTAAATTGCCCTTGGAGTACAAAAAAGGTTAAGTGAGGATGGAGGTGTGGGGATAGGGCGGAAGTGTGGGGATGGGGCGGAGGTGTGGGTTTGGGTGCGGTGCTCTTTCCAGGGGCCAGTGTGGACTCGATGGGCCAGGTGTACTCCTTCTGCACTGTAAATTCTATAAATTCTATGAAACACCATTTTAAACTTTGTATTCTCAATTCTTTTGGCAACTTTTTCAGCTTTGCCCAAATTTGTTTTGCCCCCCTCTTTCTTCAGGCCCTTTTCTAACTGACTCAAATAAAACAAAAGAAAAATAAAAGTAAAACGATGAGCTTTCACAAGTAACCCAAAGCTTCAACCTTCCTAGACCAAAAAGGGTTAAAGAGGATGGACTTCCAAAAGCTTGTGAAATCCAATGCAGAACGTTAAGGCTCAAGTTTAACTTCAGAGAATCTGACTTTTCACTGCCTGTTACAATTGTACAAATAAATTGCAATTCATACTTAAAGATTTAGTTTCACTCAGTAATTATGATGTCACTTTTCTCAGCACAGACTCTTTAGATTAAATAGCAATTGTTCACTTTGGGTGGCACGGTAGCACAGTGGTTAGCACTATTCCTTCACAGCGCCATTGTCCCAGATTTGATTCCCGGCTTGGGTCACTGGCTGTACGGAGTCTGCACGTTCTATCCGTGTCTGCGTGGGTTTGATCCGGATGCTCCGGTTTCCTCCCACAGCCCAAAGATGTGCAGGTTAGGTGGATTGGCCATGACAAATTGCCCTCAAGTGTCCAAAAAAAGGTTAGGTGGGGTTATGAGGATAGGGTGGAGGTCTAGGGATGGGATGGGGGCATAGCCTCAGGTAGGGTGCTCTTTCCAAGGGCTGGTGCAGACTTGATGGGCCGTATGGCCTCCTTTTGCACTGCGAATTCCATGATTCAATGATTATTGGACAATCGCGAGTCAGCCTGAGCCTATGGTCACTCACCATCTGTAACCGTCACAATGGCATGTGATTGACGGCAGTCCTGACCAATAGAATGAGAGGGATGGGGCTGGAGGACCGACAGATAACGGCTGGTCCTCCAACCAATCGGAGTGAATAAAAGGCGGGACCCGCTCTGATTCAAGCATGCGCACTGTGGGTAATGGCGAAGGGGAAGGGCTATGTCTTCAGATGCGAAATCGGTAAGAGGCGTTTAACAATATGAAGGAAGCGGCAGATCGCGCGGGTGGGCGGAAACATTGTGTGAAGTTGTTGTAAGTAGTAAACCTCGGAAATGAGTTTCTGGGTCATAGTTTGTCCCGAGCGGGACTGCAGCTCCTCCTGTTCAGCTCGGGTTAACGGCCGCCATCTTTATTGGATGTGCATCTCCTTTGTCCAGCGATGTTCAATGAGTGGGAGGAGCTTGTTCCCCATTGTTCAGAATGGAGACAACTTGTCCATCAAACTGCATTAGTCTTTCAGTCCCAATGTGTTATTGATGATGCAGAGATGGAAAGAAAAGGAAGCCAATGCTGGTCTCCAGATTTAACTGTCTTATTGGACATCCTGCCCCACGTGTCCAAAGCTCTGCGGCTCGGTTCAGTCACATGAAGACCCAGGGCAGAAACTGATGACAACGAGGGTCAGTGTGCAGCAGGGAGCATGAGCGGTCATCCTGGACCAGGGAGCAGCAGGACTGACTGCGATGGATTTTGGAAACTCCTTTCACAGGGGATTAGAGCATAAGACATAGGAGCAGAATTAGGCCACTTGGGATCTATCTTGTGATTGTCCTCTGGACGCTTTCCAGGGCCAGCAAACCCTTCCTTAGATATGGGGCCCAAAACTGCTCACAATACTCCAAACGGGGTCTGACCAGAGCCTTCTACAGCTTCAGAAGTACATCCCTGGTCTTGTATTCTAGCCCTCTTGCCAGGAATGCTAACATTGCATTTGTCTTCTGAACTGCCGACTGAACCTGTCCATTAACCTTAAGAGAATCGTGATCGAGAACTCTCCAGTCCCTTTGTGCTTCTGATTTCCTAAGCATTTCCCCATTTAGAAAATAGTCTATGCCTAAATTCCTCCTTCCAAAGTGCATTACCTCACACTTTTCCACATTGTATTCCATCTGCCACTTCATTTCCCACTCTCCTAGCCTGTCCAAATCCTTCTGCAGCCCCTCTGCTTATTCAATACTACCTGTTCCTCTACAGATCTTTCTATCATCTGAAACTTGCAACAGTGCCTTCAGTTCCTTCTTCCAAATCATTAATGTATGTTGTGAAAAGTTGTGGTCCCAGCACAGACCCCTGGGGCACACCATTAATCACCGGCTGCCATTCTGATAAAGACCCCTTTATCCTCTCTACCTTCTGCCAGTCAGCCAATCCTCTGTCCATGCCAGGATCTTACCCTTAACACCATGGGCTCTTAACTTATTTAACAGTCTCTTCTGCAGCATCTTGTCAAAAGCCTTCTGGAAATCTAAATAAATCACGTCCACTGGTTCTCCTTTGTCGAACTTACTTGTTACCTTCTCAAAGAAGTCTTAACAGATTTGTCAGACATAACCTCCCTTTGACAAAGCAGTGCTAACTCAGTCCTATTTTACCATGCACTTCCAGCTACTCCACGATCTCCTCTTTAATAATGGACTCTAGAGAGCAGCACAGTGGCTAGCACCGGGACTGCGGCGCTGAGGTCCCGGGTTCGAATCCTGGCCCTGGGTCACTGTCCGTGTGGAGTTTGCACATTCTCCCCTTGTCTGTGTGGGTTTCACCCCCACAACCCAAAAGATGTGCAGGTTGGGTGGATTGGCCATGCTAAATTGCTCCTTAATGGACTCTAAAATCTTATCAATGACCGAAGTCAGGCTAACCGGCCTAAAATTTCCCATCTTCTGCCTCCCTCCCTTCTTAAACAGCAGTGTTACATTAGCCACTTTCCAGTCCTCTGGGACCCTTCCTGCTTCCAGTGATTTCTGAAAGATCACCACCAATGCCTCCACAATCTCCTCCAGCTATCTGTTTTAGAACCCTGGGGTGTAGTCCATCCAGCCCAGGTGGTTTATCCACCTTCAGACCTTTCAGTTTCCACAGAACCTTCTCCTTAGTGATGCCACTGCACTCACCGTTTGGAGGAGACCTCAATTCTGTACTGTATTTTAAAATTAACTGGTCCAAGCCTATTCAACCGCTACAAAAAAGGTTGAAACTGACGGACCCCCTGATTTATTTTCTGCCCCACATCCTGACTCCTGCTAAGGGGCCTGTACATAACTCCCATCAGGGTCTTTTTACCTTTGCAATTCTTCAACTCTACCCACAGAGATTCTATGCCTTCTGATCCTATATCGCTCCTTGCTATTGATTTAACTATGACCTCTGGCTGTTCACCGTCCCCCTTCAGGATGTCCTGTGTTCGTTCAGATTATAAGCGCAGGATTTGCACACAGCAAATTCAAACCAGGAGGAATGTTTATCTTTCCTGAATTTCATTTCTGGACTGACAGTGATGCCTTTGTAAACTTCTTTCACAGGGACTTAGAAAAGGATTTGCAGACAGGAAACACACAACCGATCCTCACATCAAATTCTGACAGCACCATTCGGGTTATCAGGATCTGGATGTTATCGACCTTTGTGTGTAAGCATTGAGTTCAGATCATTATCACTCACTGTGTAAAATTTCTTCCTCATATCTCCCTGTAGATCTTGCTCACAATCTTAAATCTGTGTCCCATAATCCTTTTACAATCTGCTGATGGGAACAGATTTCTTTATCTTTTGCCGGGTTTGCTGTTGTCGTTTCTGGTGCCTGGGTCGTACCGGGTGGTCCGTCCGGTTTCATTCCCTTTTTGAGTATTTGTAGCGGTTGAATAGGCTTGGACCAGTCCATTTTTGGATCCAAAGCGCAATTGAAATCACCTCCAAGAATCAATTGATGTGTATCCAGGTCTGGGATGGATCCCAACAATTTTTTTACAAATGACACATTATCCCAGTTAGGGGCATAGCCATTCACCAGCACCACCAATGTACCCGCCAATGACCCACTGACCACCACGTATCTCCCATTCGTGTCCGCAGTGACCGGAAGAGGGACCCTTTTATTGATTAGAATTGCAGCACCTCGAGCCCTTCATCAAAGCCCGAGTGAAACACTTGGCTCACCCCACCGCAGTCTGGTCTGATCTCTAACCTGCAAGTGAGTCTCCTGCAAGAACACCATACCAGCATTTAGATTCATTAGGGAGCGAAAACTCTTGACCTTCACTGGTCCACCTAATTCCTTTAAGTTCCAGGTGACCAGCCAAATCAGGGGTCTCCCACCTCCCTTCCCCATCATGGGAATCAGCCATTTGGGGCAGCACGTAGCACAGTGGTTAGCTCTGTTGCTTCACAGCTCAAGACTCCCAGGTTTGATTCTCGTTTTGGGTCACTGTGCGGAGTCTGCACGTGTCTGCGTGGGTTTCCTCCGGGTGCTCCGGTTTCCTCCCACAGTTCAAAGACGTGCAGCTTAGGTGGATTGGTTACGCTAAATTGCCCCTTGGTGATGAAAGGTTAGGTGGGGTTGCTGGTTTAGGGGGATAGGGTGAGGTGCGGGATGGGGTGCTCTTTTGGAGGCTGGTGTCGACTCGTTGGGCCGAATGGCCTCCTTCTGCACTGTATGAAATTTCCACCGTGAGGGACTATCCATTAAATCTTCAAAAAGTACAGGCCTAGGCTCCACCCAAGATGGCCGCCACACACACCCTCAGATTAAAACAAAAATAGTTCTATAGTCGTCATCAGCGAGCTAACCCCCCCCCCCCCTCCCCATTTCCCGCCAATGCTCCACATAGACCCAGATTGGATGAAAACCCACCCACAGTCTCTGGTCAAAACTGGTACACTGGCTGCAGATCCCCCCCCCCCCCCCCATCTTACTCCCATTCACCAGCGTATTGCTGGTGGGGCAGCTCCTCTCAGGACAAAAATAAAATGAAAACAATATTGCCCACCTGGAGGATAAACATTTCAGAATGCAGTCCCTTTATTAGCCTTAATTTCCAAAGGTGTCTCCCTCTGTTCCCCCCCCCCCTTATATCTACTTTGTGCTACCTAAAGAAAATCTCCCTTCATCCCCACACAGAAACACGTGTTTCTATCAGACAATATCAAAGACTAAATACAGGAAATCACAACACCCATCCCACCCCCAGGAAACGTAGATCTTGTCCAATACAGATATCTGGACCCCAGTCCATGTCCTGCAAGCCCGGCTCCTACATCTTGGTACATCCTCACTGGGATAACTGAGTAAATCCCTTCCCACACTCAGAACAGGTGAATGGTCTGTCGCTGGTGTGACTACGGTGATGAATCTCCAGCTCACATGGGGATCTGAATCCCTTCCCACAGTCCCCACATTTCCGCTGTTTCAGCATGCTGCTGGTATCCTTGTCCCTCTCCATGTTTGACGCTCAGTTAATGTCGTGTCCCAACAGAGAGCATGTGTACGGTCTCTCCCTGCTCTGAACAGTGTGATGTTTTTTTCAGACTGGAACACTCTCACTCGAGTCGAGTGTGTGTTTCGGGGGGTTTTCAGTCACGCTGATCTTTAAAATCTTTTTCTACAGACAGAACAGACAAACATTTTTGCTTCCACATTCACCGACCAATGATATTCAGGTCCTGATGAATGGAGTGACTGTTAAATCTTGATGTGAAGTTTGATTTGAGTTTCCTTCTGTAAATCCTCCCCTTGTTATTAAATCCTCCAGTAAAAGGAGTTTACAAAAGTCTGCACGGTGGCTCAGTGGTTAGCTGAGGACCCGGGTTAGATCCCGGCCCCGGATCAATGTCCGTATGGAGTTTGCACAGTCTCCCCGTGTCTGTGTGGGACTCACCCCCACAATCCAAAAAGATGTGCAGGGTAGGTGAATTGGCCTCGCTAAAATTACTGGGTTACGGGAGAACGGGTGGAGGTGTGTGGCTTGGGTAGGGTTCTCTTTCCAAGGGCCAGTGCCGACTTGGTGGGTTGAATGACTCCTTCTGCACTGGAAATTCTGTAAACCCCTTAATTGGGGAAAAAATGAATTGGGTACTCCAAATATACATATTTTTTAATTAAAGAAAAAACAAAAGCCATCACCGACAGCCCAGGATAGAAATTTTGAACAGACCATTCTAGTTTCGCTGTAACATTTTTCCCCGTCCCACACACTCTCCCTGCTCCCTGGGCTGAAATCCAAACCCATCTCGCCATCTGCACCATTTCTTTCCTCCACTGCCAGTTTTCTCCCTCCCTCTCCTCTGCCTGGGTTCAGTTCTCCAGCTCCTGTCTGCAGACTGACAATAAAACCAATGGGTCTTATTGGGGGCTTGGGGCCTCCAGCGGGTGTTCGTGAATCCTCCCCGCCCACCTGCCAGGGTTTCTTTCCTTGCCAGAGATCAGAGTCCTCATTGATGACTTGAGCCCAAATTGGAACCAAGCTAAATTGCACAGCGGTTAGCACTATTTCATCACAGCGCCAGGGTCCCAGGTTCTATTCACGGCTTGGGTCATTGTCTGTGTGGGGTCTGCACATCCTTCTCATGCGTGGGTTTTCCTCTAGGTGCTCCGATTTCCTCTCTCAAGCCCCAAAAGTCATGCTTGTTAGGTGAATTGGACATTCTGAAATCTCCCACTGTGTACCCGAACAGGCACCACCGGAATGTGGTGACGAGGGGCTTTTCACAGTAACTTCATTGCAGTGTTAATGTAAGCCTCCTTGTGACAATAAAGATTATTATAATTCGAGGGGGGGGACAATTTCATGCAGATTTGCGGCTCCACAAAGTGTTTCCAACTCCTCCCACCCTTCTCCTGAACAGGTTGACGCATTTATTTGTCTGACTAAAAGGATGGTCACTGGTGGCACAGTGGTGCAGCGGTTAGCACTGCTGCCTCACAGCACCGGGTTCGATCCCAACCCCGGGTCACTATCCATGAGGAGTTTCACATTCTCACCACGTCTACGTGGGTCTCACCTCCACAACCTTGAGATGTGCCGGGTAGCTGGATTGGCCATGGCAAATTGCCCTTTAATTGGAAAAAAATAATCAGTTATTCTAAATGGTCTCTTTCCTAATGTTCACAATTAAAGGGGTGGGTTCCCCAGGAGGTGGCTGACATTTCAGTGGACGGTAAATTAATAATGGACAGAGATATGTCCCGTGTTCTTGTATGGTATTTGCTAGATATATTATTTACAGTTTGTAGTAAAGTATTATTTCTCTCCTAATACAAGACTGTAGCTACGTTATAGATTTCCAGTCATCTCTTCCCTCAGAGGGTTGTTAGTCTTTGGATTTCTCTTCCACAGGGACCAGTTGTATCTGGGGGTCATTGAATATATTGAAGCACACGTTTGACAGATATTTTATTGTCGATGGAGTTCAGGGTTATGGGGAACAGGCAGGAAAATAGAGAGAAAGCTGAGATGAGGAGGGATTTCTTCACTCGTGGATGTGGTGAAGCTTTGGAAATCTGTACCCCAGAGGAATGTGGATCCTCAGTCATCAGATGTGTTCAAGACAAATAATGATAGGTTTCTCGATATTGAAGATATCGAGGGATATGGGGATCTTGTGGGGAAATGGTCCTGAGGTAGATCAGCCAAGGATTGCATTGAATGGTTGAGCAGACTCAAGTGGGCCAATTGGCCTACTCTTGCTCCTATTCTAATCTCTGTGTCCTGGTCAGGAAGCAGTGAGCTGAGCTTGGATCTGTCGATCACTATGAAGCAGCACCTTCAGGAGAATTGGGAGGGTGAATATTAGATACAGCAGAGTGAGAATGGAGGGAGATTGTGTGGGATGGAGATTTGCAGCTTTTGGAGAACTAGAGGAAATAATGTTCCTTGGGAAGTAGTATTGTCTGCTCTGAATTCCTAACTCATACCAACAATGATGAATTTTGTCAATTGTTTTTGAAGGATATTGGAAGAGGAGGAATTACAGATAGAAACCTCAAACATCACGTCTCGATGTGACAAACTCACTCGATTCCTTCTGATCTGAATATCGTCGGGGCAAAGGAGATATTTTTGTGCGACCTGTTGGCTTCCAAAAGGTTTTAAACGGGAGTGTGACATGAAAAGCACCGAGACCCACACAACACACACCTGAGTGAGAGTGTCCAGTGAACTGACTGTGGAAAGAGCTTTGACCAGTTCCGCAGCCTAAAGAAACATCACGCCATTCACAGTGAGGAGAGACAGTGCACATGTTCTGTGTGTTGACAAGGCTTCCGCTGATTGTCCAATCTGGAGAGACGTGAGGAGACCCAAAACATGGAGAAACCGTGGAAAGATGTGGACTCTGAGCCGGAGGTTCATCGACGCAGTCACACTGGGGAGAGGCTGTTCACCTGCTCTCAGTGTAGGAAGGGATTCACTCGGTTATCCAGCCTGCAGACACATCAGCGAGTCCACACTGGGGAGAGGCCATTCATCTGCTCTCAGTGTGGGAAGGGATTCAGTCAGTCAGCCACCTTGCAGACACATCGGCGAGTTCATACTGGGGAGAGGCCATTCACCTGCTCTCAGTGTGGGAAGGGATTCATTGATTCATCCACTCTGCAGAGACACCAGCGCGTTCACACTGGGGAGAAGCCATTTACCTGCTCTCAGTGTGGGAAGGGATTCACACAGTTATCTAGCCTGCAGGTACACCAACGAATTCACACTGGGGAGAAGCCATTCACCTGCTCTCAGTGTGGGCAGAGATTCCGTGCTTCATTCCCTCTGCGGAGACATCAGCGAATTCATACTGGGGAGAAGCCATTCACCTGCTCTCAGTGTGGGAAGGCATTCAGTCATTCATCCACCCTGCAGAGACATCAACGAGTTCACACTGGGGAGAGGCCATTCACCTGCTCTCAGTGTGGGAAGGAATTCGGTGATTCATCCACCCTGCGGAGACATCAGCGAGTCCACACTGGGGAGACGTCATTCATCTGCTCTCAGTGTGGGAAGGGATTCAGTGATTTTTCCATCCTGGAGAAACACCAGTGTGTTCACACGGAGGAGAGGCCATTCACCTGCTCTCAGTGAGGGAAGAGATTTATTGATTCATCCACCCTGCGATTCAGTGATTTTTTTTCCCATCCTGGAGAGACATCAGTGGATTCACACCGGGGAGAGGCCATTCATCTCCCTTTCGGAATGGATTCATACAGTTACCCAGTCTGCGGAAGGGATTACGTGGAAAAATAGAATATAGGAGCAGGAAGTGGCCATTTGGCCCTTCGAGCCTGCTCCACCATTCATCATGATCATGGCTTATTATCCAACTCAATAGCCTAATCCTGCTTTCCCTTCCATGTCCTTTGATCTCCTTCGCCCTAAGTGCTATATCTAACTGCTTCTGCCATATGGCAGCACAGTGGTTAGCACTGTGGCTTCACAGTGCCTGGGTCCCAGGTTCGATTTCTGGCTGGGTCACTGTGTGGAGTCTGCATGTTCTCCCCGTGTCTGCGTGGGTTTCCTCCGACTCGTCCCGAAAGATGTGCTGTTCGGTAATTTGGATATTTTGAATTCTCCCTCCGTGCACCCGAACAGGTGCTGGAACGTGGCGGCAAGGAGATTTTAACCGTAACTTCAATGCAATGTAAGCCTCCTTGTGACAATAAAGATTATTATTCTTGAAAATGACGATTTCGAGTTCTTTTTGCTCTCAGTCTGGTCTCAGTAAAATTACCAAGTCAGATTTATAGGTTAAAAATCTATTTTATTCCAAGCAGCTTGCAAGCTAGACTCGCTCTGATAACACAGGACACCAACACAGTCCCTGAGATTCCCAGAGCAAGTGTGAGACAAAGGGGCAAAGCATCTCATTTTCATATACATTCATGTAGTATCAAGTTTCACATACACACGACCAAATTACACACAACCAAATAAGACAACGGTGGCAAATGCAAAGCTCCCATAGGCTTTCCCCACATCCCTTAACCCTGAGGCCCCTTTCACCAGTATCTCCTGCAACAAAGAAATGGTCCCAGTGGCTGCCCATCCCTGCTCTTCCTGCCTTGAATCCCACTTGCAGGCTGCACATTTTCCCCAGCATAAACTAGAGATCTTTACAAAGTCCGCTAACCTAACTCCTTATTCTACTGTAGTAAAATTTTACTCCTAACTACCCATTTCCTCATTCCCTCCTTTTTATCATTCTATGATAACTACTATTCCGCCTCCTAACCAACATTCCCTTTCGCTACCTGCCGATAACGGGACACCGGTGGCGTCGTGGCCGATGCATTGGGGGGTGACGTCTGGGTTACGCTGCACCTCTGTTCAGTGCAGGTGGAGAACAGACATGTTATATTTTCTTTCACCTCTGCCACGGGCGTCTCTATTGGTAGAGAAATGTTTGGGTAGGTATTCCCCCTGATGGTCAAAAAGTGTGCTAACAATTCGCCAGACCAACAATAGTCCTGTTGGTGTCTCGGTCCAAATTTGGATTTTGGTTCGGCATACAACTTCCAGTGTCCGTTATAAACATCCCCGGGTTAATAACCTGTATCAATGTCTGTCTGAAAGACCGTCCCACAATTCATTACATTCCGTACATAAAACACCTCATCACATTTTTACAGCCACTGGCTCTCCGTCCGGGTTCCTTCTCGTTTGATGGTCGCCAGTAAGGGGATGTCATCTTGGTGATTGGTGATGGGCCGAGTCTATTGGCATCATCCGAGCCATAGTCACCTTACAACACATATTAAGGCATCCAATGATTATACAGTATACAATTATAATAAGTATTATCAATCCATGCATAAGGTAAAACCCCATGACCGAGCTATGAGAGCTGACTCTGAGCTGAATCCTGTTTTAGGGTTTATATCCCCCTTCTAGTTGTACTGACTAGCAGATATCCCTGATCCTTGTCATTTGTGTGTACATGTCGTGATTTGTAAACTGTGCACGGAAATCAATTGTAAATTCATCCATCTCGCAGACCAGTGTCGATAGATCCTCAAGTCCAATCACCGTGAACCACAGCTGTCGCTGCTCAGGGAGGCAATGCAATAGCTATATCCATGTGTTCCACTACCTCCAAGGCATCTGACTGCCTTGGGGTAGCAGCACCGTAGAAGCTTCATGTACCCTAGAAACAGCACACAACTCAGTCCATCAGCGACCAAAAGGGTCGTTTGTCCATCACTGGCTGTTGAGAAAGTGCTTTCCATTTCTCATTGGAATGGTAAATTATGATATCATGAACTATCCACTGATTATCTTGCTTTATTCATTTCAGAAGCTTCAATCGATCCTGTTTCTATTCCTGACTTCCTCACACTAACGTCTAACATTGGACTGAACCGTGTAGTCTGCCAGCCCTGGCTTACATGAGACAATAACTCCGTTTTCTTCAAATCCCTTTTGTCCGTTATCATTTCCCTTACAGCATGGAGTGTATACTTGCCATTATTTGTTTGTTTTTCTACTTTGCAATAACACCACTTGCACATTTAATACAGTCAACTTTTGGGGTTACAACCCAATTGAATCCATACATAACAGTCCCTAACAATTTACAGGACATTTTGTCCGTGATATCTATTACACTCTCCATTGCAATATTGTTTGCTGCATTGGTTATGAATTTCCCGCCGTGGCATCAAGCTGCCAAAATTCCTAAACTATTGTCATTTAAAATGCAGGAGTTCCTCGTCAGTTGCTGCTGTCGGCCGAGACCCTTAATAACTCCACCGCGTAGTACATACCCCGTGGAGACGACAGATCATCCATCAGCTGATGTCCAGTTAGAGATGTCTGACCGGAGGTTTCACTATTCAGTAATAATTTGATATTTTGATTTGTTTCTAACCCGTGAGGTTTTTCCTCCGAATTCTGTCATTTAATTCCCTCAAATATGTAGCCAGTTATATCACTAGTTTCCACCCCCCCCCCCCCCCCCCCCAATACAGTTTAAAACATTCTTCTCTGGAGTGTAGTTCTCGTTCTTCGTTTATATCATTTTTGCTTCATCTGAAAACCAAATGAACAGGTCAAAGGTGGAGACTATCTGGACTGTACGCAGAACAATACTTTTCACTGTACCTCGATAATAAATCAAATCCAATCAAAGAGACCGTTTCTTACTCGTCTTCAGATTGAACAATGAGCCGCCTTAGAATTTATTCATTCATGGGAGGTGGGCATCACTGGCTAGGCCAGCATTTACTGCTCATTCCAATTGCTCTTGAACTGCGTGCCTTATGAGGCTATTTCAGAGGGCACTTACAAATCAACCACAACATTGCCGTGGATCTGGAGGCATGTGGAGGCCAGGCCATGTAAGAAGAGCAGATTTCCTGAAAGACATTAGTGAATGGGTTTTTACAACAATCAACAGTGTTATCAGACTTTTAATTCGAGACTTTTATTCAATTTCACCATCTGTCAAAGGCAGATTCGATCCCAGATCCCCAGAGCATGAAATGAAAATGAAAATCGCTTATTGTTACAAGTAGGCTTCAAATGAGGTTACTGTGAAAAGCCCCTAGTCACCACATTACCGCGCCTGTTCGGGGAGGCTGGTACATTAACCTGGGTCTCTGGATTACCAGCCCAATAACAATACCATTACACCCAATGCCTAGCCTACATATTCTTGACAGAATATGATGTCTAATGTTGTGTTCTGTGCGACTTAGGCAGAACGATGATTTATTAATGTACACGTGGTAAGGTCATGATCAGAATGCTTTACAGACCAAATTATCACAGAGTTGCATTAGACTCCCTTGGAACTATCCTTATGTGTGACTGGCCTCATGTATACCTTACAACCTTCTGCTGGTAGCCGGATGACACCTGATTGATGACTGACACCACCTACTGGTGGGAGGTAACACTGCTGAGTACATGCAATATTATCTACAGGCTTATCACCACATCTCGTAACTTCTCAAAATTATCGAGTAATTTATTTTTTCAAACAGATTCTGATAGCTCTGCAGTTTCTGGAAACATTTCGGCTGATCATGTTATTTTTTAAAATAAAGATCTAGTCTTTACAATATAATTACCCAATACACCAATTCACTAATGATGAATGTTCACAACTGAATAATCATTAATTTAATTATTGTTTTTTGATGTGAAATCAATATATAGTTAATATAGAAAAGGTACAGAAGGTATAATGGCTGCAGGAAGCCACATGTTAACAGGTGTTAAAGGGCTTCCTTGACCTTGTTACTAATGACAGTGAATATACTATGAAAATAACAATTTTAAAACTAAATGTGATTACACATGCTACTTACAGTTTCCTGCATTACAACAGTGAATATGGTTCAAAAGTACTCCATTGGCTTTAAAACACTTTAGGAGGTCTAGTGGTAGTGAGAGATTTTATAGAAATATTTATTCTAATTGTCCGCAAACTAAGATATATTATACTCTGTGTCCTCACCAAAATCATTGATGAAGACTGAGTCTTAATTTTGAGTAATAACCACGGTGTTGACACATTTTGAATACTCTGTGAACCTCCAGACACACCATAAGCACAATTATTTGTTGTAAAACACAGCGAGTTGTTGTGATTTGTAATACACTGTCTGTAAACGGTGGTCGAGCCTCATTGGACTGTCATTTGATATATTCCAAAAAAGAAAACAAAATAGTCAAAGTCTGGGATTAAATGGGTCTGGTACAGGGAAAATGGGCTAAATAGACTAATCCGTGCTCTAGGAGCCTTATGTTTCTGTAAAGCGAGTGGTAACGACCTGGAACCTACTGCCTATGAGGGTAGGAGATGCAGAGATGACAGAAGGATTTCAATGGGAAAGTGACAGGCACTGAGAGAAATAAACCTGCACAGATTTGGGGAAAGAAAAAGGCAATGGACAGACTGGCTTGCTCCACAGAGAGCCAACACAGTCTCAGAGGGCTGAATGGCCCTATTCTCCACCCTCCAGAAGCTGTAATCTCAGGAGAGAAATTCAACTACTCCAGTCACTCCAACTAACTGGAGTCCCTTATCCCTGGTGCGATTCTAGCACAATGGTTAGCACTGTTTCTTCACAGCACCAGGGTCCCAGATTCGATTCCCGGTTTGGGTCACTGTCTGTGCGGAGTCTGCATGTTCTCCCCGTGTCTGTGTGGGTTCCTCTGGGTGCTCCAGTTTCCTACCACAAGTCCCGAAAGATGTGCTTGTCAGGTGAATTGGAGATTCTGAATTCTCCCTCAGTGCACCCGAACAGGCGCAGAAGTGTGGCGACTAGGGGATTTTCACAGTAACGTCATTGCAGTGTTAATGTAAGCCCACTTGTGACAATAATAAAGATTGTTATTATTGTAAATGTCCTCTGCACCCTCTCTAAGAACTTCACATGTTTCTCAAAGTGTGAGGCCCATATCTAGGGTTCCATTCCAGAGGGATAGAATTAAAAAGCACGGAGGAAATGTTCAACTTGTTTAGAACCAGGGTTAGACTACACTGGGAGCACTGACAGCATTGGTGATCTCCATTTAGAAAAAGGAAATAGAGGCACTGGATAAGGTGCAACAAAGATTCATAATAGACAGAACTGAGAGCATTTAACACTCATGATGTGGAGATGCCGACCATCAGGAGCAGAGAGACACAGAGAGATCTGGGCGCGCAGGTCCACAGATACTTACAAGTGGCAGCACAGGTGGAAATGGTGGTGAAGAAAGCACATAGCATGCTTGCCTTCATAGGACGGGGTATCGAGTATAACAGCTCGAAAATTATGTTACAATTACACAGAATGTTGGTTAGGCCACATTTGGAACACTGTGTCCCAATTCTGGTCACTGCACTACCAGAAGGACGTGGAGGCTTTGGAGAGAGTACAGAAAAGGTTTACCAGGATGTTGCCTGGTATAGAGGGTATTAGCTGTGAGGAGAGATTTAATAAACTGGGATTGTTCTCCCGAGAGAGACGGAGGCTGAGGGACGACCTGATAGAAGTTTATAAAATTATTAGGGGTATAGACAGGGTGAACAGTTGGAGGCTTTTTCCCAGTATGGAAATGACAATTACAAGGGGGGCACAAGTTCAAGGTGAGGGGGGAAAGGTTCAGTGGAGATGTGCGGGGGAAGTTTTTTTACACATTGGGTGGTAGTGGCCTGGAATGCTCTGCCACGTGAGGTGGTTGAGGCAGATACGTTAGCGACCTTTAAGACTTATCTGGCTAGGCACATGAACAGACGGGGTATAGGATACAGGCGGTTGGTCTAGATAGGACACGTGATCGGTGCAGGTTTGGAGGGCGGAAGGACCTGTTCTTTGTTCTATACTGGGCCCTGGTGAGGCCGAACCAGGAATATTGTGTGCAGTTTTGGTCTCCTTATCTGAAGAAGGATGTTCTTGCTCTCGAGGAAGTGCAGAGCAGGTTTACCAGACTGATTCCTGGGATGGTGGGACTGACGTATGAGAGATTGAATCAGTTGGGATTGTATTCGCTGGAGTTCAGAAGAATGGGGGATCTCATAGAAACCTGTAATATTCTAACAGGACTTGACAGTGTAGGTGCAGGAAAGATTTTCCCGAGGGTGGGAGTGTACAGAACCAGAGGTCGCAGTCTGAGGATACGAGGTAGACCATTTAGGACGGAGATGAGGAGAAATTTCTTCAACCAGAGAGTGGTGAGCCTTTGGAATTTGTTACCACAGGAAATAGTTGATGCCAATACATTAGAACATAGACCATACAGTGCAGAAGGAGGCCATTCGGCCCATCGAGTCTGCACCGACCCACTTAAGCCCTCACTTCCACCCTATCCCTGTAACCCAATGACCCCCTCCTAACCTTTTTTTGGTCACTAAGGACAATTTAGCGTGGCCAATCCACCTAACCTGCACATCTTTGGACTGTGGGAGGAAACCGGAGCACCCGGAGGAAACCCACACAGACACGGGGAGAACGTGCAGACTCCGCGCAGACAGTGACCCAGCAGGGAATCGAACCTGGGACCCTGGTGCTGTGAAGCCACAGTGCTAGCCACTTGTGCTACCGTGCTGCCCACATTGTATGTTTTCAAGAAGCAGTTAGATACAGCACTTAGGGCGAAGGGGATCAAAGGATCTCGAGGGGAAAGTGGGATTAGGCTGTTGAGTTGAATGATAAGCCATGATCATAATGAAAGGCGGACCAGGGGCAAAGGGGCAAATGATGGCGACTTCCGATAATGGCGGGCAGGAGGCAGCCACACAATGGAGGGCTCCCATCTGGGAACGGCATTTTCGGGGCTTTAAGCCCGGTCCTAGGGTCCACTGAGGCGGCAAAAGCAGGGAGAAGGCACAGAGGAGGCACAGTGAAGGCACAGTAAAGGAAAATATCGAGGGTGAGCAAAGAAACGGCCGTAAAAAAAACAGCTGAAGGTCCGTCGGGAAGTGGAAAGGTCACCACGGGGTCACCAAGGAAAATGGAGGCTGGAGCACCAGGGGAGGCCGCATTGCTTACGGCTGAAGAAACAACTAAGGTGATGGCTGCGGAATTCGAAAGGCAGTTTACAAAATACATGGAGACAATGAGGAATTGAGATGAGAGAGGTTTTGAGTGTGCTGGTGGAGGAGGCGATTTCCCCGGTGACGATGGCGGAGGTGCGGGAGCAAGGGGAGGCACTGAAGGAAGTGGAGGAGACATTATTGTAGCACGCTGATTAATTTACCTCGATGGGGAAGGAGATGCGGAAGGTGATGGAGATTAACAAGGATCTGCGAGGAAAAATGGAAGAACTGGAAAACAGATCCAGGCGACAGAATTTGAGGATTGGGGGGCTGCCCGAAGGAGTTGAAGGACCGAGGCCGACTGAGTATTTTGCTGAGAAATTGAGAAATGGCCAGCGATGCTGGCGAAACTATTGGAGGAGTGGGAGGATCCCTCCCGATATGAACTGGATCGGGCTCATCGGTCGTGGAGGCCTGTACCAAGGCGAATGAGCCGTCAAGGGTAGTGACTCTGTGCTTCCGTAGGTACAGTGTGAAGGAGCAGGCCCTGAGCTGGGCCAAGCAGAAGCGGGTGGTGCAGTGGGCTGGAGCTGGTATACGTGTATACCAGGACTTTACGGTGGATCTGGCAAGGAGGCGGGCTGCCTTCAACCGGGTGAAGTGAGCACTGTACATTAGCAAGGTGCAGTGCGGCATTGTATATCCAGCGAAGCTGAGGGTTACTTACAAGCTCAGGGACTTTTATTTTGGAACGGCGGAAGCAGCGGAGGGGTTTGCGAAGGCAGGAGGACTGTGGCAGAACTGAGAAATTGAGAAATGGCCAGGTGCTGATGTAACCTCATGACTGTATTTTCTTCTTTTTTGTTTCACTGCGTGCGGGTGTAAGGGCTAAAGGAGCCAATGTTGTATATATTTGGACAAGGGAAATGATGGGACTTTCACTCGAAATGAGGGCTCTTTGGGGTGTAGGTGGGTATGCGGGGTTTGTGTGCTGAAAGGGGATTTCTGGGCTTTCCTAGGGCCGGGCAAGTGGGAAAGGGACCCGGGCGGGGGCCTCCACGCTGGCCGGTTTAAGCCGGCCAGTGAACGGGAGTGAAGTGGGGGAGGGACTGCGGCCATCGGAGCCTGGCAGAACAGGGTCCGAGTGGTCTAGCCGGGGTGGAAAGTTGGGGGGAAGGAACCAAGGTTGGGGGGAGGGTTTTACAAGAGGCAGTGGACGGGAGGAGTTGGAGAGGGGGGGCTATTTACAACACTTGGGTATCATGTACGGTACTCTTTCAGAGGTTGGATGGGGAGGGGAGTGGACTCTATAGGTTAATGGTGACCATGGGCGGTCCCAGACTCCTTTTTCTTTTTCTCCTTTGTTTTTTGTTTCCACCGTGGGAGGATTTGTTTTATTGGATGCTTACATTGACAGGTGGGCCATTGTTTGGGGTGGTGGGAGGATGGGATCGTTGTTATTGTTAAGGGGATTGATTTTGTATTTGTTACCGTTTACTGTCTGTGGGTGGGGTGTAAATTTTGAGGGAAAATGTGAAAATGGAGAATAAAAACATTTTTTTAAAAGGGGCAAATGGTCTCTTCCTGCTCCTATTTTCTATGTTTCTATGTAATCCCTTCCCACACAGAGAGCAGGTGAACGGCCTCTCCTCAGTGTGAATTTGCTGGTGTGTCTGCAGGCTGGATAAATCACTGAATCCGTTCCCACACTGAGAGCAGGTGACTGGCCTCTCCTCAGTGTGAACTCGCTGATGTCTCTGCAGGCTGGATAAATCACTGAATCCGTTCCCACACTGAGAGCAGGTGACTGGCCTCTCCTCAGTGTGAACTCGCTGATGTCTCTGCAGGCTGGATAAATCACTGAATCTGTTCCCACGCTGAAAGCAGGTGAACAGCTTCTCCCCAGTGTGAACTCACAGGTGGCTCCGCAAGCTGGATGAAGCTCTGAATCTCTCCCCACACTGAGAGCAGGTGAATGGCTTCTCCCCAGTGTGAACTCGCTGGTGTGTCTGCAGGCTGGATGACTGAGTGAATCCCTTCCCACACTGAGAGCAGGTGAACGGGCGCTCACCAGTGTGAACTCGCTGATGGATCCGTAGGTTGGATAAATCACGGAATCCCTTCCCACACTGAGAGCAGGTGAATGGCCTCTCCCCAGAGTGAGTGCGTCGATGAACCTCCAGCTGAGATGGGAATCTGTATCCCTTCCCACAGGCCCCACATTTCCACGGTTTCTCCATATTTTGGGTCTCCTCGTGTTTCTCCAGATTGGACAATCAGTGGAGTCTTGTCTACACACCGAACAAGTGCACGGTCTCTCCTCACTGTGAATGGCGTGATGTTTTTTCAATTTGTGTAACCTGTTGAAGCCCTTTTCACAGTCAGTTCACTGGAACACTCTCACTCGGGTGTGTTGTGTGGGTCTCGGTGCTTTTCCAGTCACACTCACGTTTAAAATCTTTTGAAGCCGACAGATCGGACAAACATTTCTCCTTCTCGCCGATGATATTCAGAGCCCGATGATATTCAGATCAGAAGGAATCGAGTGAGTTTTTCACATCGAGACGTGACGTTTGAGATTTCTGTCTATAATTCCTCCTCTTCTGACATCCTTTAAATACAATTTACAAAAGTCATCATTGTTGGTACAGGATAGAAATTCAGAACAGACAATTCTAATTCCTATGGAACATTATTTCCTCTCTCGGTCTCCAAAAGCTGTAAATCTCCATCCCACACACTCCCTCCATTCTCACTCTGCTGTATCTAATATTCACCCTCCCAATTCTCCTGAAGGTGCTGATTCATGTTGATTGACAGATCCAAGCTCAGCTCTCTGCTTCCTGACCAGGACACAGAGAATAGAATAGGAGCAAGAGTAGGCCATTCGGCCCACCAAGTCTGCTCAACCATTCAATGCGATCCTTGGCCGATCTACCTCAGCACCATTTTCTCACACCATCCTCATTAGCTCCCAATATCTTCAATATTTAATGTTATGGGCCAGGGTTTAGAGAACACCAAAGTACATCATGGAGTTCACCTGACCCACAAATTTTCATAGATTATGGGGAGCATAAGGGCCAATCTACATCAGCACCATTTTCCCCACACGGTCCCCATATCCCTCGATATCTTCAATATCTAGAAACCTGTCAATATTTGTCTTGAACATACCTGATGACTGAGGCTCCACATTCCTCTGGGGTAGAGAATTCCAAAACTTCACCACATCCTCGAGTGAAGAAATCCCTCCTCATCTCAGCTTTCTCTCTATTTTTCTACCTGTTCCCCATAACCCTCAACTCCATTGTCAATAGAATATCTGTCAAACTTGTGCTTCAATATATTCAATGACCCCCAGATACAACTGGTCCCTGTGGAAGAGAAATCCAAAGACTAACAACGCTCTGAGGGAAGAGATGACTGGAAATCTATAACGTAGCTACAGTCTTATATCACAATACGAGAAATAATAATATATTTACTTTATTACAGAACTGTAAATAATACAGATGCACCATAGAATGTATTCTTTCTGGTTGTATCACAGCTTGGTATGGAGCCTGCTCTGCCCAAGACCGCAGGAAACTACAAAAGGTCGTGAATGTAGCCCAGTCCTTTACGCAAACCAGCCTCCCATCCATTGACTCTCGCTGCCTCGGAAAGGCAATCAGCATAATTAAGGACCCCACGCACCCCGGACATACTCTCCTCCACCTTCTTCCGTCAGGAAAAAGATATAAAACTTTGAGGTCAAGTGCCAACCGACTCAAGAACAGCTTCTTCCCTACTGCCATCAGATTTTTGAATGGACCTACGTTGTATTAAGTTGATCTTTTCCCTGCATCCCAGTTATGACTGTAACATTACATTCTTTAGTCTCTCCTTCCTTCCCTGTGTACTGTATGTGTTATCTGTATAGCATGTAATAAACAACATGTATACTAATACATGTGACATTAATAAATCAAATATATCTAATCTGTCCCATAAAGACTTCCGGTTGCAGCTACACTGAGCTAAGTCGCACGTTCGGCAGCTCCCGTCAGAAACGGACTTTCGGGCTCTTTAGAGGGGCCCCAATGGCAAATGTTCGACAGTTCCCAGTGTGGGAAGGTGACAGTACGGTTCCCCCAGCACTGTATGGATTGGACCAGGAGTGGAGCAGTCAAAAAAGTGATTTTGGTGCAGCGAAATGTGGGAGGGAGGAGAAGCAAGAAGGCGGCGGGTGGAGACCAAGCAGCATCGGCATTTTTGTCGCAGGAGCAGCAGGAGTTCCTCAAACGCTGCTTTGTGGAGCTGAAGGCAGAACTGCTAGAGCCGATGAAGGCGTCGATCGACAAGCTGGTGGAGACCCAGAAGGCTCAAGGGGCGGCGATCCGGGAGGGGTGGCAAAAAGCCTCGGAGAACGAGGGTGAGATCTTGGGCCTGGCGGTGAAGGTGGAGGCGCACAATGCGCTGCACAAGAAATGGCAAGAGAAATTTGAGGACATGGAGAATAGGTCGAGGAGGAAGAATCTCCGGTTTCTGGGTCTCCCTAAAGGAGTGGAGGGGTCCGATGCCGGGGCATATGTGGGCACGATGCTTAATACGCTGATGGGCACGGGAGCTTTCCCAAGGCCCCTGGAGCTGGATTGGGCTCATCGAGTCCTGGCGAGGAGGCCCAAGGCCAATGAGCCGCCAAGGGCAGTGATGGTGCGGTTCCACCGCTTTGTGGACAGGGACTGTGTCCTGAGATGGGCCATAAAAGAGCGGAGCAGCAGGTGGGAGAACACAGAGATCCGAATATACCACAACTGGAGCGCGGATGTGGCCAAGAAGAGGGCCGGCTTCAATCGGGCTAAGGCGGTTCTGCATCGGAAGGGGGTGAAATTCGGGATGCTGCAGCCAGCGCGATTGTGGGTCACATTTCAGGATCGGCACCACTTCTTCGAGACGTCAGAGGAGGTGTGGACCTTCATCCAAACTGAAAAGTTGGACTCGAGCTGAGGGTTTGTTGGGAGAGGGTGCCTAGGGGGGTTACTGTGTTTTAGGGGATGTTCTGTTCTGTTTTCTTGGGGGCTGGGTAGGGTTGGGCGAAATGGTTCAATGTGAGGGCTGTGTGATGTGGGCGTTGGTGTTGGAAGGACACGGCCCCGCGGGGGGGGGGGGGGGGGGGTTGGAGGCTCGGGGATGGGGAGTTGAGACAAGGCCGCAGAAAGGGAGCTGTGCCAGAGAGGGTGGGGCCAGTTTGGATAGAAAGCGCAGGCTTTTTCCCGCGCTAGGGAAGGAAGGGGGCGGGGCCGGGGGAAGGGCAGTGCTGGAGAGGAGCGCCTGCTGATTACCAGGGGGAGGTGGAGGGATTCTCACACTGGGAGGTCGATGGAATGGCGGGAGAGGCCGGGGTCAGCAGGAGTCAGCTGACTTACGGGTGTGCCATGGGGGGAGCAATACAGCTAGAGGATGATCTAGCTGGGGGGAGGGGGGGGGAAGGGGGGAACTGGGTTGCTGCTGCATTGGCCAAAGGGGACCTGGAGTTAAGAGAGAGAGTCGGGGGGTGGGCGGGGGGGGGGGGTCCGCCTCCTGGGGGAATGGAGGGTGTGGGAAGGGCGGGCGCGTGGCTGGCCTAAAAAGGGAGATGGCTAGTTGGCGGGGGTGAGAAGCCCCCTGATCCGGCTGATAACTTGGATTGTGAGAGGCCTGAACGGGCTGGTCAAGAGGGCCCGGGTGTTCGCGCACCTAAAGGGACTCAAGGCAGATGTGGTTATGCTCCAGGAGACGCATTTGAAGGTGACAGATCAGGTTAGGCCGAGAAAGGGGTGGGTAGGGCAGGCCTTTCACTCGGGGTTAGACGCGAAGAATAGAGGGGTGGCGATTTTGGTGGGGAAGCGGGTGTCGTTTGATACGCTGAACATTGTGGCAGAAATGGAGGTCGGTACGTGATGGTGAATGGTAGGTTGCAGGGGGTACGGGTGGTACTAGTGAATGTATATGCCCCGAATTGGGATGATGCCGGATTTATGAAGCGCATGTTGGGTCGGATTCCGGATCTGGCGGCAGGGAGCCTAATAATGGGGGGGGGGACTTCAACACTGTGCTGGACCCAGCACTGGACTGTTCTAGGTCCAGGACGGGTAAGAGGCCGGCTGCGGCCAAGGTGCTCAGGGGGTTTATGGACCAGATGGGGGGAGTGGACCCATGGAGGTTTGCCAGGCCGGGGGCCAGGGAATTTTCCTTCTTTTCCCATGTCCATAAAGCCTACTCCCGGATATTTTTCATCATGAGTAGGGCGCTAATCCCGAGAGTGGAGGGCACGGAATGTTCGGCCATAGCTATTTCTGACCATGCCCCGCATTGTGTGAAGCTGGAGTTGGGGGAGGAGAGGGACCAGTGCCTGCTGTGGCGTCTGGATATGGGGCTGTTGGCGGATGAGGAGGTGTGCGGGCGGATCCGGGGGTGTATTGAAAGATATTTAGAGGCCAATGACAATGGTGCAGGTGGGGGTAGTCTGGGAGGCATTGAAGGCGGTGGTCAAGGGAGAGCTAATCTCCATTAGGTCCCATAGGGAGAAGAGAGAGAGGAGAGAGAGAGAGAGACTGATGGGGGAGATATTAAGGGTGGACAGGAGCTATGCAGAGGCCCCCGCGGAGGTGCTACTTAGGGAGCGATGGAGCCTCCAGACGGAATTCGACTTGATGACTACCGAGAAAGCAGAGGTGCAGTGGAGGAAAGCGCAAGGGGCGGTGTATGAGTATCGGGAGAAGGCGAGTTGGATGCTGGCACATCAGCTCCGTAAGCGGGAGGCAGCGAGGGAGATTGTTGGACTTAGGGATAAAGGGGGAACATGGTGCGGAGGGCGGTGGGAATAAACGGGGCGTTCAGGGACTTCTATGAGGCGCTGTATAGGTCTGAGCCCCCGACGGGGAGGGAGGGATGCGCTGATTTTTAGATCGGCTGTGGTTCCCGAGGGTGGAGGAGGAGCAGGCGGTTGTGCTGGGGGAACCGATTGGGCTGGAGGAGCTGGTTAAAGGATCGGGGCGCATGCAGGCGGGAAAGGCCCCGGGGCCGGATGGGTTCCCGGTTGAATTCCAGCGGAAGTGCATGGACCTGTTGGGCCCGCTGCTAGTGAGGACTTTCAATGAGACGAGGGAGGAGGGGACCCTGCCCCCGACAATGTCCAGGGCGCTGATCTCGTTGATCTTGAAGCGGGACAAGGACCCATTGCAGTGTGGGTCATATAGGCCGATCTCGCTCCTCAATGTCGACGCGAGGTTTTTGGCGAAGGTGCTGGCCACGAGAATTGAGGACTGTGTCCCGGGGGTGATTCACGAGGTCCAGACGGGATTTGTGAAGGGTAGGCAGCTGAACATCAATGTGCAGAGGCTGCTTAATGTAATTATGATGCCTTCGGTGGAGGGGGAAGCGGAGGTAGTGGCAGCTATGGACGCGGAGAAGGCCTTCGACAGGGTGGAGTGGGAGTATCTTTGGGAAGTGCTGCGGAGGTTTGGGTTCGGGGAGGGGTTCATCAGTTGGGTTTAGGCTACTTTATAAAGCCTCGGTGGCGAGTGTGGCTACGAACCGGCGGAGGGCGGAGTACTTTCGGCTGTACCGGCTGGCACCGGGCAGGAATTAAAAGAATGGGGGAAATGTTTATAGATGGGAAGTTCGCGAGCCTTGGGGCGCTGGAGGAGAAATTTAGGCTGCCCCCCGGAAATGCCTTCAGGTATGTGCAGGTGAGGGCATTTGAGAGACGGCAGGTGAGGGAATTCCGGCTGCTTCCAGCATGAAGGATTCAGGACAGGGTGATTTCGGGTGTATGGGTTGGAGAAGGCAAGGTCTCGGCGATCTATCAGGAGATGCAGGAAGAGGAGGAGGCCTCGGTGGAGGAACTAAAAGGCAAGTGGGAGGAGGAGATCGGGGAGGAGATAGATGAGGGTCTGTGGGTTGATGCCCTGAGCAGGGTTAACTCTTCCTCCTTGTGCGCCAGGCTCAGCCTGATACAGTTCAAAGTTTCAAAGTTCTTCACAGAGCGCACATGACAGGGGCGAGGTTGAGTAGGTTTTTTGTGTGTTTATTATTGTTTCATGGGGGGGGGTTGTATTTTGGGGAAATCCTTTGCACAATTAGGGCGTACGGTGTTTTTCTTGTTTGTTTTTCTTTTCTCTTTCTGTAAGGAGGTGGGGGGTTTGTTGAAAATCTGTTAAAATTGAATAAAAATATTTTAAAAACAAAAAACCTAACTGGCCTCTTTGGGAGGAGTGAGAAGGAGGTGAAGAGGGATTTTGTATATCTACAAGACATATTAAGAGAGGAGTTGGCAAAGCAAATTCGATCTTGAGCTTCATGAACAGTAATATTGATACAGAAACTATGCTTCCAGTGGCACAGTGATTAGCACTACTGCCTCACAGCGCCAGGGACCAGGTTAAATTCCGGCCTTGGTGACTGTCTGTGTGGAGTTTGCACTTTCTCCCCGTGTCTGCGTGGGTTTCCACCCGGTGCTCAGGTTTCCTCTAACAGTCCAAAGAAGGGAAAGTTAGGTGGATTGGCCTTGATAAATTACCCTTAGTGTCCAGGGATGTGCAGGTTGGGTGGGGCTATGGGGTTACAGGGACTGGGTAGGAGTGTGGGCCGAGGCTTTACCCAAAACTTTAAATCTGTGTCCCGACTGCTTGTACGATCAGTGAATGGAAACAGAGTTTCTTTGTCCACCCGATGGAAATCTGGCATAATCTTGTGTCCCTGAATCAAATCTCCCCTCAACCTCCTTTGCTGGAACCATTCTGGTAAATCTCCTCTACACCTTGTCCAAGAACCTTCACATTCTTCCTGAAGAGTGGTGACCAGAGCTTTAGAAAGATTCATAGAATAGAATTAGAACCATAGAGCGGGCGATTCCCCGAGCCCATGCTGGGCCGGAGAATCGCCAAACCGCGCCATGACGCCCTGATGCCGGCGCACGATTCTCCGAGGTGCGGAGAATTGGCACCATTTGCGCTAGCCGCGGGCCGCTGGAATCGGCGGGGTCGCCCGGATGGGCCGAGCGGCCGCCCCGATACAACAGAGACCCGCCAGCGCCGTTCACCCCTGGTCACTGCCGGCGGGAACTCTGCGGGAAGGCTCCGATTTGGTCTGGCCCGCGGTCGGCGGGCCGGCCTCTCCCCCCCCGGGACTACTTTCCGGCACAGCCGGCCCCTGAACTCCGACCCCATGTTGGGTCGGGGCTGGCGCGCGTAAGAAGTTCCTCGCGCATGCGCAGGATGGCGCGGCCCAACTGCGCATGCGCAGGATTGAGCTGGCCCAACTGCGCATGCGTGGGATGGTGTGGCGCACATTTGGCGCTGCGTAACGAGGCTGGAGCGGCGTGAACCACTCCAGATCCATGCTGGCCCCTTGTGGGGGCCAGAGTAATTCATGCCCAGGCCCTGTTCGCCCCATCGTGAAACGCGACGGCGTTCACGAAGGCGCGAACACTTGACCTCCATATCGGAGAATCCCCCCCAGAATTCCTACAGTGCAGATGGAGGCTGTTCGGCCCATCGAGTCTGCACCGATTCTCTGAAAGGGATTCTCTGAAGCTGGAGAACAGGAAATAAGGTCAGATTTAGACAGTTGGGGTGGGAGAGGGTGGGGGGGGGGGGGAACATTGGGGCTGGATAGAGGGTCAGCGATAGGTGGAGGATGACTAACATGTCTTGGAAGGAAAGACAAAGGGAATCTAAATGATGATCAAGGCTAAAAAGGTGCTAATAGTGGCGCGGGAAGAGATTAGAATGTGTTAAAGGCAGAACAAAGGTAAGCAGTGTTTCAAAGGACAGTAGGAACAGGGAGCAGGTTGCTCAGGAGCTGTGGGGGGGGGGGGTGTTGTTAAGGGAAAACGGATCAATGGAAGAACTTAAAATGTGGTGAAAGGGGAAGAGGGAGTTCAGTCTGAAGTTGTTGAACTGAATGTTAAACCCGCAAGGCAGCTGACGTTTTGAGTCTGGGTGACTCTTTTTCAAAGCTGGAGAACTGGAAATAGGGTCAGATTCAGACTATTGTGGGCGGACAGTGGCTGGGGCGGGGCGGGAGGGGGCAGGGGATTCGTGGAGAAGTGGGGCTGGATAGAGGGTCAGCGATAGGTGGAGAATGACTAAAATGACTTGGACAGAAAGAAAAAGGGAATGTAAATGTGTAATAAAGGCTAAGAACAGTGCTGAGAGAGGCACGTTCAGAGATTAGAATCTTAACGGCAGAATAAAAGTAAGCAGGGAGCAGATTGTCCAAGTTGGGGGGGGGGGCATTGGTGGGGGAAAAACAGATCGATGGAAGAAATGAAAATAAGTTGCTAGAAATAAACATGTGGGGAAGGTAGAGGAGAGTAATTAATGACATGGTCTCTCAGCCTAACCATCAGAAGCTGCAGCAAGACACTGCAGTTGAACATAGCACAGGTCCATTGGCTGCTCCGCTGCTGCCTGTTTCTGTAGTGTAGTGGTTATGTTCACCTAACGTCGCGACAGGTCCTCCATTCAAAACTGGGCAGGAACATTGAATACTTCTCGCTTAGTTTGAGGGAAGTTTGGATAACATGCGTTTGTTTCTGCATGTCACCTGAATCCCATATATTAGATACATATTTGGTCTCATCTCGGCCTCAAACTTCATTCAGAGAAGTCGGAGGTAGTGAATATTGAAGAACCAAAGATCAGAAAAAGATGATCCCATTTTGACACAGTTCGGATATTCTCAGTTTGTTCAGTCCACTAGAGAATTTAGTGGATTTATGGATGGAGATTAACATTTTTAATCACCATCTGAAACATATCTCATGGTAATGTGTGCTCACACAGACAGAGACAAATGATACTCTAACTGAGTTAGAGGAAATAGCAGAGATTTAACTAAAACACCTTTTTGAAAATCGGGCTTTGTGGTAGAGAAACAGGAAAAGCCACTCAGAGAGATGAGGAAATCCAGTCTCAGTGCGGATTTGCTGTCACCCCTCCTTTCATGAACATGAACGGGATTTAGGCTGCAGAATGTTTCATACCCAGAACAAAGAGGGTCAAATATAATGAACATATCATTCTTAAATCTCTGACCTGTGAAGATATTTGATTGTGTTTAAAAACTGACTGGGGCCAATCTCAAATGAACACAAGGGAACTTGTATTACCCAGTGACTCGATTTATTTTCTCTGTCAGTCATGTTTGCAATTCAATGTTGTATATTTCAGAGAGTCTCAATTTCAGCTGAGGACATAAATATCAAATAATATCAAGTTTTGAGTAATGCAACAAATACTGAGTAAAATTGTTTGATGTTTTTCGAAGGAAAATAAGAATGATGTTATTACTGAACGAGAGGAAATATTTGCTGGGTGGACATTTCTACATTTCATAATTCATTTGTAAACTAATAAAGTAAACTACTTCAGCAAAGTGGTCTCTAGAGGGCTTTGTTAAGCTTCACAAATCCCTCTCTAATAGACAGACTCTGTAAATAGGATGTAGATCAAATTAATTGGATTCTGTTATCAACTCAGAAATAATGACAAGATCCACTTTTGTAAATTCAATATGAAACCAATTGCATGAATACATAATGTTTATATCGTAAACTACACCATCTTTATGTCCAAATCTTCTGGTCATTGGACCAGGGGAACGTTCTCATTAAATCAAACTGAGCAAGGATTCTGCAGAAACTCCTTTTTCAAAAACAAATTGGAAGAATAATTGGAATAGAGAAACTTCAAGATCACAGAAAAGAGAAGGACATTGAGACGAATCGATTTGCTCTTTTTCAATCTATATTTTTATTCGACTTTTATAATTTTTACAGATAACACAACATATTTTCCAAACACCAGTCCAATGGGCTCATTGCCAATCAGCTGTTTTATCAGTGTACTGGTTATCACGTTCCCCTCACACACCAAATGTCCCATATTATTATTATTCGAAACATTATTGACGTTACACATCTAAATTTGCAGATAAGTTGTATCATTGTTATTTATTGTTCAATAGTTAAACAAATGCATTACCTTACACCCGCAAAGTTCCAAATGGTATCCTGCAAAATACTCTGAATCGCAGTCAGAGTTCACCCGTGTTAGTTGTGAATGGTTTTCTAATGTGCTGTGGCATTTTATGATTCTAATGTCGGATCGATTTCTCCGCCAATTGCCTAATTTTCAGTCGAATTGTACTCCCACAATAGAAGGTTCTTCAGTGCAATAAGGACGCACAGTTTACTATTCCCGGTCAGTGCGCTGAGCGCTGTTCCCCGTTTCTGCAGTATAGTGATTATCATGTTTGCTTTACAGCATAAAGGCCCTCGGTTTAAAACCGCACAGACACATTGTCAAAACCCACATTCATTTCCGTGTGTGGAAATGTTACACGATTGACATTTTAATTATTAATTTACACCCATCCTGAATTGCCCTTGAATTGAGTTGCTGGGTTAATCTGCCGCGTGGAACCCCGGTCCCCAGAGCTCCAGCCTGGTTCTCTGCTTCACTGGTCCAGAGACAATTACATTATTCAACCACCAGCCACTCCCCCATTGAATCCACTGTCCAATATTACCTGAATATAATAACTTTCAAGCATGTGTCATTTGCTCTGATATGTACCTCAAAATGCATTCAGGGTCAGCTGAAAATTCCCGGCGCACTGAGCAGGAACACAGATGCTCCTATTTTGACTCGGCACAAATGTTAACAGTTCGTTCAATGGCGTCAAATGCAGGTCAGAGGCTGGGAATCCTGCAGCGAGTAACTCACCTCCTAACTCCACAAAACCTGCCCAGCATCTACAAGGCACACGTCAGGAGTGTGATGGAATACTCTCCACTTGCCTGGATGGGTGCAGGAACTCACCAACGGCATCTTAGACAGCGCCTTCCAAACCCAAGACCTCGACACCCTGAAAGTTCCCTTCCCAGCCACTCCCCATCCTGACTGGGAACTGTATCGGCTGTTCCTTCACTGTCACTGGGACAGAATCCTGGAACTCCCTCCCTAACAGCACTGTGGGTGTACCTACACCAATGGCCTGCAGCGGTTCAGGAAGTAGCTCACCGCCACCTTCTCAATAGCGAAGAGTTGTGGGCGAAATGCTGGAGCAGCCAGCGAGGTTCACATCCCCGAATGGATAAAATGAAACAGACAGAGAGCTGCCTGAATCCACCACCATGGAGTCACCTGGATTCGTGAATGGAGATAAGGGAATGTCCACTCACATAGTCAAGCTTTTCGAAATGTATCGATTTTCTCGGGAACGTATTGGTTCCCTGAGCGTGAGCTCAGCTTCTCAAAGCAAACCCAATGTGAACCAATCCCGCCGTCTGCACCGCAAAGAAATGAACAAAACGTGTTGCTTGACCAATAAGAAACAACATCAAAGGGCTCGTCCGGGATTTGAACCCGCGACCTCTCACATTTTCGTACAGCATAAACCCCGAAGCGAGAATCTTACTCCTAGACCAACGAGCGGGTAGGAGTGAGCTTATTGAACCAAAAGATACTTTGATTGCCATCCACAGCCAACCAGATATCTACGGAAAATGTTGGGAAAACTCAGGATGTCAGGCAGCATTTGAGAACACGGAAACAAAATTCATCTTTCACCTCCATGACCTTTCATAGAAACCGGGAAAGGTTAGAAATGTAGAAAATTAGAAGCAAGTGAAATCCCGGAGGGAGCAAACAGAACAACAGGAAAGGGCTCTGATAGGGGGCAAGTCAGGAGAGATTAACTGAAAAAGACTTTGCGGTTCTCGGCCTCAGAGTGAAGTTAACATTGAATCAGAGAATAATGACACCACAGAATGAGGCCATTCGGGCTGCCGTGTCTGTGCCAGCTCTCTGTCAGAGCAATGGAAGAAACAAAGGAACAAAAGATGTGTCTGTCGATGGCAGATTGATCAACAACTGTCGCCCGGACACAGAGAACAAGTGGAAACAAGCCTCAAACCCAAATCTGCGATGGAAGTACACACAGAATGGGGGCAGCATTTACAGTGTGAAAATGTTGACCACACTCTGAGTGTGAAAGCTGTATTGAGCCCAGTGGAAAGATGCACTGCTGTTTCCCGCTGTGCGCTGAGCTTCTTTCAAACTGCACATGTGCTGTATCATTCTAGAAAACAGAATATTCAGTATCACAGAAGCTTATTTTATATGTTTGCACGATGGGAATGTGGAATTCGAAACACAAACAGATGAGCCGTGGTCTTAGCGAACAGCAGAACAGGCTGAAGGGACCGAATGGCCGACTTCTGCTTCTATCTCATCTGTTCGTATGTGCTCCCGTGTGTGTATCATTCTATAAAACAGACCATTTACTATCAGAGAATCACATTTCGTATCTTTGCATGATGGAATGTGGAATTCGAAAGACAAACAGGTCAGCCACCTTGTTGAATAGAATGCAAGGTGATATTTTGAATGCGAGTCTTTGTATCATTGACTGTGTCTATATATATGGTTGTGTAATCCACCTCTTCATTCACCTGAGGAAGGAGCAGTGCTCCGAAAGCTAGTGATTCGAAATAAACCTGTTGGACTTTAACCTGGTGTTGTCAGACTTCTTACTGTGCTCACCCCAGTCCAACGCCGACATCTCCACGTCTTATTGAATGGCTTAGCAGCCTGAAGGGGCCGAATGGCCAACTTCTGCTTTTATTTCATCTGTTCGTTTGTATGAAAACAGAGAGGAACCATTGAGTCAGAATATTGTGGCGGGTATTTGATAAGGAGGAAACATGTGACCATGTCGCCCTCTGGTGGACATGATCGGAACTTTACACCGTTCGGACATTTGATGGAAACAGAAAATGAGAGTGTCAGTTCCAGGGGAATAAATGCAGCGGGGGAAACATACTCAGAAGCTGCAGTTTGTCCATAAACATCGCCGGCACCGACACCAGTTGAACGGACAGGAAATAAAAGTTAGTTTTATCGGTGTGGTTTGTTGTTCATTGTGCAGCTCAGAGCGGGAAATACCTGCAGACAGAAAGGAGATGGGAATTTCCAAACTTAAATTCATTCACTTATTGTTTTAGTCCTGGTAAGTATTGTCCAAGCCTGGCCATTCACCAACTGCATTTCCCCACAAACAGATGCTGGACACGATCCCAGAAATCCCAGCTCATTCTTTATATTTTTCGGGAATGACTTCCCACGCTGGGAACAGCATTGGTGTATTTTACATTGCCGCCAATTCCAACCCTGACTCTGATCCAATCCCCCGGTTGTGAAGCACTTTGGGATAAATAGTCTATGTGACGTGTTGGACCAGATGTAACGACGTCATTCCCCCTGTGGGTCAGTGGGGCAATGGATAACGCGCCTGCCTACAGATTAGAAGATTTCAGATTCGACTCGTGGTTAACTTGTCGACATCAGTTTGCAAAGCCTATGAAAAAATGCATTTTTAGTAACTTTAACCCAATTCAGTTGATCGTTTATTTTATTAGATTTACTTTTAGTTGTCTTTTTGACAAATTCCAGTGTATTCTAAAGGGACAGAAACTGACACAAATCAGATGCCAGAAATGTTGGGGATGCAGGGCTTAGTGAGAGGAGGAACTGAAGGAGATCAATATTGGTAGAATCATACAATCCCTGGAGTGCAGGAGGACACCATTCGGCCCTTCGAGTCTCCACCGACCCTTGGAAAGAGCACCCGAACTAGGCCCATACCCCCCGTAACCCAGCCATTTCGCATGGCCAATCCACCTCGCCAGCTTTGCCTTTTGAGCCATTTAATTCCTGACTTGTGACTGTTGATGGTGAAGAGGCTGGATGGGGGGGGGGGGGGGGGGGGTGAATTACTCTCCGAAGGATTCCCAGCCGGTCTTTTAGTGTTCATCAATTTAATAGAATAACAGCGACATTCCCAGCCTCTGGCCTGTATTAATCGCCATTGAACGAACTGTTAATATTTGTGCCAAGTCAAAATAGGAGCATCTCTGTTCCTGCTCAGTGTGCCGGCAATTTTCAGCACTTCTGCTTCTCCTGAATACATTTCCGGCATAGATGAGAGCAAATGACATTTGCTTTTTAAGATATTATATTCAGGTAATAATCGATAGCGGATTCACTGGGGGAGTGGTTGGTGTTGAGTTGTGTTATTGCGGATTCACTGGGGGAGTGGTTGGTGTTGAGTTGTGTTATTGCGGATTCACTGGGGGAGTGGTTGGTGTTGAGTTGTGTTATTGCGGATTCACTGGGGGACTGGTTGGTGTTGAGTTGTGTTATTGCGGATTCACTGGGGGAGTGGTTGGTGTTGAGTTGTGTTATTGCGGATTCACTGGGGGAGTGGTTGGTGTTGAGTTGTGTTATTGCGGATTCACTGGGGGAGTGGTTGGTGTTGAGTTGTGTTATTGCGGATTCACTGGGGGAGTGGTTGGTGTTGAGTTGTGTTATTGCGGATTCACTGGGGGAGTGGTTGGTGTTGAGCTGTGTTATTGCGGATTCACTGGGGGAGTGGTTGGTGTTGAGTTGTGTTATTGCGGATTCACTGGGGGACTGGTTGGTGTTGAGTTGTGTTATTGCGGATTCACTGGGGGGAGTGGTTGGTGTTGAGTTGTGTTATTGCGGATTCACTGGGGGACTGGTTGGTGTTGAGTTGTGTTATTGTGGAGTCACTGGGGGAGTGGTTGGTGTTGAGTTGTGTTATTGCGGATTCACTGGGGGAGTGGTTGGTGTTGAGTTGTGTTATTGCGGATTCACTGGGGGAGTGGTTGGTGTTGAGTTGTGTTATTGCGGATTCACTGGGGGAGTGGTTGGTGTTGAGTTGTGTTATTGCGGATTCACTGGGGGAGTGGTTGGTGTTGAGTTGTGTTATTGCGGATTCACTGGGGGAGTGGTTGGTGTGGAGTTGTGTTATTGCGGATTCACTGGGGGAGTGGTTGGTGTTGAGTTGTGTTATTGTCACTAAACTGGCAATGCAGAGAATCAGGCTGAAGCTCTGGGGACCGGGGTTCCACGCGGCAGATTTACTCAGTTCAAGGGTTATTCGGGATGATTAACAATGAAAATGTCAATTATGCAACTTTTCCTACACACTTAAACGAATGGGCCTCGACAATGTTTTTACGCGGTTTCCAATCCAGGGTTTTTTGAGTGTAAAGTAACCATGACAACCACCACACCACAGAAACAGGCACCGAGTTTGGTCCCTGACCGAGAACAGGAAACCTACATTCTTGCTGCACTGAAGAACCTTATTTTGAGGGAGTCCAATTCGGCTGTAAACTTAGACAAGCGGCAGAGAAATTGATTTAAGATTATTATTAGAATCAGAAAATGTCGCAGCACATTAGAAAACCATTCACACTTAACACATGTGAACTCTCTGACCGATTCCTCCCAGTCCCCATAATGGTGGATTTTGCAGGATATCATTTGAAACGGGTGTAATGTAACGGATTCACTTAATGAGTAAACAGAAAACAGCAAGAATACAACTCATCGCCAAATGAGGAACGTCCATAATGTTTCTGCCCGGTTTCGAACCGGGGACCTTTCGCGTGTGAGGCGAACGTGATAACCACTACACTACAGAAACAGCTGGCTGATAGTCGCTCCAATGGCCCTGTACAGAAAGCTGACACTGTTCTGTCACTCAGTCACACTTTGGAGCCTTTGTTTTTTAGAATTCGGCTGTTCTCATTAGGGAGATTTAATTAGTCTCTGCAGAGAGACTAATAAATCAATGTAACCATAAAATGACAAAACGCAATAAATGGCACCTCGATCACCTCGACCAGCTTTTCAAAAGAACAATCTTTTGATTAGTCTCAATGTTTTTCTGTTTCAACGGCCTTGAGTTTTCTCCATTTCAGGTGATCGTCCAATTCGCTTTTGAAAAAGGAATTTATGTCGGATCCATGCCCAGTTTGACTTAATGATCAAGTTTCACTGGACCAGAAGATGTGAACATGGAAATTATGCAGTTTACGATATAAACAACATGTAATCATGCAATTGATTTCATACCAAATTTATGAAGGTGTTTTTTCCTGATCAAGCATCTCTTCATTATTTCTGAGTTGATATACAGAATTTAATTTTATTTGATCTACAGCCTGTTCACACAGTCTGTCTATTAGAGAGGGAAATGATTTTTAGAACTTCACAAAGCCCTGTTGAGACACTTTGCTTAAGTAGTCCACTTTATTTGGTTTCAAATGAATTTTCAAATGGAGAAGCATTCTCAGGGTGGAATGATTTCTGCTCATTCAGTAATAACATCATTCTCATGTTGCTTCTAAAAATGTCAATCAATTTACTCAGCATCTGTTCCGTTACTCAAAACTTAATCTTATCTGACATTTATGTCCTCATTTGAAAGTGAGACTGAAATATACAACATTGATTTGCAAACATGACTGACAAAGAAAATATTTCGAGTCACCGGGAAATACAAACCCCATTGTGCCCATGTGAGATTGAGCACAGTCAGCATTGAAATGAAATGGGATAGTTTTACAGGTAGAGATTTGAGAATGATATTTTTATTATATTTGATTCATTTTTGTTCTGTGTGTGAGCCATTCTGGCGCCTTCATCCCGTTCGTGTTGAAGAAAGAGGGACGCCACAGGATCTGTACCGAGCCTCGTTTTTCTCAAGTCCCCGAGTGGGTTTTCCTATTTCGCTATCATGAAGACAGATTTTTTAAAAGATGGCTCTATTAAATCTCTGCCATTTGCTCTAATTCAGTCACAGAATCGCTTGTTTCATTCAGTGATTAAACCTGCATCTGTAAACCAATAAAATTCTATTGTGGACTGACAAACCGCTAATATGTGAACTTTGTCAAAATGCGGACATATTTTCCATCTCATTGCTTCAGGACAATTCAGCATTTCTGATTTTGCTGAATGCATTTTGAGGCCGGGGTAAAAGTAAATAGAATTGGCTGCAGCACCCGAGATCCCGATAACATCCAGCAACAAACTTAAATCATTCTAACTTGTCTCACGGTTAATGTGAAAGATTTGATAATGTTTCTGTCCAGTTTTCAATCGGCGAATGTGATGACCAGGACACCACAGAAAGAGCGGCACAAAGCCCATTGTGCTCGGTTGCAGCTTCACAACAGTCAGCTTTCAAATCAAATGAGAGAATGTTACTTCACAACAGATTTGAAATGGAGGTGCCAATTGTATTTGATCTTTCCTTGTACAAGATGTGAACAATTCCGTTGGTCAAATCCCGTCAGTGATTTGCATGCGGCAAACCCGCACAAAACCTTCTTTCCGCGTCTCTCTTTCTGCTTTGCCTCCACAGGAAGACCGAGAACAAGTGGTTTGTAACCATCTCTGTCATTTCCTCTGCTTCAATTACCACATTGCTGGCGTCTGTCTTTATGGACAACATTACTGTCAGATTGAAATCAGACAATGCTGGATAGATTTAGGTGGTCTGCCAACATCTTTGGAGAGAAACAGAGTTGAGCAGTACACTCATTTAAATGATCCTTAGAGCAGTATAGGAGGCTAGGGTAGGAACGCACAGAATTACATAGGTGGAAAGTGGCACAGGAGGTGGGGCAGAATAGAAGATCAGGGGCAAAGGAGAATAGGAATAGAATGGAATCCCAACAATGCAGAATGAGGCCATTCAGCCCATCGAGTCTGCACCGATCCTCTGAAAGAGCACCCTTACCAGGCTCCCACCCTATACACCAGAATCCCCACAGTGCAGATGGAGGCCATTCAGCTCATCAAGTCTGCACCGATCCCCTGAAAGAGCTCCCACTCCCTACCTAGGCCCACTACCGCACCCAATCCCCTTAACGCCACCTAACCTGCACACCTTTGGACACGAAGAGGCAATTTAGCACAGCCAATCCAGCAAACCTGTATATCTTGGGACTGTGGGAGGAAACCGGAGCACCCGGAGGAAAACCATGCAGACAAGGGGAGAATGTGCAAACTCCCACGGCCGAATTGAACCCGGGTCACAGATGCTGTGAGGCAACTGTGCTAACCACTGTGCCGCATGGACAAATTTGTCAAGGACATAAGACAAAGGGGTCATTGAGGAATGAAGAGTATTAACGGTGGCAAAATGATGAGACAGCCGAATATAAAATGGAAGCAACTGAACAGCGAAGGGCAGATGGGGGAGGCTGTAAAGTGCCTAATAGGAAGATGAGGTGTTGTTCTTCCAGTTTACATTGGGCATCACTGGAGCATTGCAGCTGGCCTCGGATGGACATGTTTGTTTATTTCAGATTTCAGCAGCTGCAGTATTTTGCTTTATTAGTATTAGACATTTTTGACAGAGTTACTATGTTAATTGTCATCTGTAAACCCATTATATTAAGTTGTTGGCTGAACAAACTGTTACTGTGTGTGCCGAGTCCAACTACAAACATCGTTTGCTGCTCTGTGTGTTCTGATTTCTGGAACCACCCAAAGGGAGGTACTAGACTTGGTATTGTGCAATGAGATGGGATTAATTAGTAACTTCATGGTGAAGGCAGCCCTAGGTGGCCACGATCATACATGTTTGAATTTTACATTCACTTTGTGAGAGAAGAGTGCGTCCAAGGCTGGTATTTTGATATTGGGAAATTATGAACTTGAAGGACAATTATGAGAGCTGAGCAAGCAGGACTGAACTGTAAATAAAAGTACACATAAATTACAAGTACAGCCTATCACTGCTCAGCAATTAAAACATAATCTGACCTCGAGCCACTTCACTGAAAACCTGTTGTTCTCAGACACGCTATTCTTCATGTCATAATTGACAGATTAAGAGTAAAACATCCCACTGTTTCACTGTAGGGAAAGGACACACCATTGTAGATGCCCCATAATGTTAGAGATCGGCTTGTTGAATCTGCTCATCCGATTCCATCTTCTATTCAGCTAATGGGGGAAAAAACTTAAGTACTACAATTTGTAGGCGTTTGGGGACAATGGCAAGGTTGCTGCTCTGATTAGCTTTGGTAGAGTTCGCAGAGAATCGCCACGCTCCGGCGACATCTTGGGTCCAAGGAGAATGCGCCTCCAGGCGAATGTGGAAATGAATTCACTCGGTCATCCTATGTGCTGACATAACAGCTCAGTCACACTGGAGGAAGAATCATAGAATCTACAGTACAGCAGGAAGCCATTCGAGTCTGCACTAGCCCTTGGAAAGAGCACCCCAGTTAATCCCACGCCTTCACCTTATCCCGGTGACCCATCTAACCTTTTGGACATCAATTTATCACAGCCAATCCACCTAACTTGCACATCTTTGGACTGTGAGAGGAAATCGGAGCACCGGAGGAAACCCACACAGAGGGAGAAACTGCAATCTTCCCACAGTTATCCGAGGCCGAAATTGAACCCGGGTCTCTGCCGCTGTGAAGCAGCCGTGCTAGCCACTATGTCACCGCGCCGCCCATTTAGGATCATTCAGATACTTCACATGCACTTTGGTTGCTGTATCAATTAATTTAATTTTTTTTAAAATTTAGAATAACCAATTCATTTTTTCAAATTATGGGCAATTTTGCGTGGCCAATCCACCTACCTTGCACATTTTTGGGTTGTGGGGGTGAAACCCACACAAACACGGGGAGAATGCGCAAACTCCATACGGACAGTGACCCAGAGCAGGGATCGAACCTGGGACCTCGGCGCCGTGAGGCTGCAGTGCTAACCACTTGCGCCACCGTGCTGCCCTCAATTCATTTATTAATGTGACATCTTGGCATGTGGCTCCAATCGAAATCGGATCAAAAGCAATAATTTCAATTGAGCAATATTGTGTCTTAATGGTTGGATATATACCCGGCATTCTTCGCGTGGAAGACTGTGTCCTATTCAGGCTGCAGGAGCTTCTTGCGCAGGCGCACCACCAAGCTGGAAGTGGAGAATGCGCAGTAGTCTCTGACGAGCGCATGCAGTGCGGCCTCTGAATGGGGCATGCGCAGTACGTGCCTGGACTTGGGTAACGAGGGGAAAAATGAACGGGTGAACTGAGCTACGGGGCCGCGAGGTGTGGGGGAAGAGACAGCGGAGTGCCTGGGAGGGGGGGCTTCATAAAGACAGCATGAATGCCTCAAACCAACCCCGAATACGAAGCTACTCATCCTGTATTTGCAAAGGACGTTGTTGGGCTGCTTGCATCAGAGGCCCAGAATAATGGCAGCCATATTGCAGCAGGGCGCATGCGCAGTGCTCCCCGTCCTGTCAGCAGGAGGAGAGAATGTTGTGACTGACACTGATGGATCCTGGAAACTCCTTTTGCAGGGGGTTAGAAGGGGAGGTTTTAATTTACAGTGCAGAAGGAGGCCATTCGGCCCATCGACACGACACGACACGCAATTTTGGACACTAAGGGCAATTTATCATGGCCAATCCACTGTGGGAGGAACCGGAGCACCCAGAGAAAACCCACGCACACACGGGGAGGATGTGCGTACTCCGCACAGACAGTGACCCAAGCCGGAATCGAACCTGGGACCCTGGAGCTGTGAAGCAACTGTGCTAACCACAATGCTACCCCCTATCTTAGACTAGCAGTTGAAGGTCTTTGTAATTTTCTTTTTCAGGAAGTTAGAAGTGGAGGATTGATCGATGGGAAACTTAACCCAAGCATCACATTGTGATCTGACAGAGTCAGCGATACATCAAAACCTGAATATCAGCAGCATCTGAGTGTGCAATGTAAAATGTTTGTTCTGTCTGTGTGAGAAGATTCCAGGTCCCAGAGTGACTGGAAAAGCCACAAGATTCACAAACCCTGGTTCGACCACACCTTGAAAGCTCAGCTCTGGGCAACAAACCTTAGGAGAATAGAATGGCCTCTGAGGGAGTGTAGAGCACAGATTTCCCTGAGTGATCATAAGATAATAAGGGGCTGTTTAGCACAGGGCTAAATCGCTGGCTTTGAAAGCAGACCAAGGCAGGCCAGTAGCACGGTTTGATTCATGTAACAGGCTCCCTGAACAGGCACTAGAGTATGGCGACTAGGGGCTTTTCACAGTAACTTCATTTGAAGCTTACTTGTGACAATAAGCCATTTTCATTCATTTAATTTCATCATCAAATCCCTACTGGTCAGAGAGGGGGCCATTCAGCCCATCAAGTCTGCACCAACCCTTCAAATGAGCACTCTTCCCATTTATGCTTCCTCCATCCACCCCACCTTATACCCATAACCCAGAACTTAACCTGCACATCCTTGGACATTAAGGGGCAAATTTAGCATAGCCTGCACATCTTTGGACGGTGGGAGGAAACTGGAGCACCCAGAGGAAACCCACGCAGACACGGGAGAATGTACAAACACCACACAGAGACCGGAATTGAACTGGGTCCCTGACGCTGTGATGCAGCAGTGCTAACCACTGTGCCACTGCTGAATCCCAAAGTTAAATTATATGGTGTGATTATAAAAAATAGAGAGTCATTGTGGCACAGCAGAGGTTATTCGGCCCAGTGAGGCTATGCTAGCTCCCGAGAGCAATCCAGTCAGTCTAATTCCCCTCTTCCATCCCTCTGTCCTCGTAGGTTTATTTCCATTAAATATTTATCCAATTTCCTTTTGAAAATATTCATCGTGTCCATTTCTGCCCTCCCCTCAGCCGTAACTTTAGGGTCATTACCACTGACTGTAAAATCGGTCCCCTTCACATCTCCCATATCTTTTACCCAAAACCTGAATGTGTCCCCGAGTCCTCGTACGATCAGTGAATGGGAACAGATTTTCTTTGTATATTTTACCTAAACCCATCAGAATCTTCGACGCCTGAATCAAATCTCCTCAACCACCTCTGCCGGAACCATTCTGCAAAATCTCTTCTGCACCTTCTCATGGACCTTCACATTCTTCCTAAAGAGTGGTGACCAGAAATAGACACAATTCTCGAATTGTGGCCTAATCAGAGCTTTATAAAGCAGTAAAACTTCTATTTTGTGCTCATTAACACCATTTATCAGCTCAAGAGGCAATTTAATAAAAGCAAAATACTGCAGGTTCTTGAAATCTGAGATAAAACAGAAAATTCTGGATAAACTCAGCAGATCTGGCAGCATCTGTGAAGAGAGAATTAGAGTTAATTTTCAGATCTAAATTATCTTTCCACAGAACTGCTTTGCTAACTACTCTCTGAATATATCCTGTCACTTCAGAGAGAAAAGCAGTTAGAAACCCCAGTCCCCTGTGTCCCTGCACAATCTTTAGCACTCTGCCATTAATTATATCTTTCCCCTCCCTAACCCCTTTGCCACCTGATTATGAGGGTTGTAATCCTTGGAATTTAGAAAATTAAAAAGGAATTGATCAAAGTTTTCAGGATGTTAATTGGAACTGACGAGGTAGATAGAGAGGAACTATTTCCACTGGTTGGGGAATCTCGGACGAGCAGACACATTCTAAACATAGAATCCGGTTCTGGCACCTTTTCAGGGAGAGAGTTCCAGATCCTGAAACCTCGGTTGCTGCAGAAACTGCTGAGTTCTGAAGGTTGTAAAGTGTTGAATGGAATGATGAGCTGCTGTTCCCCGAGCTCCCTTTGAGCTGCATTGGAACAGTTCAGGAGGCCAAGGGCAGTGAGGTCAGTGTGGGAGTGGGACAGATAATTAAAATATGAAGCAATCGTCCAGCATGCAGCCAAATCCTTGATAAAAGTCGCACAAACAAAGAAGAACAAAGAACAAAGAAATGTACAGCACAGGAACAGGCCCTTCGGCCCTCCAAGCCCGTGCCGACCATACTGCCCGACTAAACTACAATCTTCTACACTTCCTGGGTCCGTATCCTTCTATTCCCATCCTATTCATATATTTGTCAAGATGCCCCTTAAATGTCCCTATCGTCCCTGCCTCCACTACCTCCTCCGGTAGTGAGTTCCAGGCACCCACTACCCTCTGCGTAAAAAACTTGCCTCGTACATCTACTCTAAACTTTGCCCCTCTCACCTTAAACCTATGCCCCCTAGTAATTGACCCCTCTACCCTGGGGAAAAGCCTCTGACTATCCACAGTCTATCATCCTTCTTCTTGTGAAGTGATGAATCATTTCCACTTTCACCACCCTCCAGGGCTGTGAGATCCAGGTTATCACTCTGTGTAAAAAAAGGTCTTCATATTCCCCGCTGCATCTCAGGTTCTCTCATGTGAACAGCTTTTCTTTATCGACCTGATCTATGTCTGTATTAATTTTGTACACCTCCATCAATCTCCCCTCAATCTCATTTGTTCTGTGTAGAACAAGCCCAGTTTCTCCAACCTAACCTTGCCGCTAACGTCCCTCCTGGAACCATCCTGAATCTCCTCAGCACTCTGTAAGGATCCTCATATCCTTCATAAGGACTGGTGACCAGAGCTGGATATAATGTTGTGATCTAACCAGGACTTTAAAATTTCTTGTTTTAGTGCTCAACACCTCTGTTTATGCAGCTCAGACCCCTGATTTATGAACTAACCAGTTATAAGAAATGGGTCCCACGAATGCTTTGGTCATGACCCGTACTCATAAAGCATCAATGATGACACAAGTTTTAAAATAGTTCCTGTAATATTTGTCCTGAATACCAGACACCTTCCCCCAAGTTCTGGAAAGGGAGGGTTAATAAAACCAGGTACTCACAGTCTGCACAAACTTCGAATGTGACTCCAGACCCATTTGTAAAACTGAACAAATAAATCGCTGAATTTATTCTGACTCTTTTCTGTATCCCAGCTCCAGTAATCACTGATTGGGAAGGGACCAGAATCTCAGGAGGCTTCACACTGCTGTCTTCTCGCATGGAAGTGATCTCCTATCAGATTAATGTGCTTATGCTGTGAGTATTCAGTACAATATCTGAACCTGATTCTGCTTCCTGTCCACTATCCCCCCTCATCCATGGATCTTCCGTTTTACCAACTGGGGAAAAGGTTTGCCTGATTGATCTCGATGGTGGTGAGATTACCCAGAATGCCCAATCGGTCAGAAAGTCCCCTATCGGTGACTAAAGGAACCCAGGGTGAGGACGCAGGGCTGTGCTGTGTTCTGAGCATGCTCAGAGTGGCTGGTGGAGACAGACTGAAGGGGATCAGGCAGCTCAGGGAGGAGATTGTGAGCACAGGGGAGGAACTGGAGCCGGGAGAGGACCACAATTAGATGAGCCCAGACGATTATCAGACTGGCGATTACCACGATGTAGGTGAGGGAGCACAGAGGTGATGGTGAACAAGACCTGGTGTGAGTGAGGGCAGGAGAAGATGAGCTTTGGATGACCTCCAGTTCCTGTGAAGTTGAATCTGGGAGATGGACAAGACCCACATTAGAATAGTCCAGTTTAGAGGAAACAAAGGAATGGATGAGTTTCAGCAGCACATGAACTAAGACAGGGACATAACTGGACAATGTTACTGAGTGGAAATAGGCGGTGACAGTGATATGTGGACAGAAACACAGCTTGGGGTGAAATATTCCCGTACCAGCCTCCCCGAACAGGCGCCGGAATGTGGCAACTAGGGGCTTTTCACAGTAACTTCATTGAAGCCTACTCGTGACAATAAGCGATTTTCATTTCATTTCATTTTTCATATGCCAGAGATTGTGAAGAGTGTGATTCAGTCTCAGACAGTTCCCAGGGAGAGAAATGGAGTCGGCGGTGAGGGAGTGGAGTTTATAACTGGGAATGAAGACAATGGCTTTGTCCATCCAGTAGTGTATGTCAGATAAGTCAGGATGGTGTGCGAGTTGGAGGGGAACTTGGAAATGATGGTGTTCACATATTCCTGCTACCCTGCTCCTTCAAGGTGGTGGAGGTCGATGGTTTGGGAGATTCTCTCAATGTTCTGCTTGTTCTGAAGATATATTAAATACTTCTTTCAATCATTCAGCCTCTACTACTCCCTTTCTCTCTCCTTCTCGCAGTGTGTCAGAGTCTCGTGTAGTCTGGTCGCCACACTACCAGAAGGATGTGGAGGCTTCATAGAGGGTGCAGAAGAGACTTACCAGAATGTTGCCTGGTATGGAGGGCATTAGCTATGAGGAGCGGTTGAATAAACTCGGTTTGTTCTCACTGGAACGACGGAGGTTGATAGAGGTCTACAAAATTATGAGAGGCATACACAGAGTGGATAGTCAGAGGCTTTTCCCCAGGGGAGAGGGGTCAATTACTAGGGGGCATAGGTTTAAGGTGCGAGGGGCAAGGTTTAGAGGAGATGTACGAGGCAAGTTTTTTACACAGCGGGTAGTGGGTGCCCGGAACTCGCTACCTGAGGAGGTGGTGGAAGCAAGGACCATAGTAACATTTAAGGGGCATCTTGACAAATACATGAATAGGATGGGAATAGAGGGATACGGACCCAGGAAGTGTAGAAGATTGTAGTTTAGTCGGGCAGCATGGTCGGCACGGGCTTGGAGGGCCAAAGGGCCTGTTCCTGTGCTGTACTTTTCTTTGTTCTTTGTTCTAGATCCAGACCAGTTGGCAGGTTCTCTTCCCTGAAGGACATTAGGGCAGCACGGTAGCATTGTGGATAGCACAATTGCTTCACAGCTCCAGGGTCCCAGGTTCGATTCCGGCTTGGGTCACTGTCTGTGCGGAGTCTGCACATCCTCCCAGTGTGTGCGTGGGTTACCTCCGGGTGCTCCGGTTTCCTCCCACAGTCCAACGATGTGCAGGTAAAGTGGATTGGCCATGATAAATTGCCCTTAGTGTCCAAAATTGCCCTTCGTGTAGGGTGGGGTTACTGGGTTATGGGGATAGGGTGGAGGTGTTGACCTTGGGTAGGGTGCTCTTTCCAAGAGCCGGTGCAGACTCAAGGGGCCAAATGGCCCCCTTCTGTACTGTAAAGTCTATGATAAAATTCTATGAACCAGTTGTGTATTTACAACAATCCAGCAGGTTTCATGGTGTAAGGTTTTCGGGCAATTCGGCCTTTTTGGAACTGCCCAAGAATAAAAACTCAGAGACTGTAAACTGACTTTTCAGCCAAGAGAACGGAACCAGTTTTCCCAGCAGGCCTGGTCCGCTGAGCTGAGTAGGGAACATAAGTATTTACAAACCCCCCCCCTAGGAGCTACAAGGAAGAAGGAGCCAGACAACGAGATAAGATCAAAACACAGACCAAGGGGCACGGGAATACACAGGGGGCTTGCCTGCAAGCAGGACAATGGGATGGTCATAGCCCCATGCAGATGTAAATGACCTGGCCTCCACCAGAGCAGAATCCAATCAACACCCCATCAACATAGCAGCTATCTCCGGAGCAGATGGAAGTCTTTGAAAATCTTCAAGGGAGCTCAACCTCGTTATCTCAAAAAAACAGACTGGAGGCGGACCTAGGGGAGGTACTCCCATCTCGACAGGTCTGACCGGCTCAAAGGGGGCGGGACCAGCGGGAACTTTAAATCTTACCTTTTTCAATGCAAAAGGGGCTGGCCGATCACAGGACAAAGCCAGGTAAAACAATATAAAAGGGGCTGTGTTTTCGATTGGGGGTCTCTTCGTTCTTGGCTCGACCTCTGCACCCCTGACTTGACCTCTGCAGCCTGTGACCGTAAGTATCCTGCAGCAGCTTGCGAAACTCCCTTGACTTTAATAGTGGTTGAGGCTTTGGGGAAGGGAACTTGTTTTGTGCTTTGTGCTATTGCTAAAAACTGTGTAATCATAAGAATTTTCGTTGTGTCCGCTATATTACTTTTGAATAGACATAGTGTATATTAGAGCATAAGATTGTATTGTGTTTCTTCTGTTGATGATTTTGACCTGGGTTTTACAATAAACCTTGATTTGATGATAATTGGAGTCGTTTAAATTCTTCAATCCTTCACCAGCGATCTCTGACCAAGTCATTGTTAAAATACTCCTCACCTTAATTCCGGGTTCAGGAATCGAGGGTCATCTTGAGCGATTCACTCAGGACAGACTGCTGGTTAGGGAATAAACAGCAGTGTCCTATTCTCTCTCTTGGGAAAGCTACTCTAGTGGAGTAGGAACCGGGTGAGTGTTGCACCACCGGCAAGAGAGAGAATCACCTGGGTATTGGTAGGGGTCTGGAGATCTGTGTGATATAAGTCTCAGGCTGTCGGTTAGGAATAAACGGCAGGCTTGAATCAGTGCTCTCTTCAGTGGAAGTGTCCCAGCGCGACATTCCCTGGCCTCTGAAGTTTCAGTGCCAGCTGGAGAGAGACACACACAGATATTCAAACCCCAGATATCGGCCCAGTAGTGGAGTAGCGGAGATGGCACCCTCTACAATGGCGACCGCGGCAGGAGCCCGGTGGTTTGGAGTATGTGACTTGGCAGAGGGGGTGAGGGAACGAAGCAAAATGGAGGAGAGAATATCCTCATATTTGTGGCAAAAGGTCAACCTCACCAAACCTTGGGTCTCAGAATTGATCAATGCGGAGCAACCGGTAATGGCAGCGGCTGCATGGACAGAAAGCAAGGCGCACAAAAGGCACTTGGAGAAGGCAGTTTGGCTGGTTTGCCTGTCCGAGCAGGTAGTCAAGACAGAGGATAGGGTCGAAGAGTTAGAGCAGGAGTTGAGAGAAGTGAGGGCCAGCGCAGGGGACAGCGCTAGCGCAGCGGAACGACTGCGGGAAGAAATGGCAGAAATTAAACAGGACAGCGCGAGTGTAGCGGAACGACTGCGGGAAGAAATGGCAGAAATGAAACAGGAAAGCGAGTCTAACCGGTGTGAGAAGGACTATCTCCACTGCCAGATAGTGGAGGGTAAAGAAAAGGAACGGAGGCTCCAGGAACTCTATGCTCGCAGTACAGAGCAGTGTAGGAAGCTGGAGGGGAAGTTCCGGGACATCCAGGCAGCATACCGAGTGGCTCGCGAGGAAGTAGGGGACTGTGCCCATGGGCCGTGCCAGGCACGAATAACGGAGTTGGAGGAGGCCTTGTCCAGGTTCAGGGGACAGATACACCTGGTAGGTCCAGGGGGGTTCCCTAGGGGTAAGGTGCTCCTCGCAGCGGATGATTCCCCAAAGGCCAAGGGGAATAGACCGCCTCCTGAGGCACCGGGATTGTGTCCGGGCCGGCAGGGGGGGATCGGACTGCACGTTCAGGGGCAAGTCCAAGGGGGGTCGGCAGGGTACCCCCAGCTGGCGGCGTGTCCGCCTGGTTTCGTATGTGGGTCCCCATGGGATGGGGACAGACCGCTGCCTGGGATGCCGGTGATGGGGCCGGGTCAGCAGGTAGGGTTTGGACCGCCCGGTAAGGGGCAGGTCCAAGGGGGGTCAGTGGTGTATCCCCAGATAGCGGCGTCTCCTATATGGGTAGTTAGCCCGGGGACAGGGGGGCTACCCAACGAGGCAGGAGAGCTGGACAGTGGGGAGGAGGAGCAGGAACCCCAGGTAGGGCAGATGTGCCCTGTCAGGCAAAGAAGGTATGGTCCCCCGGCGGGGATGGCAAACAGGGGACCGGTTGAGGGCGACATTATCGTTCCTCATGGGGCATCCGCGCTCAGGGGGATGGTGGCCCACGTTCCCAGACTAACTCCAAAGGGGGATCCGTCGCTGCATTTTATGGAGGTGGAACAGGCTGCCAACATCAATGACTGCGACGAAGGGGAGCAAATAAAGATGCTCCTGATAACCCTAGATGCCCAGCTATGCAGGACAGTGACCTCTGGGAATGGGGGAAGACCTGACACCTGGGCGGCAGCACAGACTGCTGTTCTGGAGGCAATGGGCTTGAATCTGGGGAGCCCTTTCATGAGGGTGGGGGAAACCAAGCAGCAACCAGGGGAATCTCCCACTATGTTCGCAGACAGGCTGTGGACTGTCTATGTGGAGGCGTGTGGGGCTCCCGCGGATAGGCAGAATTTAGATGAGAGAACAGCCCACTGGCTGAAGACCCTCGTAGCTAACTGTCTCCCTCACATTAGGGCAAAGGCCGAACACTGGTTCGACCCGCAGAGTCCGGACCTTAATGAGGCAGAGGTCCTTAGGAAACTCACCCTTGCATATCGTAATGGGGAGAGGGGTGAGGACAAGCCCCTTAAGGGTAGGGTGCATGAAATCGCGCCAGCAGCCCCTAAGAGAGAGTGGAAGCATGAGGGCACCCGGACCTCCGACGAGAAACCGGTATGCTACGGGTGTGGGAAGGCCGGACATTTCAAGAGGGAATGTAAAAACCCTAGCAAGCAGGAGAGGGCTCCCGCAGTAGAGAGTCAGACCCCGGCGGTAGGAGCAGCTGCCCCGGGAACCATCGAGATAAGTAAAATTTTAGCCCTTTTGCAAGGCTCAGGACAGGGGGCAATGGCAACGGGCCAGGGCCTGCCCGCACCCACACCACAAGAACACGTATGACTACCCAGGGAGCAGCCTCAGGAAAAAGGGAGCGCAGGGGTAGTTCTAGCCCCAGACCCTGGTCCGGTCCAGGTGCAGGGTCCCATTCTGGAGGCTGCCTCAGGGGCTATTTGCAGTTTAAATCCCTTAAGGTGGGACCCATGCGAACGCCACATCAGTCAATTTAAATTGTTCCACCCCATAAGGACAAAAAAGAACAAGGTGGGGGGAAGACGGGGGGTGGTAGTGGAGAAACCCCCCGTAGAATTAACGACGGTGGGGGAGGTCCCTGACTCCACGGTCACACAACCGGTGACAAGGTGCTGTCCCGAAGGGGCAGTCCCAAAGAGACCGACAGTGCTGCAAGCACCCAACCCAGGGACAGTGATGATTCCCAAGCCCTTCCCTGTGGGTCAGGTGGCCTGCCTTAGTATAGAGGCTAAGGAGGCGGAGGAAGTGGAGGTATCACCTTGGGTTTGGGAACCAGTCAGGGGACGAAGGAGCAATCGGGTCTCCAAGCCCCCGGTAAGATGGTCCCCATCACACCTCCCTGTCACCCGGTCCCGCAGTAAGGGGGCCCGAGTAGAAGGGAGCGATGAGGGATCACCGAACCCTGTTGGGAAAGGAGAGGCAAGGGGCAGCCCGAACCCCCGGGAGGGGACGGTCTGGCCCGAGCCGTTGGACCAAACAAGTGGACTGCCCCAGTTTAGCGGGGCACAGTTTTAATTTGGCCACCCGGAGACGGGTGGCATTGTATATATCATATTCCTTTTTCTTTCCCCCTGCTAGTTCTAATTAGTGTGTAGTTGTGTGTGAAGTATTTAGGATCGTGGGAACACAGAAGCGCCTGGTGCAAGGGTAAAATGATGAAGCACCAGGCACTAGGACCCTGGGGAGCCGGGCTGTGGACACAGAACCACAGACAGGCTGCGGCAACTTCAAAGCAGGAGCTGCTGCTGCCACCGGATAGCGGCAGGCACTAGGACCCTGGGGAGCCGGGCTGTGGACACAGAACCACAGACAGGCTGCGGCAACTTCAAAGCGGGAGCTGCTGCTGCCACTGGATAGAACCCATGCACTTTAAGGTAGGTAGGGCTGTAGAGGCAAGAATGTGTTTTGTTTTTTACAGATGGGGCACCCGACGATGTGGAGTTTGAGGATCTTGGCGATGGTGGGACCGGGAGAACTCCGCAGAGGCGAGACAGAAGAGTCCTTCGACTGACCGGGTTAGGGTGACTGAGGGCAGGCGGGTGTGTTTAACCTGTGAGGGGGACGTTCCTTTGGGGAGATGGTGGTGGCCCAGGAAGCTGAGGCTGGACATGAGGGATCGGTCCTCGGACTGGGAACGCCTGGACACCAACACCTACCGGACCATCACGGGGTCACCGGGTAGGATCACCGTTTGCTGGGATAAGTGGTGGGCTTCTGACCAGGGCATTTATTTGTGTTCATGGGGATCTACCAAGGCATGTCCACAAGGGGCATTAATCACTTTTGTAAGGTGGTGGCAGAACCCAGGGAACGGGATGAATTGACCGCACTGGGGAGGGATGTGTAACGCCCAGGGAAGGGATGACTGTAGAAGCTACCGAACTGCTGGTTCAGGTAAAGCGACCCCTGCCCACAGCCCCACCGATCGACCCTCACAACTGTCCGATCACCACCAGGGGGGGGGCCTGAGAATGGTTTAGTGTTTGCCCCCACAAAGGAAATGTTGTACAGGGGGTACATTATGCTGTCGCCTCAGTTGGACTAAACCTCTCAGCTGCAGGTATCGACGATGGAGGATAAATGAAGAGCCTTCAACGGGAAGAAACGAAGTGCAGCCAAGAAAGGAGGATCCTTGGTGAAATAAAGAGATGCAATTGTAAATAGTTGTATGGATTCGCGGGTTTCAGTTACTTGATTGTGATATATGTACAGGGACCCTTACGTTTGGGGTTCCGGTGAAATGTGTACTTGATTGTGATATATGTACAGGGACCCTTACGTTTGGGGTTCCGGTGAAATGTGTATATGTTACTGTGTGTTTAAATTAGATATGGTCTTGTCTTTCCCTTTCATTGAAACCAGGGGTAGCCTAGATTAAGGGAACTGTCTTGGGAATTGTAATTTCGCATGTTGTTGGGGGGGGCCTACGGTCCACACAAGAGGAAATGATTGCCCTTCACCTGTGTCGATACGGTCCAAGCAGGTAGGGACGTATCGAAGGGGCATCTGTAAGGTTTTCGGGCAATTCGGCCTTTTTGGAACTGCCCAAGAATAAAAACTCAGAGACTGTAAACTGACTTTTCAGCCAAGAGAACGGAACCAGTTTTCCCAGCAGGCCTGGTCCGCTGAGCTGAGTAGGGAACATAAGTATTTACAAACCCCCCCCCTAGGAGCTACAAGGAAGAAGGAGCCAGACAACGAGATAAGATCAAAACACAGACCAAGGGGCACGGGAATACACAGGGGGCCTGCCTGCAAGCAGGACAATGGGATGGTCATAGCCCCATGCAGATGTAAATGACCTGGCCTCCACCAGAGCAGAATCCAATCAACACCCCATCAACATAGCAGCTATCTCCGGAGCAGATGGAAGTCTTTGAAAATCTTCAAGGGAGCTCAACCTCGTTATCTCAAAAAAACAGACTGGAGGCGGACCTAGGGGAGGTACTCCCATCTCGACAGGTCTGACCGGCTCAAAGGGGGCGGGACCAGCGGGAACTTTAAATCTTACCTTTTTCAATGCAAAAGGGGCTGGCCGATCACAGGACAAAGCCAGGTAAAACAATATAAAAGGGGCTGTGTTTTCGATTGGGGGTCTCTTCGTTCTTGGCTCGACCTCTGCACCCCTGACTTGACCTCTGCAGCCTGTGACCGTAAGTATCCTGCAGCAGCTTGCGAAACTCCCTTGACTTTAATAGTGGTTGAGGCTTTGGGGAAGGGAACTTGTTTTGTGCTTTGTGCTATTGCTAAAAACTGTGTAATCATAAGAATTTTCGTTGTGTCCGCTATATTACTTTTGAATAGACATAGTGTATATTAGAGCATAAGATTGTATTGTGTTTCTTCTGTTGATGATTTTGACCTGGGTTTTACAATAAACCTTGATTTGATGATAATTGGAGTCGTTTAAATTCTTCAATCCTTCACCAGCGATCTCTGACCAAGTCATTGTTAAAATACTCCTCACCTTAATTCCGGGTTCAGGAATCGAGGGTCATCTTGAGCGATTCACTCAGGACAGACTGCTGGTTAGGGAATAAACAGCAGTGTCCTATTCTCTCTCTTGGGAAAGCTACTCTAGTGGAGTAGGAACCGGGTGAGTGTTGCACCACCGGCAAGAGAGAGAATCACCTGGGTATTGGTAGGGGTCTGGAGATCTGTGTGATATAAGTCTCAGGCTGTCGGTTAGGAATAAACGGCAGGCTTGAATCAGTGCTCTCTTCAGTGGAAGTGTCCCAGCGCGACATTCCCTGGCCTCTGAAGTTTCAGTGCCAGCTGGAGAGAGACACACACAGATATTCAAACCCCAGATATCGGCCCAGTAGTGGAGTAGCGGAGATGGCACCCTCTACAATGGTCACTTTTTCCCAGTGCCGGCCCCACAAATGACCAGATTCGTTCAGCTCAATTTCACAACCTGCCTTTGTGTTTTTGTGGGTTCTCTCGCACTCCCTATTTTCTGTTTTAAATCAGTTTCACAGGGCGTTCGAAGGAGAGGATTTGCAGTCGGGAAACTTCATCAGATCAGGATCAGCTCCATTGCTCATTTACCGTAACCTGAATATCAGCGGATTTTGAACATGGAAGGAAACAGCACCATTCACAGTGGGGAGAAACCGTACACGTGTTGTGTGTGTGGACGAGGCTTCCGTCGTCATCAGGCCTGTCGAGACACAAGCAAAGTCACTCTGGGGAGAAGCCGCGGAAATGTGGGGACTGTGGGAGGGGTTTCATTTCCCCATCAGAGCTGGAAACACATTGATGCAGTCACACTGGAGAGAAACCGTCCTCCTGCTCCAAGTGTGGGAAGAGTTTTACTATTTCGGCTAACCTGCTGAGACACCAGCGAGTTCACACTGTGGAGAGACCATTTCAATGCTCAGACTGTGGGAAATGCTATAAAAGTTTCCAGGAACTGATGCTGCATCAACGTGTTCACACTGACGAGAGACCGTTCAGGTGCTCTCACTGCGGGACTGGGTTCAGGCGATCGTCCCTACTCACTGTACACCAGAGGATTCACACCGCGGAGAGGCCACTTATCTGCTCCAAGTGTGGAAGGAGATTCACTCAGTCATCTGACCTGCTGACGCACAAGAGAATTCACACTGGGGAGAAGCCCTTCACCTGCTCCGAGTGTGGGAAGGGATTCACTACCTCATCCACCCTGCTGAGACACCACCGAGTTCACACAGACAAGAGACCTTTTAAATGTTCAGACTGTGGGAAGGGCTTTAAAAGTTCCTGGGAACTGATGTACCATCAACGTGTTCACACTGACGAGAAGCCATTCAGATGCTCTCGCTGCGGGACTGGGTTCAGACGATCATCACAACTCACGACCACCACCAAATTCACACTGGCACAAGACCTTTCACCTGCTCCCAGTGTGGGAACGCTTTCACAACCTCATCCAGCCTGCTGAGACATCAGCGAGTTCATAAATAACTACAGTGATTGGAATTTTCCGTTAATCACAACCAGGACTGACCCAGGTTCATTGGGGTCTGGTTCTGCTGATGTTAATAAACCCCAGCCCACTTACAGGGACTCATATTCTGGCTAAAAGCCAAATAAATCAGCTTTGTGTTAAATACAGTGTGTTGAATCTTTTAAATATCTCAGATGCAAATTGGTTCCTTTTGATGAGCTCTCCCTCTCCTGTCTCCTCCATCCTCACCTCCAACAAGCGAGGAGCTGATGGAGCTTCTTTGTCACTGAGATTGAGACAATCTGATCAGCTGCCTCTGCTGCTTCCCTCCCTCCCACTAGCCCACCAGCCAAACTGTCCCTAAAGCTTCCTACTGCCCAAGCCCTGAATTCACATCTTTCTCCAGTCATTCTGAAAGATCTTGTCAAGATTGTGACGTTGAATTTTCTGTCTTCAAATCCCCTCTCTCTAACTCCCAGTAAGAGGAGTTTAGAGGTTTTCAGTGGAAATGCAGGATAGAAATTCAGAACAGACCATTCCAGTTTCTCTGGTACATTCCCCCAAATCTATGAATCTCGGTCCCACACACTCCCATCCCTCTCTGCTCATTGTTCCAGATTCAGTCTCCAGTTTCCTCCTGATTCTTTTCTCCTCTCCAGATTCTCTCTCCTCCTGTCCTTAAACTGGTGACTCAGACTGTGGCTCAATCGCACTCCTTCACTCTCATTCTAAGAAATATCCCAGCTCACAATTAATCATCTTTAACAACTTTATAATAATAATAGCTTATTGTCACAAGTAGGCTTTAATGAAGTTACTGTGAAAAGCCCCTAGTTATTACTGGTAATTTTCATGTTTGGGAAGAATCACCTTTTCCCAATTGTGGAGAACAGAAATCCAGCGGGCAGCTCAGAAATTCCTCCTCCCCAGGACTGTTTTAACAAGCTGCGTGTATCTGAGTTACATTTATACAGACTCACTCACTCAGTAAGTGATCAGATCTCAATGAGCTACAACAAGAGCTCTATTTATAATGAGTTTTAAACATGATAAAATGTGCCAAGCAGTTTCACTGGAAAAGGGGGACACATTGGGTCAGATGACCAAAGTCTTGGTCAAAGAGTTTGGTTATAAGGAGAGTTTTGAAGGTGGAAAATGAAGGGGAGGGGTTTACGGATGAAATTCCAGAGATTGGGGTCCAGGCAGCTGATGGCACGGCCCCCAATTGGGATGTGATTAAAATCAGGGATGAAGGTCATCCAGGAATGGTGCTCCATGTCATAGATTATCATAGAATTTACAGTGCAGAAGGAGGCCATTCGGCCCATCGATTCTGCACTGGCTCTTGGAAAGAGCACCCTACTTAAGCCCACACCTCCACCCTATCCCCATAACCCAGTAACCCCACCCAACACTAAGGGCAATTTTGGACACTAGGGGCAATTTAGCATGGCCAATCCACCTAACCTGCACATCTTTGGACTGTGGGAGGAAACCGGAGCACCCGGAGGAAACCCACGCACACACGGGGAGAACGTGCAGATTCCGCACAGACAGTGACCCAGCCGGGAATCGAACCTGGGACCCTGGAGCTGTGAAGCAATTGTGCTAACCACTATGCTACCATGCTGCCCTAAATGTATGTGGGCCTCAAAGCCCAGACTTTTGGGACAGTTTGACCATCCCTGGTCTCAGATAAAAATAATTCCCTGATAAACATCTTGTAAGATCTTGGTTCATCTGTCACATAAAAAGTTCGGACCAGTTGAGTCCTCCTGTGCACTCGATGGGGATTGACTTTAACAGATTTAAAATCCTCTCAATCTCAGGGTCACATCAAGAATATATTTCAGTCGAGATTTAAATATATAAATATTGAAAAACTGAACAGAAATGGGGACAGACAGCAGCTCAATCATTTTAAAGTGAGAAATGAATGGTCTCTGTTTCAGGGGGACTCCTTCAGAATGAACACTTCCCACCAGCAGCACCAACCCCCCTCCCCCTCCCTGTTCACTGAACATTCCTTCACCCACTCATCCTCCCATTGCACATCCACCCAATGGCCCCCAGCCTGGATTCACATTCAGCATGAACTCAGTGAAAGACTGAGCTGGCCCCGGGATGTAAGAACGGACAAGAGCTGGAAGTGGTTCCAGTCAATACAGTTTGTGCATCATTATTAAATAAAGAAATGTCATATCTTGTTAAACCCCCATTTCAGACACTTGGTGAATTACAATTTGGAGCCCAGACCCTGTTGCTTCTACTTGGTGCATCCTGTGTGGTTTCAGCAGAGGTAGAGACAGGCTGCTCACATCCCTGCTTTCACTGCCCAGAGGCTTGTGGTCTCCACCCTCTGGGTTTCAGAGCCCCTGAGGGTCCTGGGACAGACTGACCCATCTGTACCTGTGCGGGGCAGATTCAGCTGGAGACGGGGCGGCATGTTGGATACTGCCTGTGGGTTTGGGGGGGAACGGGTCTAAGGTGGGAGCTCTTTGAGTGGAGTTCACAGATCCATGTCGCCTTCCTCCACCATCCCTCTCCTGGACCAGCGTCACATCATTCCTCCCACTCTGCTGCTGACCAGCTTGGTGAAGATCAGTGACATGTTGACAGTATCTGTCATCCTGTTCAAGGCAGAAGACATCTCCTGCACGGCCGTTGTCATGACCTACACTGACCCATTTCAGAACCGTGCTTGAAGCTCCATGGAGGTAGCCACTCTCTCCATGACACAGTCTCTGGAACCTCCTCTAGCCCTACAACTCTCCAAGCCCCCTCACTCCTCCTATTAGGGGAGAAGGTGGCATCGTGGTAATGTCACTGGATTAGTGATCCAGAGGCCCAGGCTAATGCTCTGGAGACACGGATTCAAATCCCAAATCCAATGAATAAACCTGGAATTCTAAAGTTAGTCTCAGCGGCCGTGACAACTATCATCGATTGTTGGAAAAACCCATCTGGTTCACTAATGTCCTTCAGTGAACTGAAGTAAATCTGCCCTCCTCACCTGGTCTGGCCTACATGTGACTCCAGACCCACAGCAATGTGATTGACTCTAGTGCTGAGCTGGCCACTCAGTTGAAGGACAATTAGGAATGGGTAACTAAACCCGGCCTTTCCAGTGACGTCCACATCCCATAAAACAATCACAAAAAAATCCTCACCCCCTTCAGCTCCTTGACTTGCTTCACTCCACCATTGGCAGAGGCACTTTCACCTACCGAGGTCCTGAGGGCTGGAAACCCCTCACTAAACCGGTCTCCTTACCTTTTCCACCCAGCTTCTGTCCCTCTGTGAAGGGTCTCCGACATTTTAACCTGTTGATGGGTTAATGCCAGTTGTTGTTGTCGCTGCCTCACATTGGAAAACTCAGGAATGTCACAAAAACACTCGGAAACTTCAGACCGAAGATTCTCAGCTGGAAACTTCACCTTCAGTCAGGAACAGATCACAGCTTTGCATCATCTCTCATTGGACAGCACATTTTGTAAAACAAATCACCATCTAATAATGTTCTTAAATGTCAGAAATTCATTGACTGTGAATAAAATGAGCTCTCTCTGGCTCTCAGTAACAAAGCTTCCACAGCAGCTTGCTGGGTGACACACACAGCACAGGCCTGTTCTCTCTGTCACAAACCCTGAAACCAGATTTCTAAACTGGAGAAGGTTGGATCTGACGACCCGAATATAAACCAACTGTCTGAGTAAAGGTTAAAACGGTTCGACAGGAAAATCACTTTGGACAGGAAAGATTTTCAAAGTGATCGGTGCTGGATTCAGATTAACACCAAACACTCTGACTGGATCCAGGGGAAGGAGAACACAAGAATCTCCAGCCCCGGAGATCAGCTCCATCTGTCCGAGTGTCTGATCCGGGATCAGTAAACCATTCCGAGGAGACCGACACCTCCAGCCCCGGAGATCAGCTCCATCTGTCCGAGTGTCTGATCCGGGATCAGTAAACCATTCCGAGGAGACCGTCACCTCCAGCCCCGGAGATCAGCTCCATCTGTCCGAGTGTCTGATCCGGGATCAGTAAACCATTCAGAGGAGACTGTCACCTCCAGCCCCGGAGATCAGCTCCATCTGTCCGAGTGTCTGATCCGGGATCAGTAAACTATTCCGAGGAGACTGTCACCTCCAGCCCCGGAGATCAGCTCCATCTGTCCGAGTGTCTGATCCGGGATCAGTAAACCATTCCGAGGAGACCGTCACCTCCGCCTGGAGATCAGCTCCATCTGTCCGAGTGTCTGATCCGGGATCAGTAAACCATTCCGAGGAGACTGTCACCTCCAGACCCGGAGATCAGCTCCATCTGTCCGAGTGTCTGATCCGGGATCAGTAAACCATTCCGAGGAGACTGTCACCTCCAGCCCCGGAGATCAGCTCCATCTGTCCGAGTGTCTGATCCCGGATCAGTAAACCATTCCGAGGAGACTGTCACCTCCAGCCCCGGAGATCAGCTCCATCTGTCCGAGTGTCTGATCCGGGATCAGTAAACCATTCTGAGGAGACTGTCACCTCCGCCTGGAGATCAGCTCCATCTGTCCGAGTGTCTGATCCGGGATCAGTAAACCATTCCGAGGAGACTGTCACCTCCAGCTCCATCTGTCCGAGTGTCTGATCCGGGATCAGTAAACCATTCCGAGGAGACTGTCACCTCTAGCCTCGGAGATCAGCATCTCCCTGATCCAGGACCAGTGATCCATTCTCACATGTAATTGGTCACATGTATTTTCTGCCGATTTAGCTGGTGTACCGAATCTAAACTGTTGCTTTTTCATAAACTGGTTTAAAATCACCAATGACTTGGATCCCCTTTTTGGGTAAACTGACTCCTGGAATAAAATCTTCCAGTTTCCAGCACTCATCATTAATCTTGTTGCCTCTAAGCGCAGTTGTAAAGGAGCCTTGTCTGTATCTCGGAGCTCTGAACCATGGAAGGGAGCGACTGAGGCACATTTCTTACACACCTCAGGGTTAACCCACACATTCAGTTCTGGATCTGATTGACAGCAGCGAAAACAGCTGAATCCAATCCCTGGAGACACTCATGAAGTCGCTGGTGTTTCAGCATAAGTTGTAAGTCAGTGAATCCATTCCCACACTCGGGGCAGGTGAACGATCTCTCTCCAGTGTGAACTCGCTGGTGAATCATCAGCCCATCGCTGCTTCTAAAGCTCTGCTCACAGGCAAAACATTTAAAAGGTTTTATATCAGAGTGAATTTGTTGGTGTTTCAGTAGGTGATAAGACTGAAGGAATCCCTTCCCACACACAGAGCAGGTAAACGGTCTCTCCCCAGTGTGAATTCGCTGATGTACAGTAAGTTCAGATGATCGCCTGAAGCCAGTCCCACAGTGAGAGCATCTGAATGGTCTCTCGTCAGTGTGAACACGTTGATGATATGTCACTTTCCCGGAAGTTTTAAAGCACTTCCCACAGTCTGGACATTTAAAAGGTCTTTTATCAGTGTGAACTCGCTGGTGTTTCTGCAGGTTAGATGTAGCAGTGAATCCCTTTCCACACAAGGAGCAGATGAATAGCTTCTCCTCACTGTGAATGAGTTGGTGTCTCAACAGATACTTTTTGCTTTTAAATTTCATCTCACAGTCAGAACATTTGAAAGGTGTCTGATCAGTGTGAACATACTGGTATGTCAGCAGGCTGGACGACTGAGTGAATCCCTTCCCACAGGTGGAGCAGGTGAATGGCCTCTCCCAGTGTGACTGCGTCGATGCATTTCCAGTTCAGAAGTGTAACTGAATCCCTTCCAACAGTGCCCACATTTCCACGGTTTCTCCATGGTGCCGGTGTCCTTGTGTCTCTCCGGGATGAATGGCAAGTTGAACTCTCGTCCACACACATGACATGTACGGTTTCGCCCCACTGTGAATGGTGTGATGGTTTTTCTGTCTGTGCAACTGGTTAAATCTCTTTCCACAGTCAATTCACTGGAACACTCACTGTCTGTGTGGGTCTCTGTGCTTTTCCAGTCACACTGATGTTTAAAATCTTTTCCCACAAACTGAACAGACAAACATTACTTCTTCCACATTCAAAGATATTCAGGTTCTAAAGAATTGAGTGACTCTTTCAGATCTTGATGTTTGGTTGGAGTTTTCTGTCGGCCAATCCTCTGCTTCCAATATCCTGTAAAAGACGTTAATAAAAGTCATCACTGTCAGTCCAGGATAGAAATTCTGAACAGACAATTCTAGTTTCTGTGGAACATTTTTTCCTCTCTTGTTCCCCCAAAGCTGTCAATCCCCGTCCCACACACTCTCCCTCCTCCCTGGGCTGAAATCCAATCCCATCTCACCATCTGCACCATTTCTTTCCTCCACTCCCAGTTTTCTCCCTCCCTCTCCTCTGCCCGGGTTCAGTTCTCCAGCTCCTGTCTGCAGACTGACAATAAAATCAATGGGTCTTATTGGGGGGTTTACGGCCTACACTCAACCGCCTGAATCCAGCTTCATACCTGCACTGCGCATGCTCCAGCTCACAATCGCTGGGGAGTTATTGACGGTGGCTGCTGACCAATAAGAGGAGAGCGATCCGGGTCTGGATTTTCCATGGATTTAACGGCCGCCATCTTGGGAAAGGAAGTCGGGTCTTTTGCTCTTGGAGCAGGGCGCTTGGGCGGCCATCTTAGTATGGGAAGAGGGAGTGGGCGGGCCTTCCTCCCCACTCAAAGGCCCCGGGGAAAACAGCGACCGCCGCCATCTTGGGAATGGAAGTCGGGTCTTTTGCTCTTGGAGCAGAGCGCTGGGGCGGCCATCTTGGTTAGAGAAGAGGGAGTGGGCGGGGCTTCCTCCCCGGTGACAACACCCGGGTCACCCGGCGGCCGCCGCCATCTTGTGGCGGGATTTTCTACCCGGGTCTTTAGTGAAGGACAATGAGCTGGAGCTGAGGTTGGAAAGTGTTCAGAGGAAGGTCTGAAATCAGATTTACAGCCAAATATCTGTAAGAACCACAAAGTTCACATTCAGTATGTTTGCCAAATGAAATCACAATGCTGCAAACACTCAGTTGTGAAGAAGAATCAGATTGCATTGGAAATGTTAACTCTCTCTCAGAAGCTGCCAAACCTGCTGAGGATTTCCACAACTTTCTGTTTTCACTTCACATTTCCAGCTTCTGCAGAGTTTTACTCAAATTATTATGTTTTTGAAATACTGTTACATAACCTGTTAAGAGTAAAGCAATTGTCACCATTTAAATGTCCAAATCAGTGATATTTATTTGTTTAACTGAGACTGGGCTGTTCAGGAGCAAAGTCAGAAATCACTTCACAGAAAATATAGTGAAATCTACAATTCTGTTCAGATTCTGTCAATAGAAACTATAAAAACTGATAGATTTAAGTTTGTGAGACAAGAGTATTAATGGTTATAGAATCAAGGGAGTTGGATGGATTGAAAAACAGATCAGGCATCTGCAAACTGGAGCTTCATGTCTGAGGTTGAACTGATTCTGGTTTTGTTTTGAAGGTGGTGTTGGTTTCCTGTCCTGTCGATCATCTCCACACCCGTGGGTAATTTGCTGGAGGTGAGATAATCTTTATTTGTGTCACAAGTAGGCTTACATTAATACTGCAGTGATTAACTATGATTAACACAAACTGATTTGACTTGATTTTTATTCAGAATTTAATTTCTTATAACAGGCTTGGAGTTTATGCATCATAATAATAACGGTCTTTATTATTGTCACAAGTAGGCTTATATTAACACTGCAATGAAGTTACTGTGAAAATCAACTAGTTGCCACACTCCAGCGCCTGTTCGGGTAAATTGAGGGAAAATTCAGAATGTCCAGTTCAACTTACAATTCACCTCACGTCTTTCAGGACTTGTGGGAGACCCATGCAGACACGGGGAGAATGTGCAGACGCCGCACAGTGACCCAAGTGGGAATTGAACCCAGGTCCCTGGTGCTGTGAAGCACCAGTGCTAACCTCTGTACTACCGTGATGGGGAAAAGGGTTCATGCAGTGACACAGCCCTGTCTGATCCCAGTCTTCGCTGAGATAGTGTCTGGGGTGTGTCCATTGATGAGGATCATGGCTTGTGTGTCATCATTGTGCAGGCGGAGGATGGTGGCCAATTTCTGAGGACAGCCAAATTTGAAGAACATACTGAATAAAACATCACTTTGACGGTGTGAAGTGCTTTTGTGAGGTTAGAAAAGACCAGGAACTGTGATTGATGCTGTTCCTTGTATTTTCCTTGGGTTTGTCAAGTAGTGTAGATCATGTCTTTGGTGCCTCCATGAAGGGAGAAATCCTACCTGTGACTTGGGAAGGAGCTCTTTGGCCACGAAGAGGAGATCATTGAGGAAGATCCTGGCAATGATCTCTGTGGCAGACAGCAGGGAGTCGCCTGTGCAGTTACCACAATCAGACTTGTCTCTCTTGAATATAGTCACAGTGTCTCTGAGATCCCCCGGCATGCATCCATCTTCCCAGGTGAGGAATATGAGATTGTGTAGCTATGCCAGGAGTGTAACCCCGCCATGCTTCAGAATTTCAGCAGCGATTCATTCTGCTCCAGAGGCCGTGTTGTTTTTCAGGTGTTGAATGGCTTTTTCACTCTGCTCCCGATTGGGGTCCAACGTGGACTGAGCCGGACGCGATACTGGGGAATGGACTTGAGGACGTTAAAGCCAAAGACAGAGTCTCGGTCGAGGGGTTCTTCAGAATGTTCCCTCCAGTGAGCACTGACTGACTCTCTGTCCTTGATGAGTTCCCCTCCACACTTTGCTCTCAGCCATTGCCTGCTTAGGTCATCAATTGTATTGGCAGCGCTGGTGAAACCGTGCATGCCATTGCTTTCCATGAGCTGTTGGCTATCCCTCACTCTTTCTACCCTCTAAAGGCTTCAGAAACGTGGAGCAGGCACCTCAAAGGCACTGGAGTAGTACTTCCAGCAGTGCCTTCAGAAGATGCTCCAAATCCAGGGGCAAGGAGGGCGATCCAACAGAGGGGAGGGAAAGAGAAAACTGGGAGTGGGGGAAAGAAAGTTGGGGGCAGATGTTAGTGTAGTGGCCATCACTAAGGAGAAGGTGCTGGGGAAGCTGAAAGGTCTGAAGGTGAATAAATCACCCAGACCGGATGGACTACACCCCAGGGTACCGAAGGACATAACTGCGGAGTTTGTGGAGCCATTGGTGGTGATCTTTCAGGATTCACTGGAGTCAAGGGGCTCCCAGGGGACAGGGAAGTGACGAATGTAACACCCCAGTTTCAGAAAGAAAAGAGATAGAAGATGGGAAATTATAGGCCGGTTAGTCTGGATGGGATTACGGAGTTCTTGGAAGTGCATCGTGAAATAGGACTGTCAGCACGGTTTCATCAAGGGGAGGTCATGCCTGATAAATCTGTGAGAATTCTTTGAGTAGGTAAAAACAAAGGAGAGCCAGTGGATGTGATCCATTTGGGTTTCCAGAAGGCCTTTGACAAGGTGCCATACAACAGGCTACTAAATAAAGATAATAGACCATGGAATTAGGGGCAAGGTACTGGAAAGGTTAGAGAATTAGTTGACAGGCGGCGAGTGGGGATAAAGGGGTCTATTTCAGGATGGCAGCCGGGGACTATTAGGGAACCACAGGGGTCAGTGTACATTAACGATCTGGAAGAAGGTATAGAGGGCACTGTTGCTAAGCTTTCAGATGATAGAAAGATGTGTAGAGGAACAGGTAGTGTTGAGGAAGCGGAGAGGCTGCAGAAGGACTTGGACAGGTTAGGAGAGTGAGCAAAGAAGTGACAGATGTTATAGAATATGGAAAAGTGTGAGGTTATGCACTTTGGAAGGAATAATCGGGGCAAACTATTTTCCAAATGGGGAACGACTTCTTGTTAGGTGAATTGGACATTCTGAATTCTCCCTCTGTGTACCCGAACAGGGGCCAGACTGTGGCAACGAGGAGATTTTCACAGTTGCAGGGTTAATGTAAGCCTACTTGTGACACTAATAAAGATCATCATTATTATTATTACCTGGAGTTCTGTGTACAGTTCTGGTCGCCACATTATAGGTAGGATGTGATTGCACTGGAGGGGGTGAAGAGGCGATTCACCAGGATGTTGCCTGGGATGGAACGTTTCAGTTCCGAAGCGAGGTTGGATAGGCGTGGGTTGTTTTCGCTGGAGCAGAGAAGACTGAGAGCCGACCTGATCGAGGTGCACAAAATTGTGAGGAGTGTGGTCAGGGTGGATAGGGAGCCACTGTTCCCCTCAGTTGAAGGGTCAGTCACAAGGGGACACAAGTTCATGGTGAGGGGCAAGATGTTAAGCAGGGGGGTTGAGGAAAAACCTTTTCACCCAAAGGGTGGTGACGGTCTGGAACGCACTTCCTGGGAGGGTGGTAGAGGCGAGTTGCCTCACATCCTTTAAAAAGTACCTGGATGAAGACTTGCATGTCAGAACATTCTAGGCTATGGATCAACTGCTGGCAAATGGGGTTAGGTCGGTAGGTCAGGTGTTTTTCGTGTGTCGGTGCAGACTTGATGGGCGATAGGCCTCTTCACTGCTGCTGTTGATACAATGTTAGGTGGCATTGTAGGCAGCCCAGACGATGGCATAAAATTGCAAGGAGATATTGACAGACCAGGTGAATGGGCAAATTTGTGGCAGATGGAATTCAGTGTAATCAAGTGTGAGGTTATCCGTTTTGAACCAAAAAAGAATAAAACCGAGGACTTTCTAAATGGAAAGAGGTTAAGTACAGTGGATGTCGAAGGTGCACAGATCCTTAAAATGCCACAAACAAGTGCAGAAATCATCAAAAAGGAATGCCAGCATTTATATCTAGAGGATTGGAGTATAAAGTCACAGAGGTTATGCTGCAGCTATACAAAACCCTGGTAAGACGCCACTTGGAGAACTGTGAGCCATTCTGGGCACCACACCTTCGGGACGATATTGTGGCCTTGGAGGGAGTGCAATATAGATTTACTAAAACGATACACCACGATACCTGGACTACGGGGGTTAGGTTACGAGATAGATTATTGATTGATTGGTTTTATTTATTGTCACGTGTGCCGAGGTACAGTGAAAAGTATTGTTCTGCGGACAGTCCATAAAGATCGTTCCATACATGAAATAAACCCATAGGACCTACATAAATACAGAGGCAAGGGGTGAGCATACACAGTGCATTCCTACTCAGTAGAGAAGATGTGTGAAGAGATCAGTTCAGTCCATAAGAGGATCATTCAGGAGTCTGGTAACAACGGGGAAGAAACTGTTGTTGAACCTGTTAGTGCGTGTTCTCAGACTTTTCTCTGATGGGAGAAGTTGGAAGAGAGAATAACCCGGATGGGAGGGGTCTTTGATTATGCTGCCCACTTTCCCAAGGCAGAGGGAGGTGTAGACAGAGTCAGTGGATGGGAGGCAGGTTCGTGTGATGGTCTGGGCTGTGTTCGCGATTCTCTGTAGGTTCTTATGATCTTGGACCAAGCAGTTGCCATACTAGGCTGTGATGCAGCCAGATGGGATCCTTTCTATGGTGCATCTGTAAAAGTTGGTAAGAGTTAATGTGGACATGCTGAATTTCCTTAATTTCCTGAGAAAGTATAGACACTGTTGTGCTTTCTTGGTCGTAGAGTCGGCGTGGGTGGTCCAGGACAGATTGTTGGTGATGTGCACACCTAGGAATTTGAAGCTGTCAACCATCTCCACGTCGAACCATTGATGCAGACAGGGGTGTGTACGATGCTTCGCTGAAGTCAATGACCAGCTCTTTAGTTTTGCTGACATTTAGGGAGAGATTGTTGTTGTTACGCCACTCCACTTGGTTCTCTATGTCCCTCCTGTAGGTATTGAAGATGTCGAGGGATATGATGGATAGTGTGTGAAAACGGTGCTGAGGTAGATCAGCCAATGATCCCATTGAATGGTTCAGCAGGCTCGATGGGCCGAATGGCCGACTGCAGCTCATATTTGTTGTGGTCTCCTGGACAGGAAGCTGTGAGCTTGGATTTGTCAATCAGCCTGAATCAGCACCTTCAGGAGAATAGGGAGGGTGAATATTAGATACAGCAGAGTGAGAATAGAGGGAGATTGTGTGGGATGGAGATTTTCAGCTTTCAGGGAATAAGAGAGGAAAAAATGTGACATAGAAACTAGAATTGTCTGTTCTGAGTTTCTATCCTGTACTGACAGTGATGAGTTTTGTAAATTGTTTTTACAGGATATTAGACGAGGAATTACAGACAGAAATCTCAAACATCAAGTCTCGATCTGATAGTCACTCGATTCCCTGGAACCTCACTATCTCCCGCCTTTGAATCGAGAAGGTGAAATGTTTTCCCGAACTGACAGCTAAAGATTTCAAACATCAGCGTGACAGGAAAAACACCGAGACCCACACAACACACACCCGAGTGAGAGTGTTCCAGTGAACTGACTGTGGAAACATCAGTGTGACTGGAAAAGCACCGAGACCCACACAACACACACCCGAGTGAGAGTGTTCCAGTGAACTGACCGTGGAAACATCAGTGTGACAGGAAAAACACCGAGACCCACACAACACACACCCGAGTGAGAGTGTTCCAGTGAACTGACCGTGGAAACATCAGTGTGACAGGAAAAGGACCGAGACCCACACAACACACACCCGAGTGAGAGAGTTGCAGTGAACTGACTGTGTAAACATCAGTTTGATTGGAAAAACACCAAGACCCACACAACACACACCCGGGTGAGAGAGTTCATAGACTCCCAGAATTTACAGTGCAGAAGGAGGCCGTTTGGCCCATCGAGTCTGCACCGGCCCTTCAAAAGATCACCCTGCCTAAGCCCACACTTTCACCCTATCACCGTAACCCAATAACTCCACCCAACCTTTTCCGACACTAAGGGCAATTTATCAAGGCCAATCCACCTAACCTGCACGTCTTTGGACTGTGGGAGGAAACCAGAGCACCCGGAGGAAACCCACTCAGTCACGGGGAGAACGTGCAGACTCCAAACAGAGAGTTCCAGTGAACTTACTGTGGAAAGAGCTTTAACCAGTTACACAGCCTGAATAAACATAACATTCACAGTGAGGAGAGACCATACCCATGTTGTGTCTGTGGAAGAGGCTTCAATAGATCATCCAACCTGCAGAGACACGAGGAGACCCATAACATGGAGAAACCGTGGAAATGTGGGGACTGTGGGAAGGGATTCCGAGCCCCATCTGAGCTGGAGACCCATCGACGCAGTCACACTGGGGAGAGGCCATTCACCTGCTCTATGTGTGGGAAAGGATTCACTCAGTCCTCCAGCCTGCAGAGACACCAGCAAATTCACACTGGGGAGAGGCCATTCACCTGCTCTCAGTGTGGGAACGGATTCACTCTGTTATCCAGCCTGCGGACTCACCAGCGAGTTCACACTGGGGAGAAACCATTCACCTGCTCAAAGTGTGGGAAAGGATTTACTGAGATATCCACCCTGCGGACCCACCAGCGAGTTCACAATGGGGAGAGACCATTCACCTGCTCTCAGTGTGGAAAGGGATTCATTACTTCATCCACCCTGCGGAAACATCAGCGAATTCACACTGGGGAGAAGCCATTCACCTGCCCTCAATGTGGGAAAGGGTTCCGTTTATCATGCACTCTGCGGATCCATCAGCGAGTTCACACTGGGGAGAGGCCATTCACCTGCTCTCAGTGTGGGAAGGGATTCATTACTTCATCCACCCTGCGTATCCATCAGCGAGTTCACACTGGGGAGAGGCCACTCACCTGCTCTCAGTGTGGGAAGGGATTCAGTGATTCATGCACCCTGCGGAGACATCAGCAAGTTCACATTGGGGAGAGGCCGTTCACCTGCTCTCAGTGTGGGAAGGGATTCTCTCGGTTATCCACCCTGCGGAGACACCAGCGAGTTCACACTGGGGAAAGGCCGTCCAACTCTCAATGTGAGACGGGATTGCATGCTTGATCGGACCTGCTGTGACACCAACAGTTTCACAATCGATTCCAGAGGTTGGATTCTGCTGTTATTGTTTCTGCTCTACACCCAGGACTGCATTTTGTTCATTCTGACAGGTGGTCAGTGGGGATGGTCGGAGGGTTTCTTTCTGCTGGACTGGCCGGTCTCACCACTTTGCCTCCAGTGGGCTGATGCTCTTTGAGCCTTGTTGCTAATACCTGGCTTCAAATTGCACAAGGATCGCAGAATGAAAGCGTGTTTGGAAGTTGAAAATATTTATTTTCCATTTCTGTTTCAAACCCCTCAAAGCGGGCCACGTTGGCATGGAGATGGACCCTGGTGGTTACATGGTTCCATTTATTTGTGCGTTACAGAAGAAAACTATCAGGATGTCAGGATTAGGGTAGCACAAGTGATTAGCACTGTGGCTTCACAGCGCCAGGGTCCCAGGTTCGATTCCCTGCTGGGTCACTGTCGTGTGGAATCTGCACGTTCTCCCCGTGTCTGCGTGGGTTTCCTCCGGGTGCTCCGGTTTCCTCCCACAATCCAAAGACGTGCAGGTTAGGTGGATTGGCCATGATAAATTGCCCTTAGTGACCAAAAAGGTTAGGAGGGGTTATTGGGTTACGGGGATAGGGTGGAAATGAGGGACTAAGTGGGTTGGTGCAGACTCGATGGGTTGAATGGCCTCCTTCTGCTCTGTTATGTTCTATGTTCAAGGTGAGGGTCAGTTTGTCTGAGGTGGACTGGGAAACTGATTGGTGCAGAGAATACCTAATATTTAAGGAATTATGAATTCCTGTGGCGGCTATGAGGGAGTAAGTCGCACATTTGGTGGCTCCCGCTGTGGCTGGACATTTGGACCTTTCCCCCTGACTTTTTTTCGGTTTTACATGCTAAACTCTAAGGTGGAGGCAATTGGGCACTGTTTCCACATATTGGTGTGTTTGGAAAAAGAACCAGACGTGCACAAAAGGCAGAAATAAGAAGACAAGCAAGGGCTGGGTTGAAGCTGCAGCAGAAGACAACATGGCTGATGACTGGACCCCTGGTGTGACGGCCCAGCCATCAACGGAGCAGTTGATGCAGGTCATCCAGGATGGCTTTGCAAGGCAGACACAGGACTGGCTACATCCGATAAAAGAGTCGATTGATCGGCTGGAACACAGATTGGACGCCCAGGATCGGGCGATCCAGAAGCTGGAGAAAGTGCTAGCGATCAGGAGGAGCACCAAACGGTGGTGGAGCTGGAGGTGGGGATGCTGAAGGATCAGCAGAAAAGGCTTCTGGAGAAGGTAGAGGACCTGGAGAATAAGTTCCGCCGGCAGAACTTAAGAATCGTTGGACTCGCGGAGGGGACTGAGGGAGCTGATGCTGGCACATACGTCGCGGGTATGTCTCAGAAGCTTCTGGGAGATGGGGCATTTCCCCGACGTGGAGGTGGACAAGGCATACAGAGCGCTGGCAAGGAAGCCGCAGCGGGGGACCCTCCGAGGGCGATGGTAGTTAGGTTCTACAGGTTCCTTGACAAGGAATGTATTCTTCAGTGGGCCAAGCGTACGCGGAGCTGTAAGCGGGACAATGGTATCCTGTACGTTTACCAGGACCTGAGCGTGGAGGTGGCCAGGAAGAGGGCCAGCTTCAACCAAATCAAGGCAATCTTTTTTAAGAAGCAGGTGAAGTTTGGGTTGTTGTATCCGGCTCGTCTCTGGGTCACATATGGGGACCAGCACCATTATTTCGAGTCGTCCGAGGACGCAATGGACTTTGTGAAAAGAAAAGGGCTGATGGCGAACTCAGAACTTTTTGAACTACGATGTAACTTTTTGATGCCTGTTTGTCTTTTTTCTCTTCTGTATTTGAGTTCTGTTTAAGAAGGGGGAAGTAAGTTATTTGTTTCTTTGTTCTGGTGGGGGTGGTGGCAGTGCCTTTTACTTTGAATTACTTTGAATTGCACTACTGTGGGATTTTCTTTTAACTGGGTGATTGTTTGGGGACGGCTAGATGAGAGAAGTTGTTTGGATGAGGGGAGGGAGGGAACAATAGATGGGAGACTATCTGGCGCCGGAGGCGAGGGCCACCAAGCTAGCTGGGTGAGCTAGCTCACGGAAGCAAAGTGGGGGGGGGGGGGGTATATGGTTAGTTTATGGCATGGGTTAGGTTACAGAGTGTTGTTGCTGGGAGAGGGGAAGGGGGGTAGTTGTTCTGCTGATGAGGGAGGGACTTGGGTTGAGGGACAGAGTGGAGGTCGGGGCTGCCGGGGGGTGGGCTGGAGGAGGCGCGGCGCCAGACACAAAGACTGGAGGGGTCGCAATTTTGATTAACAAGCGGGTGCTATTTGAGGTGGGCAGCATAGTTTTGGATGGGGAGGTCATTATTTTATGGTTAGTGGTAAGCTGGAAGAGATGAAGGTAGTTTTGGTTAACGTGTATGGGGCAAATTGGGATGACGTGGAATTTATAAAGAGGAGTTGGGGAAGATACCTGACCTGGACTCGCACAAGTTGGTCATGGGAGGGGACTTTAATACAGTTATCGATCCCGGTCTGGATCGGTCGTTTTCAAAAACGGGTAGGGTGCCATCAACGGCAAAGGAACTGAAAGGGTTCATGGAGCAGATGGGGGGGGGGTGGGGGGGGGGGTGGTGCGGGGGGCGGTGGATCCATGGAGATTTAGGCAGCTGACGGTGAAGGAGTTCTCTTTCTACTCCCACGTACATAAGGTTTATCCCCGGATCGATTTCTTCATCTTGAGCAGGGCTTTATTGGCGGGGGTGGTGGATGCGGGGTATTCGGCGACTACTGTCTCTGATCATGCTCCACATTGGGTTGAACTGCAGGTTAGTGAAGAAGGTTATCAGCGCCCGCAATGGAGGTTAAATGTAGGGCTGTTGGCGGATGAAGCGGTGAGCGAAAGGCTGAGGAAATGCATGCAAAATTACCTGCAGGTAAATGACATGGGGGAAGTCTCAGCAGCGGTGGCCTGTGAGGCGCTGAAGGCAGTGGTGAGAGGGGAGCTGATTTTGATCCGGGCCTACAGGGATAGGACAGATAGGGCAGAGACGGACCGACTGGTAAAGGAGATTTTGCAGATAGATAGGAGATACGCGGAGACCCCGGGGGCAGAGCTTTTAAGGGAACGGCGGAGGCTGCAGGCTGAGCTTGGCGTGCTGACCACAGGGAAGGCAGTGGAGCAGCTTAGAAAGGCAAGGGCAGCGATCTACGAACACTGGGAGAAAGCCAGCAGAATGCTTGCACAGCAACTCAGAAAGAGGGAGGCAGCTCGGGAAATAGGGAAAGTAATTGATGGGGAGGGGAACTTGGTGGGAGATTCGGCAGGGGTGAACAAGGCATTCAGGACTTCTATAGTAGGCTGTACAGGTCGGAGCCCCCCACGGGGCCGGAGAAGATGAAACGTTTCTTGGAGGGGCTGACTTTCCCAAACGTGGGTAGGGAGCTGGTAAAAGGGCTAGGGGCCCTGATCAGGGTGGAAAAGATATTGGAGGGCTTGAAGGCCATGAAGTCGGGTAAAGCAGGGCCAGACGGGTACCCAACGGCATTCTATAAAAAGTTCTCCGGGATATTGGGGCTGGTCAAGGTTTTCAATGAGGCAAGGGACAGAGGGGTTCTGTCCCCGACGATGTCACAGGCCACAATTTTGTTGATTCTGAAACGGGACAAGAACCCGGAGTTATGTGGGTCTTACAGGCCGATATCCCTGCTGAATGTGGATGCCAAACTGCTGGCCAAAATTTTGTCCTCCAGGATTGAGGATTGTGTGCCGGACGTTATCATGGAGGACCAGACGGGGTTTGTTAAGGGCAGGCAGTTGGTGGCCAATGTAAGAAGGCCCCCGGAAAGTAGGGAGGTGGAGGTAGCAGTTGCGATGGATGCGGAAAAGGCTTTTGACCGGGTTGAGTGGGATTATTTATGGGAGGTACTGGGACGATTCGGATTTGGGAGGGGCTTTATCGACTGGGTCAGGCTGCTGTACCAGGCTCCTGTGGCAAGTATACGGATGAATGGGACAACTTCTGACTATAGATTGCACCGGGGGACGAGACAGGGATGCCTCCTCTCCCCACTGTTGCTCACATTAGCTATAGAGCCACTGGCAATTGCTCTGAGAGCTTCAAGTAGTTGGAAGGGGCTGGTCCGGTGTGGGGGGTGGAACACAAGAGTCTCGCTTTATGCCGACGACCTGCTCCTATACGTTTCGGATCCAATAGAGGGGATGGACGAAATTATGGGAATATAAGGGGAATGTGGCCAGTTCTCGGGGTACAAACTAAATATGGGGACAAGCGAGATGTTCGTAATTCAGGCGAGGGGTCAGGGGAGGTGACTGGGTGAGCTGCCGTTTAGGTAGGGGACAGTTTTAGATATCTAGGTATACAAGTGACGTGGGACTGGGGCCGGTTGCCTACATTGAACTTGTCCCGTTTAGTAGAGCAAATGCGGGGCGACTTTCGGAGATAGGATGCACTCCCATTGTCGCTAGCTGGGAGAGTGTAGATGGTGAAAATGACGGTCCTCTCGAGATTTCTGTTTGTATGTCTCCCCATCTTCATTCCGTGGTCCTTTTTTAAGCGGGTCAACAAAATTATCATGGGCTTTGTGTGGGCGGTGGAGGTAGTAGTTGCGATGGATGTGGAAAAGGCTTTTGACCGCGAGTGAGGAAGGCGATGCCCGAGCGGAGTCGGGGAGAGGGGGAGCTGGCGCTGTCGAATTTTAGTAACTATTACTGGGCGGCTAACATAGCCATGATTAGGAAGTGGGTGGTGGGGGCGGGGTCAGCCTGGGAGCGGATGGAGGCGGCTTCGTGTAAAAGCACCAGTCTGGGGGCGTTGGTAACGGTGCCTCTGCCGTTCCCGCCAGCGCGGTACTCCACCAGCCCCGTAGTGGAGGCTGCCCTGAGAGTTTGGGGACAATGGAGGAGATATGTGGGAGCATCGGTCTGGTCCCCAATTTATGATAATCATCGGTTTGACCTGGCGAGCATGGATGGGGGGGTTCCGAATATGGTGGAGGGCGGGGATTGAGAGGATGGGGGATTTGTTCATAGAAGGGAGCTTTCCGAGCATGAGGTCTCTGGAGGAGAAATTTAGGTTGGTGAGAACAAAGAACAAAGAACAAAGAAATGTACAGCACAGGAACAGGCCCTTCGGCCCTCCAAGCCCGTGCCGACCATACTGCCCGACTAAACTACAATCTTCTACACTTCCTGGGTCCGTATCCTTCTATTCCCATCCTATTCATATATTTGTCAAGATGCCCCTTAAATGTCCCTATCGTCCCTGCCTCCACTACCTCCTCCGGTAGTGAGTTCCAGGCACCCACTACCCTCTGCGTAAAAAACTTGCCTCGTACATCTACTCTAAACTTTGCCCCTCTCACCTTAAACCTATGCCCCCTAGTAATTGACCCCTCTACCCTGGGGAAAAGCCTCTGACTATCCACTCTGTCTATGCCCCTCATAATTTTGTATACCTCTATCAGGTCGCCCCTCAACCTCCTTCGTTCCAGTGAGAACAAACCGAGTTTATTCAATCGCTCCTCATAGCTTATGCCCTCCATACCAGGCAACATTCTGGTAAATCTCTTCTGCACCCTCTCTAAAGCCTCCACATCCTTCTGGTAGTGTGGCGACCAGAATTGAACACTATACTCCAAGTGTGGCCTAACTAAGGTTCTATACAGCTGCAACATGACTTGCCAATTCTTATACTCAATGCCCCGGCCAATGAAGGCAAGCATGCCGTATGCCTTCTTGACTACCTTCTCCACCTGTGTAGCCCCTTTCAGTGATCTGTGGACCTGTACTCCTAGATCTCTTTGACTTTCAATACTCTTGAGGGTTCTACCATTCACTGTATATTCCCTACCTGCATTAGCCCTTCCAAAATGCATTACCTCACATTTGTCCAGGTTAAACTCCATCTGCCATCTCTCCGCCCAAGTCTCCAGACAATCTAAATCCTGCTGTATCCTCAGACAGTCCTCATCGCTATCCGCAATTCCACCAACCTTTGTGTCGTCTGCAAACTTACTAATCAGACCAGTTACATTTTCCTCCAAATCATTTATATATACTACAAAGAGCAAAGGTCCCAGCACTGATCCCTGTGGAACACCACTGGTCACAGCCCTCCAATTAGAAAAGCATCCCTCCATTGCTACCCTCTGCCTTCTATGGCCTAGCCAGTTCTGTATCCACCTTGCCAGTTCACCCCTGATCCCGTGTGACTTCACCTTTTGTACTAGTCTACCATGAGGGACCTTGTCAAAGGCCTTACTGAAGTCCATATAGACAACATCTACTGCCCTACCTGCATCAATCATCTTAGTGACCTCCTCGAAAAACTCTATCAAGTTAGTGAGACACGACCTCCCCTTCACAAAACCGTGCTGCCTCTCACTAATACGTCCATTTGCTTCCAAATGGGAGTAGATCCTGTCTCGAAGAATTCTCTCCAGTAATTTCCCTACCACTGAAGTAAGGCTCACCGGCCTGTAGTTCCCGGGATTATCCCTGCCACCCTTCTTAAACAGAGGAACAACATTGGCTATTCTCCAGTCCTCCGGGACATCCCCTGAAGACAGCGAGGATCCAAAGATTTCTGTCAAGGCCTCAGCAATTTCCTCTCCAGCCTCCTTCAGTATTCTGGGGTAGATCCCATCCGGCCCTGGGGACTTATCTACCTTAATATTTTTTAAGACACCCAACACCTCGTCTTTTTGGATCACAATGTGACCCAGGCTATCTACACCCCCTTCTCCAGACTCAACATCTACCAATTCCTTCTCTTTGGTGAATACTGATGCAAAGTATTCATTTAGTACCTCGCCCATTTCCTCTGGCTCCACACATAGATTCCCTTGCCTATCCTTCAGTGGGCCAACCCTTTCCCTGGCTACCCTCTTGCTTTTTATGTAAGTGTAAAAAGCCTTGGGATTTTCCTTAACCCTATTTGCCAATGACTTTTCATGACCCCTTCTAGCCCTCCTGACTCCCTGCTTAAGTTCCTTCCTACTTTCCTTATATGCCACACAGGCTTCGTCTGTTCCTAGCCTTTTAGCCCTGACAAATGCCTCCTTTTTCTTTTTGACGAGGCCTACAATATCATTCGTCATCCAAGGTTCCCGAAAATTGCCGTATTTGTCTTTCTTCCTCACAGGAACATGCCTGTCCTGTATTCCTATCAACTGACACTTGAAAGCCTCCCACATGTCAGATGTTGATTTGCCCTCAAACATCCGCCCCCAATCTATGCTCTTCAGTTCCCGCCTAATATTGTTATAATTAGCCTTCCCCCAATTTAGCACATTCATCCTCGGACCACTCTTATCCTTGTCCACCAGTACTTTAAAACTTACTGAATTGTGGTCACTGTTACCGAAATGCTCCCCTACTGAAACATCTACCACCTGGCCGGGCTCATTCCCCAATACCAGGTCCAGTACCGCCTCTTCCCTAGTTGGACTGTTTACATATTGTTTTAAGAAGCCCTCCTGGATGCTCCTTACAAACTCTGCCCCGTCTAAGCCCCTGGCACTAAGTGAGTCCCAGTCAATATTGGGGAAGTTGAAGTCTCCCATCACCACAACCCTGTTGTTTTTACTCTTTTCCAAAATCTGTCTACCTATCTGCTCCTCTATCTCCCGCTGGCTGTTGGGAGGCCTGTAGTATACCCCCAACATTGTGACTGCACCCTTCTTATTCCTGATCTCTACCCATATAGCCTCACTGCCCTCTGAGGTGTCCTCTCGCTGTATAGCTGTGATACTCTCCTGAACAAGTAGCGCAACTCCGCCTCCCCTTTTACATCCCCCTCTATCCCGCCTGAAACATCTAAATCCTGGAACGTTTAGCTGCCAATCCTGGGGGGGAACAATTTCAGATATCTACAGGTGCGGGACTTTCTGCACAGACAGATACCATCCTTCCCACTCCTGCCACTAAGGGGGATCCAGGTCAGGGTAGTTTCCAGAGGATGGGTGGGGGAGGGGAGCGTCTCTGACATCTACAAAGTACTCATGGAGGCAAAGGAGACGCAGACAGAGGAGCTGAAGCGTAAGTGGGAGGAGGAGTTTGGAGGTAAGATGGAGGATGGCTTATGGGCGGACGCATTGAGTAGAGTCAACGCGACCGCAGCATGCGCCAAGCTTAGCCTGATCCAATTCAAGGTGGTCCACCGGGCCCACATGACAGTGGCCCGGATGAGCAGATTCTTTGGGGTAGAGGACAGGTGCGCAAAATGTGCGGGAGGACCAGCGAACCATGTTCCCATGTTGTGGGCGAGTCCAAAACTTAGGGGATACTGGCAGGGGTTTGCTGACGTCATGTCCAAGGTATTAAAAACAAGGGTGGCGCCGAGTCCAGATGTGGCGATTTTTGCGGTGTCGGAGGACCCGGGAGTCCAGGAGAAAGAGGCGGACGTTCTAGCCTTTGCTTCCCTGGTAGCCCGGAGATGAATACTGCTAGCTTGGAGGGACTCAAAGCCCCTGAAGTCGGAGACCTGGCTATCGTACATGGTGAGCTTTCTCTGCCTGGAGAAAATTAAGTTGGCCCTGAGAGGGTCACTCTTGGGGTTCGCCCGGAGGTGGCAACCATTCATTGACTTCTTCGCGGAAAATTAATCGTCAGCAGAAGTGTGGGGGGGGTGTCAATTAGGCAGGTCCTGGGGTGATGGGAGTTGTATTGTTCCATGTAAATTGTTTATATTGTTGTTTACAATGCCAAAAAATACCTCAATAAAATTGCTTATTAAAAAAAAATATTGAAGGAATTATTACATATTTATCAGGGGGTCGGTTTGCTCAGTTGGCAGGATGACTGGTTTGTGATGCAGAGCAAGGCCTACAGTGAGGATTCAACTCCCGTACAGGCTGAGTTTATTCATGAAGGCCCCGCCTTCTCAACCAAGCCCCTCGCCTGAGGTGTGCTGACCCTCGGGTTAAATCACCACCAGTCAGCTCTCTCTGTCAAAGGGAGAGCTGCCTATGGTCCTCTGGGATTTTTGGACTTTTATTTCACATATGTACAACAAATATAGATTCCTTTAAGGAACAAAAATCATTCCAACAGGAAAAAAAATGTAACCGCGGCGAACAAGAAAAGTTAAAGATCCCATCAGATCAATGGAAGAGGCTCACAACCTGGTCAAAATAGTAGGAAACCTGAGGATTGGGAATTTCCGTGAGAATTCAGCAAAGGAGGACCAAGAAACAGATAAAGCAAAATATAATATGAGAGCAAACTGGGGAGAAACATAAAAAACGACTGGAAAAGCTTCCATCGGTATGTAAAAAGGAAAAGATTGTCAAAGACAAATGTGTCCATTCCAGGCAGAGACAGGACAGTTCATAATAGGGAATGAGGAAATGGCAGAGAAACTAAACAATGTGTGTCCGTCTTCACAGAGGAAGATGCAAAAATTTCCCCAAAACACTAGAGACCCAAGGGCCTCGTGAACACAAGGGTCTGGAAGAGATAAGAATTAGTGAAAAAGTAGTACTGGAGAAATTAATGGGGTTAGGAGTGAATAAATCCCCAAATGCTGATGATCTACATCCCAGTGTTGGAATGAGGTGGCTGTAGAGATCGTTATTCCTCATTCTAAATTCTCCTGGCTCTATCTGAATGGACAAACCTTTGTCTGAGCCAAACGTTTCCTTTTTACGTACCTACAGAAGCTTTTAGTCCATTTGTATGTATTTTGCTGGTTCACATTCATATTCTATTCTCCCTCGCTTTCTCAGTATCTTGGTCCTTTGCTGTATTATAAAATCCTCCCAATCCTCAGGTTTATTATTATTTCTGATAACTTTATCAGCCTTTTCTTTCAATCTTATCCAATATTTCACTTCCTCTGGTAGTCACGGTTCTCTTGATGTTTTGGGGTTCTTCAGCCTTGAAGGAATGTAAATTGTGTAATAATTATTGAAAGTCTATCCATTGCCTGTGGACTGTCACACCTTTTAATGTATTTACCCCAATCCACCTCAGCTAATTTGTCCCTTCTACCTTCATAATTTCCTTCAAACTTAATACTCTGGCTTCAGATTGGAATACCTCATATTCAATATTCTGGTCACTCATCCCTAAAGGTTATTTTTCAGCGTGATTATCAATTAGCCCTTTATCATTGCATAATATTAAATCTACAAAAGCCTGTTCTCAAGTTGGTTCCTCAACTTACTGCTGTAGATAACTGTCCCTAACACACACACCGGAAACTTGTCCTCCACAGCATTAGTGCTCATTAGGTTTACCCAGTCTATATGCAGATTTTATGGTGCCCATTAATGTTTTACCCATTCTGCATGCTTCTCTAATCTGATTAATACCATGTCCCACACAACCCCTGCTGTTTGGTGGCCTACAACAGCTCTTACCAATGTTTCCTGCCCCATGCTGTTTCTTGGCTTCACCCAAACACATTCCACATTTTGTATTCCTGATCTGAGATCCACCCTTACTAATGTTCTGATGCCGTCCCTTATTATCCGAGCAACACCACCTCCTTTTCCTTTTTTCCTGCATCATCAACAAACTCAGTGACCATACCTTTGGTCCTGTCATCAAAGTCATTGATATGAATTGTGAAACGTTGATGTTCCAGCACTGATCCCTGTGACACACCGCTCATGACATCTTGCCAACCAGAAAATGGCCTATTTGTGCCTACACTCGGTTTTCTGGCAGCTCGCTAATCTTTCCCTGTGAAAGACAGTTCTGGGATTAAAGACTGCCAGACGGCGAAAAGAACGGAAGTAAATCCTCGGGAATGAATCATCACTTTGGACTGATTCTGAGACAATTAAGTTTCGACTTCCAGGGCAGACTAACTAATCGTGGAGTGCGACTTTAGATTGTGTAACTTTGGTACGGTAGCACAGTGGTTAGCCCTGTTGCTTCACAGCGCCAGGGTCCCAGGTTCGATTCCCACTTGAGTCTGCACGTTCTCCGTGTCTGAGTGGGTTTCCGCCAGGTGCTCCAGTTTCCTCCCACAAGTCCTGAAAGATAATAATCTTTATTATCATAAGGTGGCTTATATTAACACTGCAATGAAGATACTGTGAAAAGCCTGTAGTCACCACACTCTGTTGACTGTTAGGGTACACAGATGGAGAATTCAGAATGTCCAATTCACCTAACAGCACGTTTTTGGGGGCTTGTGGGAGGAAACCAGAGCACGCGGGAGAACCCCACGCAGACACAGAGAGAACGTGCAGACTCCACACAGTGACCCAAGCCGGGAATCAAAACTGTGACAATGGAGCAGTGAAGCAACAGTGCTGACCACTGTGCTACTGTGTTGCCCACAATGTGCTTGTTAGGTGAATTGGACATCCTGAATTCTCCCTCAGTGTACCCGAACAGGCGCCTGAGTGTGGCGACTAGGGGATTTTCACAGTAACTTCATTGCAGTGTTAATGTCAGCCTACTTGTGACAATTATAAAGATTATTATTAATATTATAAACGGGCAAAGTTCTATGTGTAAGTTAAAGTAGCTTCTAGTTTATTTGTTGCATTAAAAGTCATAAAACGTGAAGTCCGTTGTGTGATTCTTTAATTTGTTGACTGAGAATTCAATTTCTTTTTCTTGCTGACCTGCATGGAGGTTCCAATCCACAAATATTGACTTCCCATTTGAGTCTCGGGCACCTTTCTGTCTGTATCGCTCGTGTCAATGACAGCCAGGTGATGGAGCTGAGGGCTGAATTTAGCTGAGCATAAAGGGGCCTATCCACTAATACACAGGAAGGCACTGGAGGCCTGACTGGGAAACGGATCTCGTACTAATCGGGGGGGGGGGGTGACTGGGTCTGATCGTAATGCGACCCCCAGGGTTCAGTGCCCCTGTGTCCAAAGCACGGAGTCGTAGGAATGGAGTACAGAGGAGCTGAAGGAAAACCATTTGGGACCGGAAGATTGTGAACATCTTTTTACTCTGGTTGTCTTTAATCCTCAAGTAATTTTCTGTTAGTTTTTTTAAACCATGTTCTGTTTCGTCAATTAACTTTTAACCAGAAAATATTTGAATTTGTTGGACTTTTCCTGATTGAATATGTTCACTTTCGGGAGAGTGGGTGAGAGGGATTGACAGGCTCTTTAACAGAAAGTGAGTTCCTCTAAGGTAATTGGCAAAGGAGCCAGAGGGGTTGAGGAGATTTGATTTTTCTTTTGACACAGTGTTTGAAAATGGGTTTAAGGAATCAATCGTGACTGACGAATTTATCAAGGTTCACTGAGGAAGTGACAAGGGATGTCAATAAAGGGGAACCTGTAGATGTGCTTTATCTGGATTTCCAGAAGATATTTCCCAAGGTGCCACATCAAAGGTTATTGCACAAAATAAGAGCTCAGGGTGTGGGGGCAACACATCAGCATGGATAGAGGATTGGTTAGCTAACAGGAAGCAGCCAGTAGGTATAAATGGGTCATTTCTGGGTGGGTAAGATGGGACAAGTGGAATGTCACCAGGATCAGTGCTGGGCTCTCAACCATTTACAATCTGTATGAATGTGTTGGATGATGAGATTGAACGTATGACTCAAATGCAGGCAGGGAAGTAATTTGTGAAGTGGATTGTATGTGTGGAGCAAACATTTCAACATTTGTTACTGAAATGTGGCAACAAGATGGAACAATCCACAAACAATTCAGGGGCTGATTTAAAGGAATAACTAGGCCGTACTTGCATTACTGTCTGTGCGGAGTCTGCACATTCTACCAGTGTCTGCGTGGATTTCCTCCGGGTGCTCCGGTTTCCTCCCACAATCCAAAGATGTGCAGGTTAGGTTGATTGGCCATGATAAATTCCCTTAGTGTCCAAAACAAAAAGGCTGGGTAGGGTTACGGGATAGGGTGGAGATGTGTGCTTAGGTAGGGTGCTCTTTCTAAGGGCAGTGCTGACTCGATGGGTCGAATGGCCACCTTCTGCACTGTAAATTCTATGGAGGGAATGTCACCATGGGAACAAAAAGTCCCTGGTTTCAGTTGGTGATTGGGGAGAAGGGTTAGGACAGGTGAGGGAGAAGGTTAATACTGTCATCATTCAGAACAACACAGACTATAAAGGAACAACTGAGGAACTTCTCTGTCCAATTTAATATTCACATAATATATTCAGAGACAGAATGACAGGAACTTGCAATCAGTTTGCAGATAACTCCGATATTTTCCATTCTTAAATATTTTGTCTTGAAAGATACCAAATGGGATGAAGCCAAATCTTTAAAAGGCAAATTCTTTGGTTCAAATCGCCACTGTGCTGTCAGTGGAAAGGGTTAACTTCTCTGCTCTCAAGGGTGTTGGAACAAACGTGCTCAAATGTGCACAACTCAGGACCTGAGGAAGGAGCAGCGCTCCGAAAGCTAGTGACATCGAAACAAACCTGTTGGACTTTAACCTGGTGTTGTAAGACTTCGTACTGTGCTCACCCCAGTCCAACGCCGGCATCTCCACATCATAATTACTGTGATGTGGAGATGCCGGCGTTGGACTGGGGTGAGCTGAGTAAGAAGTCTGACAACACCAGGTTAAAGTCCAACAGGTTTGTTTCAAACACTAGTTTTCGGAGCACTGCCCCTTCCTTCTTCCTGAGGAAGGAGCTGCGCTCCGAAAGCTAGTGTTTGAAACAAACCTGTTGGACTTTAACCTGATGTTGTAAGACTTCTTATCATAATTACTGAGTGAAAGTAAATCTTTAAGTATGAATTGCAATTTATTTGTACAATTGTAAAAGGCAGAGAAAAGTTGGATTCTCTTAAGTTAAACTTCAGCCTTATCGTTGTGCATTGGGTTTCACAATCATTTGGAAGCTCCACCCTCTTTAAGTCTTTTTGGTCTAAGAAGGTTGAAGCTTTGGTTACCTGTGAAAGCTGATTGTTTTACTTTTATTTTTCTTTAGTTTTATTTGAGTCATTTGGAAAAGTGCCTGAAGAAAGAGGAGAAAACACATTTGGGCAAAGCAGAACAAGTTGCCAAAAGAATTGAGAAAACAAAGTTTAAAATGGTGTTACGTAAAGTCCTGACCTGAGGAAGGAGCAGTGCTCCGAAAGCTAGTGACATCGAAACAAACCTGTTGGACTTTAACCTGGTGTTGTAAGACTTCTTACAGTAATTATGATGTTACTTTTCTCAGCACAGACTCCTTAGATAAAATCTCAATTGTTCACTTCTCTTGTAGCTGGTGTGTGGAGAAGATCATGTTCACTATAGACATGTCAGCACAGAAACCGCACTGTGCTTCTGGACACACTCAGTCTGCAAGTAGATGAATCTTGTAAACTTGACCCTCATGAAGGTCTTCCCAGTGATGCTAAGGAGTGAGACATCCCTGTAGTTGTTGCAATCTCCTCTGTCACTGCTGTTTTTATAGGTTATGATGATTTTAGCATCATACACATGGAATTGTTCCAACTTCCCAACAGAGGAGGTCATGAAGGTGTGACAGTCGATGGGATTTTGTGTTTGAGGAGTTCAGCTGGAATTCCATCCTTGCCGGGCACCTTTCTGCTTGCTCAGCAATCAATGGCCTTTTCCAGCTCAACCATGACAGGAAGCTGCAGGAGAGTCAGACAGCGACTGGGAGATGTCCGTCTGACGGAGCACAGCTGTCAGTCATGTTCAACCCAGCGGGACATCTGTTTACATCTGTCAGGATGTCACTCTCTGAGATTTCAGGGAACAACTTTGGTGATGGTCAGACCCAGAGCCCTCTTCTTCCCAGCACACAGAGATTTCTGTTATCTTTTTAATATAAATTTAGAGTAACCACTTATTTTTTTCCAATTAAAGGGGCAATTTAGCATGGCCAATCCACCTAACCAGCACATCTTTGGGTTGTGGGTGTGAGACCCATGCAGACATGGAGAATGTGCAAACTCCACGCAGACAGTGACCTGGGGCCGGGATCGAACCCAGGTCCTCAGCGCCATAGGCGGCATTGCTAACCACTGAGCCACTGTGCAGCCCGAGATGTCCATTATCACAGGCCGTTTGGAGTTATTGACGTTGGCTGTCCAGTGTTTATTTGCACAATCTCTCCATGTTTTACACAACTGTCTTGACTACTTTCAAGTGATGCCTTGTTCTCGGTGTTGGGTTTATGTTGTACATCAGATCGGCTTTGCTTTTTGCTTCAATGACAGATGTCATCTCTGCTGAGGGGCTCTCAAACCAGTCTGTGTTATGGGTTCCACCTTTCCCATAGAATCCTGTCGGATCTTTCCAGTGCAGACGGAGGCCATTTGGCCCATCGAGTCTGCAGCGACCCTGTGAAAGAGCACTCAACCTCGGCCCACTCCCCCGCTCTATCCCCCTAACCCTGGCTGCTGCTGCTGTGTCAGAAATGATTGAACTCAGTGACTTCCAAGTTTCATCAATATCAATGTTGATTGATGAAGTTTTTATTGATGTGCCTGTGAAATATTTCAGTTTAGTTTAATGCTCCTTGATAATGTCATTTCACAATGGACATGTTACTGTGAGGAATGTGAGAGTAACAATTGTCAGCAAGGATTAATCAGCACTTTCTAATTGGAGATGTTAATCAGTGGAACCTTTCAAACTCTGAATTGTAGATTTTGTATCAAACGTCATTTAGGATGATCCTGTTAAAGAGTTCTTAAATGAAGGAGAATATCAGACGGTGTGCTTTGAAAATGGGACATCGCAGCCTTGAAAATTAGTGACATCTTAAAATATTAAACTGCAGCCAGTTCTATGGTTTGTTCACATCAGCAGAATCAAACCAGATATGGTCAGATCATCAATGCTGGATGTGAATAACAGCAGCATAAACAGTAAAATCCAATCCCTGCAGTCACTTGTCAACTTGCTGATGTCGCAGCTCATATTGTGACTGAGTGAATCCCTTCCCACAGCGTCGATGGTCGGTCTCGGCCCTTTGTGAATTTGTTGGTGTGCACTGAAGGTGGATGATTTCCTGAGTGTCTTTCCAATGAAACTACAGCTGAATAGCTTCTCCATAGTAACTTCACTGGTGTCTGAGCAGACTGGATGATTGAGTGAATCCCTTCCTGCACACTGAGCAGGTAAACGGTCTCCCGGTGTGAACACGATTGTGTACACTGAGATTAGATAAAGACGTGAACCACTTTCCACAGGATATGGATATCTGAGGACTGAGTAAATGTGTTGGTGTAACATGAGTCTAGCTGACTGAGTAAATCCCTTCCCACACACAGAACAGGCGAACAGCCTCTTCTCAGCATGATATCGCTGGTGTAACATGAGGCCAGCTGATTGAGTAAATCCTTTCCCACACTCAGAGCAGGTGAATGGTCTCTCTGCTGTGTGAATACGCGGTGGGTTTCCAGCAGGCATCGATAATTGAATCCCTTCCCACCGTCCCCACATTTCCATGTCTTCATCATCCAGATGTCCTTGTATCTCTCCAGTTCGGACACCCAGTTGAAGCCTTGTCCATGCAGAATACATGGATGTTTCCTCCTCCACACGAATGGTGCAGGCTGTGTATTTGGTTCAAGCACTTTGCGCAGTCAGTGTTCTGGAACTCAGATGTGCCTGTGTCTCTGTGCTTTCCCAATCACATTGCTGTTCGTACTGTTCTCCCACAGATAGAACAGACAAACATTTCTCAAATAGAACATAGAACATTTCTCCTTCACATTCAATGGCCATTGATTAACAGCTACTCACGAAGCCATTAACTCCGCCAAATGCTGTTGTAATATTTGGTTGAGTTTCCAGTCTTTGAATTCTCCCCTTTTAATCCCCTGTAAAAGGAGTTTACAAAATCCATCGCTGTCAGTACAAAATAGACATTTAGAAAAGTCAATTCTAGTTTCGCTGGAATGTTTGTTCAATTCTTGTTCCCCCAAAGCTGTAAATCCCAGTCCCACACACTCTCCCTGTGCTGAAATCCAAATCCATCTCACCATTTCTTTCCTCCACTCCCAGTTTTCTCGCTCCCTCTCCTCTGCCTGGGTTCAGTTCTCCAGCTCCTGTCTGCAGACTGACAATAAAATCAATGGGTCTTATTGGGGGGTTGGGGCCTCCAGCGGGTGTTTGTGAATCCTCCCCACCCACCTGCCAGGGTTTCCTTCCTTCCCAGAGATCAGAGTCCTCATTGATTTGAGTGCAAAGTGAACACTCTTATTTCTTGTCCTCCTCCCCCATCCTCTGATGTGAACCATCCTCCAGTGTCTGAAGCAGGATGGTGCCCGTTAACCTGGGCCTGTTCCCAGGTTGCGTTTTGTACTTTAACCTGGTGTAAGACTTCTTACTGCGCTCACCCCAGTCCAACGGTGGCGTCTCCACATAATGATTGTGAAGGGTTTGCTCCAGCTCACAATGCCCGGGGAGTGATTGGCGGCTGGTCCTCCAACCAATCGCAGTGAATGAGGGGCGGGGCTGAGTCAGGATCTCCCTCATTGACTGAGAATCTGCATCATTCTGAGTTCTTCCCATTGGCCGCGGGTTCCACAACTTCATTTCTTGCCTGAGAGGTGTTGACCAATGGGAAGATTTGAGGACCGGATGGACTCGGTCCTCCAGCCAATCAGACTGCGGGCTGTGTGTGAATTACGACTGAGTTTACGATTGAAATGTCTTCCTGAGTCAAACCTCGGAGTAAAACACTTTGTTTCCACTTCAGCGGACTTTTAAAAAAAATTCCATTGCCCGTTCTACAGAACTGTTACAAAAAGCAACAACAAACGTTAACCCTGTTTCTCTCGCCACATGTGGCACAGTCGGTACCACTGCTGCCTCACAGCGTCAGTGACCAGTGTTGAATTCCGGCCTCGGATGACTGTGTGGAGTTTGTGCATTCGCCCCATATCTGTGGGGGTTCCCTCCGGGTGCTCCAGTTTTCTCCCATGTGCAGGTTTGGTGGATTGACTATGCTAAATTGCCCCTTAGTGTCCAAAGATGAGATGGGTTTACGGGGCTAGGGGAAGGGAAGTGCACCTGGGTGCGGTGCTCTTTTGTGGGGTAGGTGCAAACCCGATGGGCTGAATGGCCTCCTTCTGCACTGTAGGGATTCTCTGATGCTGTCAGACCCGCTGGGTTAATGTCGCATTTACTGTTTTCAATCTACATTATACACATTTTTAATCCACTAATTATATTTATTGAACCACTGTACCATCAACTGCTCGGAGCAGTGTGTTGATGTTTCAGCTACTTTGTAGGATTTTCGCTCTCACAGTCTGATGGGTCTGTCTGGGGGTATTTCCCTGGTACTGTCTATGTGTTTGGGTGTTTGTGTATTTTAGGGAACATGTAGAACTTCCTTCGTTCTGCCCGTTGTCCCCTCAGATATTCCCATCTGTTTTTGCTTAATGTGTCTGGGGTCTGAGTTCTTCTAGTCTGTCTCCAATTCTCCTTCCTGTCTCAGGCATATGGGTCAAGGTAGCTTGGTGTTGTGATTTGTGTTGTTTACTTGTCTGTCTGTCTCCAGCAGGTATTGTTGTCTCTCGATAATGATTGTGCTGATACCCTTATCTTCTGGTCTGATGAACATATCCGTGTTGGATCCAAGCTCCCGGATTGTCTGTCTTTCTCTCCGGGTAAGATTCTGTTTGTCTCTTGTATTTCACTGTGACAGGGCAGAGACCCGATTGAAGGGATTCAAACATGGGAGTTCTGGGAAAGATGGGCAAGGATTTGGGAGGTGACAACATGTTCAAAGAGTTTGGAGAGGAGAGGGAGGTTGAAGATGGGGCAGTAATTTGTAAGGATGGCAGGGTCAAGGGTTTGTTTTATTGAGGGGGTGATGATGGCAGATTTGAAGGACAGAGGGACAGTAGCTGAAGAGAGAGAAATGTTGACAATATCCATGGACACAGGGTAGTTGGCTGATCAGTAGCTCAGTGGGAATAGCGTCGATGGAGCAGGAGCTGGGTCTCATGGACAACAGAAGAATATAAGAATTAGGAACAGGAGTAGGCCATCTGGCCCCTCGAGCCAGCTCCGCCATTTAATGAGATCATGGCTGATCTTTGTGGACTCAGCTCCACTCTCCGGCCCGTACACCATATCCCCGAATCCCTTTATTCTTTAGAAAGGCATCTATCTTTTTCTTAAAAATGTTTAAAGAAGGAGCCTCAACTGCTTCACTGGGCAAGGAATTCCAGAGATTCACAACCCTTTGGGTGAAGAAGTTCCTTCTACACTCCGACCTAAATCTACCTCCCCTTAGTTTAAGGCTATGCCCCCTAGTTCTGCTTTCCCCGACCAGAGGAAACAACCTGCCCGCATCTATCCTATCTATTCCCTTCAGAATTTTATATGTCTCAATAAGATCCCCCTGCATCCTTCTAAACTCCAATGAGTACAGTCCCAGTCTACTCAACCTCTCGTCATAATCTAATCCCCTCAACTCTGGGATCAACCTAGTGAAACTCCTCTGCACTCCCTCCAGTGCCAATATGTCCTTTCTCAGGTAAGGAGACCAAAACTGAACACAATACTCCAGATGTGGCCTCACCAACACCCTATGCAATTGCAGCATAACTTCACTAGTCTTGAACTCCATCCCTCTCGCAATGAAAGACAAAACTCGATTAGCCTTCTTAATCACCTGTTGCACCTGCACACCAACATTTTGCGACTCGTGCACCAGCACACCCAGGTCCCTCTGCACAGCAGCATGTTTTAACATCTTACCGTTTAAATAATAATCCATTCTGCTGTTATTCCTCCCAAAATGGATAGCCTCACACTTGGCAACTTTGAATTCCATCTGCCAGACCCTAGCCCATTCACCTAACCTATCGAAATCCTTCTGCAGACTTCCGGTATCCTCTGCCCTTTTTGCTTTACCACTCATCTTAGTGTCGTCTGCAAACTTTGACACATTGCCCTTGGTCCCCAACTCCAAATCATCTATGTAAATTGTGAACAACTGCGGGCCCAACACTGATCCTTGAGGGACCCCACTAGTTACAGGTTGCCAACCAGAGAAACACCCATTTATTCCCACTCTCTGCTTTCTGTTAGTTAACCAACAAGATGAGCTCTGAGAGGGCATGAGGGGAGATGGGAGAGAAACTAGAGAAAGATGTGGGTTCAAGCTCGGGAAAGGATGAAATTTAGAGGCAGTTTGGTCCGGTGGGCTCGTGGAAGGGAGGGAAGCAGCAGAGGCAGCTGATCGGATTTACTCAATCTCAGTCACAAAGAAGCTCCACAAGCTCCTCACACTTCTTGTTGGAGGTGAGGATGGAAGAGACAGGGGAGAGCGAGAGTACTTCAAAAGGAACTAACTTGTGTCAAAGATATTGAAATGTTTCAACACACTGCGTATTTAACACAAATCTAATTTATTTGACTTTTAGCAAATATATTAGCCCCTGTAAATGGGCCGGAGTTTGTTATCAGCAGAAAGAGACCCAAATGAATATGGTTCAGTCCTGAATGTGAGGAACAGTAAAATCCAATCATTGTCGTTACTTGTGGCCTCGTTGGTGACTCAGCAGGTGGGATGACCGAGTGAATCCCTTCCCACAGAGGGAGCAGGTGAATGGCCTCTCCCCAGTGTGCATTCGCTGGTGCTTCAGCAGGTTGGATGACTGAGTAAATGCCTTCCCACACTTGGAGCAGGTGAATGGTCTCTCCCCAGTGTGACTGTGTCGATGAATTTCCAGCTTGGATGGGGCAGTGAATCCTTTCCCACAGTCCGCACATTCCCACGGTTTCTCCTCAGTGTGACTGCATTTGTGTCTCGTGAGGTCTGATGATCGACCGAATCCTCGTCCACACACACAACACGTGTACGGTTTCTCCCCACTGTGACCAATGCTTTTTTCGTCCATGATCAATGATATTCAGCAACGATAAATTGAGGACTCTGACAGATCCTGATGTGACGCTTGGTTTGCGTTTCTGGACTTTGAACCCTCCCCTTCGAACACCTTGTAAAACTGATTGAAAACAGAAAATAGGGAGTGAGAGAGAACCCACAAAAACACAAAGGCAGGTTGTGAAATTGAGCTGAATGAATCTGGTCATTTGTGGGGAAAAAGTGACCGTGAAAACTGCTGGATTGTCATAAAAACCCAACTGTCCTCTTTGGTAGGAGAGAGAAAGAGGTGAAGAGGGATTTTGTACATCTACAAGACATACTAAGAGAGTAGTTGGCAAAGCAACTTCGATCTTGAGCTTCATAAACAGTAACATTGATACCAAAACTATACTTCTGGTGGCACAGTGGTTAGCACTGCTGCCTCACAGCGCCAGGGACCCGGGTTCAATTCCGGCCTTGCTAAGTGTGGAGTTTGCACTTTATCCCCGTGTCTGCGTGGGTTTCCACCCGGTGCTCAGGTTTCCTCCAACAGTCCAAAGAAGGGCACCTTAGGTGGACTGGCCTTGATAAATTGCCCCTTAGTGTCCAGGAATGTGCAGGTTAGGTGGGGCTATGGGGTTACAGGGACAGGGTAGGAGTGTGGGCCTAGGCAGGGTGCCCTTTCAGAGAATCACTGCAGACTCGATGGGCCGAATGGCCTCCTTCTGCACTGCAGGAATTCTATGGTTCTAATTCTATGCTATGAATCTTTCTAAAGCTCTGGTCACCACTCTTCAGGAAGAATGTGAAGGTTCTTGGAGAAGGTGCAGAGGAGATTTACCAGAATGGTTCCAGCAAAGGAGGTTGAGGGGAGATTTGATTCAGGGACACAAGATTATGCCAGATTTCCATCGGGTGGACAAAGAAACTCTGTTTCCATTCACTGATCGTACAAGCAGTCGGGACACAGATTTCAAGCTTTGGGTAAAACCTGGATTGAACAATACAAGATCCTGAGGGGTTTTGACAGGGTGGATGTGGAGAGGATGTTTCCTCTTGTGGGAGAATCTGGAACAAGGGGGTCACTGTTGCAAAGTGAGGGGTCACCCATTTCAGATGGGGATAAGGATTTTGTTTTCTCTTGAGGGTTGCAAGACTGGGGGATGCACAGTGCTTAGCACAGCTGCCTCATGTCGCCAAGGACCCGGGTTCGATCCCGGCCCCGGGTCACTGTCTGTGTGGAGTTTGCACACACCCACAAATCCAAATTAATGGCAGCACGGTAGCAGTGTGGATAGCACAATTGCTTCACAGCTCCAGGGTCCCAGGTTCGATTCCGGCTTGGGTCACTGTCTGTGCGGAGTCAGCACATCCTCCCAGTGTGTGCGTGGGTTTCCTCCGGGTGCTCCGGTTTCCTCCCACAGTCCAACGATGTGCAGGTTAGGTGGATTGGCCATGATAAATTGCCCTTGGTGTCCAAAATTGCCCTTAGTGTTGGGTTGGGTTATGGGGATAGGGTGGAGGTGTTGATCTTGGGTAGGGTGCTTTTTCCAAGAGCCGGTGCAGACTTGATGGGCCAAATGGCCTCCTTCTGCACTGTAAATTCTATGATCTATCAAAGATGTGCAGGGTAGGTAGATTGGCCACGCTAAAATTGCCCCTTAATTGCAAAAAATGAATTGGGCTCTCTAAATTTATGTTAAAAAAAACAGGGCGAGAGAGTAGATTCAGTAAGGATGTTCCCAATAGTGCGTGTGTCCAGAAATAGGGGTCACAGTCTGAGGATACGGGGTAGACCATTTTGGATAGAGATGAGGAGAAATGTCTTCACCCAGAGAGTGGTGAGCCTGTGGAATTCGTCGCCACAGGAACTAATTAAGGCCAAAACATTGCATGTTTTCAAGAAGTAGTTAGATACAGCACTTAGGGTGAAGGGGACCAAAGGATATGGGGGGAAAGCAGGATTAGGCTATTGAGCCTAATCAGCTCTGATCGTAATGAATGGTGGAGCAGGCTCGAAGGGCCAAATGGTCTCCTCCTGCTCCTATTTCCTACGTTGCTCCGTATCTCTGCATGTAAATGGTCCAGGAGGTATGAGGAAGAATGTTTTTACACAGCCAGTGGCAATGACCTTAAACTTGCTGCCGATGACGGAGTTTGGAAATAGACACAATAAATGATTTTTTTTTTTTTAAATTGGATAGAAACCTGAGAGAAATAAAGCTGTGAGGATCCAGATAATAATAATAATATTTATTAGTGTCACAAGTAGGCTTACATTAACACTGCAATTAAATTACTGTGAAAATCCCCATCTCGTCACACTCCGGCTCCTGTTCGGGTGCACTGAGCAAGAATTCAGAATGTCCAATTCACCTAACAAGCACGTCTTTCGGGGCTTGTGGGAGGAAATCGGAGGCAATTTGGCGTGGTCAATCCACCTAACCTGCACATCTTCAGGTTGTGAGGGCGAAACCGACGCAAACATGGGGAGAATCTGCAAATTCCACACGGACAGTGACCCAGAGCCGGGCTCGGCCCTGTGAGGCAGCAGTGCTAACCACTGACGTGCTGCCAGCTGACTGAATTTTTTGTCTAATCTCGCCTTGTAATTTAACCCCAGGGGGTTCAGATATCACTCGGGTAAATCTGTGCTACACTCCCTCCGAGGCCATTCTATCCTTCCTCAGGTTTGTTGTCCAGAACTGAACACAGTTCTCCAGGTTTGGTCTAACCAGGGTTTGTGAATCTCGAGGCTTTCCCAGTCATACTGAGACCTGAAATCTTCCCCCACAGACAGAACAGACAAACCTTTTACCTTCCACACCCAGATGCTGCTGATATTCAGGTACTAATGTATCGAGTGATTCTGTCAGACCGCGATGTAACGTTTGGTTTGTGTTTCCCGTCTGTTAAACCTCCACTTCCAGTATCCTGTAAATTTACAGAAACCTCACTGTCAGTTTAGGATCGAAATTCACAACATTCTCTCCTCACCAACTTTGATTAAATGTATTCCTGGAGGTTTAATCACATGACCTGTCCCCCATCCTCCAGCCATTAATCGGTCAACACATCCATCCTTGTGACACTCTGCCTTCCTCGGCCAATTGGGAAGCAAAAGGACTCATTACCTTACAGGACAGTGTTTGACTAGGGCAGCATGGTGGTGCAGTGGTTAGCACTGCTGTCTCACGGCACCGAGATCACAGGTTCGATCCCGGCTCTCGGTCACTGTCTGTGTGGAGTTGGCACATTCTCCCCGTGTTTGCGTGGGTTTCACCCCCACAACCCAAAGATGTGCAGGGTAGGTGGATTGGCCACGCTAAATTGCCCCTTAATTGGAAAAAATGAATTGGGCACTCTTAATTTATTTTTAAAAAGGACAGTGATTGACTGTCAGTCAATTAACCTTTATCCCATTTTCAATATTTTTATATCCACTGAAGAGAAATGTTCAAAAATCTTTTTTACTGTCCGAATGATTTTCCAGAGACCCAAAATTAATATTTTTACTGTCCTAATCATGTTCCAGAGTCACAAAAATATTTTTGACTGTCCCAATGATTTTCCAGACACCCAGACATGAATCTCACCAAGGCAGAAGGTAAAATTTTAATTCATTGAAAGTTTACTGATGACCATGAAACGATTGTCGATTGTTGCAAAGACCCATCTGGTTCACTCCTGTCTTTCAGTGAAGGAAATCTTCTATCCTTACCTAGTCTGGACTATATGTGACTCCTGATCCACAGTCAGCTGGTTGACTCTTAAAATGCTCTCTGAGATGCCCTCAGTTCAAGGGCAATTAGTGATGGGCAGTGAATGCAGGCCCAGCCAGCGACACCCACATCCCGTGAATGAATAGAAAAGAAAACTGCCGTCCTTACCTGGTCTGGCCGACACGATTCCAAACCACAGCAATGTGGTTGATTCTTTAAATGCCCTCCGAGATGGCCGAGCAAGCCACTCAGTTCTCGGGAAATTAGGGATGTGCAATAAATGTTGGCCCAGCCAGTGACTCCCACAAATGATTAAAATAAAATCCTGGAGACTCCAGTCAGTCAATCCGGAAGATTTGGCATCTGGTGCAGGCTCGCAGCGCATAATAATAATAATCACTTATTGTCACAAGTAAGCTTCAATGAAGTTCCTGTGAAAAGCCCCTAGTCGCCACATTCCGGCACGTGTTCGGAGAGGCTGGAACGGGCATTGAACCCACGCTGCTGGTCTTGTTCTGCATTACAAGCCCACTGTGCTAAGCCAGCCACTTCCCTGCGGCTCCTTGTCCTCTGTAAAGATGGCGGCCGGTAACCCGGGCCTGTCACCGCTCAGCTCTCTCTGTTCGGTGCTGTCTAAGACCGGGCCATTAACATTTTCCTCGGGAGTTGAAGCCTCCACGGGGTATTTATGAAGCCTCCCGGCTCACTCCGCAGCTTCTATCGCTCCCCGGCCACCCACCGGCTCCAATCCTGAAAGTCGCTCGATTGTTTCTTTCCCGCTCCTCGCATCGTCAGCGACAACCTGAACTGCGCCTGCACTGGACACAGCCCGAACAGCGCATGTGCGAGGAGCTTCGGTCATGTGGATAGAGCACATTCTCAGCTGCTACTCATGTTGGGTAATAAACCCACCATTGAAATGGATATTTTTGATATAAATTATGCTTCGCAAACTGACTATGCTTACACACAAAGGTCGATAACTCCAGGTCCCGATAACCCGAATGGTGCTGTCAGAATTCAATATGAGGATTGGTTTTGAGTTTCCCGTCTTCGACTCCCTTTCTAAGCCCCTGTGAAAGAAGTTTACAAAGGCATCACTGTCAGTCCAGTCATGAAATTCAGGAAAGGCGAACTTTCTCCTGGTTTGAGTTTGCTGTGTGTAAATCCTCCCCTACAAATCCCCTGTAAAAGGAGTTTCCAAAATTAATCGCGGTCAGTCCAGGATAGAAATTCACAACATTGTCCCCTCCTGCTCCCTGGTCCAGGATGACCGCTCATGCCCCCCGCTGCACACTGACCCTCTTGTCATCAGCAGTGATTTGAGGGTGGTGTCTACTCATGGTTGTGAGTTTCTACCTGGGTCTTCATGTGGCTGAACAGAGCCGCAGAGCTTTGGACACATGGGGCAGGATGACTAATAAGACAGTGAAATCCAGAGACCAGGATTGTCTTCCTTTTCTTTCCATCTCCGCCACCACTTTGCCTCATCAATAAGACATTGGGACTCAAAGACTAATCCAGTTTTTTTTTATTTTTATTAAATATTTTATTGAAAATTTTTGGTCAACCAACACAGTACATTGTGCATCCTTTACACAATATTATAACAACACAAATAACAATGACCTATTTTATAAACAAAAAATGAATAAATAATAAATAACAAAAAATGAAAACTAGCCCTAATTGGCAACTGCCTTGTCACAAGTAACACTCTCCAAAAATATAATTTAACAGTCCAATATATAATTATCTGTAGCAACGACCTATACATACTATACAGTATATATTAACAACCCTGAGAGTCCTTCTGGTTCCTCCCCCCCCCCCCCCACACCGATCCTGGGCTGCTGCTGCTGCCTTCTTTTTCCCATTCCGTCTATCTTTCTGCGAGGTATTCGACGAACGGTTGCCACCGCCTGGTGAACCCTTGAGCCGACCCCCTTAGGACGAACTTAATCCGCTCTAGCTTTATAAACCCCGCCATGTCATTTATCCAGGTCTCCACCCCCGGGGGCTTGGCTTCTTTCCACATTAGCAATATCCTGCGCCGGGCTACTAGGGACGCAAAGGCCAAAACATCGGCCTCTCTCGCCTCCTGCACTCCCGGCTCTTGTGCAACCCCAAATATAGCCAACCCCCAGCTTGGTTCGACCCGGACTCCTACTACTTTTGAAAGCACCTTTGTCACCCCCATCCAAAACCCCTGTAGTGCCGGGCATGACCAAAACATATGGGTATGATTCGCTGGGCTTCTCGAGCACCTCGCACACCTATCCTCCACCCCAAAAAATTTACTGAGCCGTGCTCCAGTCATATGTGCCCTGTGTAATACCTTAAACTGAATCAGGCTTAGCCTGGCACACGAGGACGAGTTTACCCTGCTTAGGGCATCTGCCCACAGCCCCTCCTCGATCTCCTCCCCCAGCTCTTCTTCCCATTTCCCTTTTAGTTCATCTACCATAGTCTCCCCTTCGTCCCTCATTTCCCTATATATATCTGACACCTTACCATCCCCCACCCATGTCTTTGAGATCACTCTGTCCTGCACCTCTTGTGTCGGGAGCTGCGGGAATTCCCTCACCTGTTGCCTCGCAAAAGCCCTCAGTTGCATATACCTGAATGCATTCCCTTGGGGCAACCCATATTTCTCGGTCAGCGCTCCCAGACTCGCGAACTTCCCATCCACAAACAGATCTTTCAGTTGCGTTATTCCTGCTCTTTGCCACATTCCATATCCCCCATCCATTCCCCCCGGGGCAAACCTATGGTTGTTTCTTATCGGGGACCCCCCCAAGGCTCCAGTCTTTCCCCTATGCCGTCTCCACTGTCCCCAAATCTTCAGTGTAGCCACCACCACCGGGCTTGTGGTGTAGTTCCTCGGTGAGAACGGCAATGGGGCTGTCACCATAGCCTGTACGCTAGTCCCCCTACAGGACGCCCTCTCTAATCTCTTCCACGCCGCTCCCTCCTCCTCTCCCATCCACTTACTCAGCATTGAAATATTAGCGGCCCAATAATACTCACTTAGGCTCGGTAGTGCCAGCCCCCCCCTATCCCTGCTACGCTGTAAGAATCCCTTCCTCACTCTCGGGGTCTTCCCGGCCCACACAAAACTCATGATGCTCTTTTCAATCCTTTTAAAAAAAACCTTCGTGATCACCACCGGGAGGCACTGAAACACAAAGAGGAATCTCGGGAGGACCACCATCTTAACCGCCTGCAACCTCCCTGCCATTGACAGGGATACCATATCCCATCTCTTGAAATCCTCCTCCATCTGTTCCACCAACCGCGTTAAATTTAACCTATGCAATGTGCCCCAATTCTTAGCTATCTGGATCCCCAGGTAACGAAAGTCCCTTGTTACCTTCCTCAACGGTAGGTCCTCTATTTCTCTACTCTGCTCCCCTGGATGCACCACAAACAACTCACTTTTCCCCATGTTCAATTTATACCCTGAAAAATCCCCAAACTCCCCAAGTATCCGCATTATTTCTGGCATCCCCTCCGCCGGGTCCGCCACGTATAGTAGCAAATCGTCCACATACAAAGATACCCGGTGCTCTTCTCCTCCCCTAAGTACTCCCCTCCACTTCTTGAAACCCCTCAACGCTATCGCCAGGGGCTCAATCGCCAGTGCAAACAATAATGGGGACAGAGGGCATCCCTGCCTTGTCCCTCTATGGAGCCGAAAATATGCAGATCCCCGTCCATTCGTGACCACGCTCGCCACTGGGCCCTGTACAACAGCTGCACCCATCTAACACACCCCTCTCCAAAACCAAATCTCCTCAACACCTCCCACAAATAATCCCACTCCACTCTATCAAATGCTTTCTCGGCATCCATCGCCACTACTATCTCCGTTTCTCCCTCTGGTGGGGCCATCATCATTACCCCTAACAACCTCCGTATATTCGTGTTCAGCTGTCTCCCCTTCACAAACCCAGTTTGGTCCTCGTGGACCACCCCCGGGACACATTCCTCCATTCTCATTGCCATTACCGTGGCCAGGACCTTGGCATCTACATTTAGGAGGGAAATAGGTCTATAGGACCCGCATTGTAGCGGGTCCTTTTCCTTCTTTAAGAGAAGCGATATCGTTGCTTCAGACATAGTCGGGGGCAGTTGTCCCCTTTCCTTTGCCTCATTAAAGGTCCTCGTCAGTACCGGGGCGAGCAAGTCCACATATTTTCTATAGAATTCGACTGGGAATCCATCCGGTCCCGGGGCCTTTCCCGCCTGCATGCTCCTAATTCCTTTCACCACTTCTTCTACCTCGATCTGTGCTCCCAGTCCCACCCTTTCCTGCACTTCCACCTTGGGAAATTCCAGCCGATCCAAGAAGCCCATCATTCTCTCCCTCCCATCCGGGGGTTGAGCTTCATATAATTTTTTATAAAATGTCTTGAACACTCCATTCACTCTCTCCGCTCCCCGCTCCATCTCTCCTTCCTCATCCCTCACTCCCCCTATTTCCCTCGCTGCTCCCCTTTTCCTCAATTGGTGTGCCAGCAACCTGCTCGCCTTCTCCCCATATTCGTACTGTACACCCTGTGCCTTCCTCCATTGTGCCTCTGCAGTGCCTGTAGTCAGCAAGTCAAATTCTACATGTAGCCTTTGCCTTTCCCTGTACAGTCCCTCCTCCGGTGCTTCCGCATATTGTCTGTCCACCCTCAAAAGTTCTTGCAGCAACCGCTCCCGTTCCTTACTCTCCTGCTTCCCTTTATGTGCCTTTATTGATATCAGCTCCCCTCTAACCACCGCCTTCAACGCCTCCCAGACCACTCCCACCTGGACCTCCCCATTATCATTGAGTTCCAAGTACTTTTCAATGCACCCCCTCACCCTTAGACACACCCCCTCATCTGCCAATAGTCCCATGTCCATTCTCCAGGGTGGGTGCCCTCCTGTTTCCTCCCCTATCTCCAAGTCCACCCAGTGTGGAGCGTGATCCGAAATGGCTATAGCCGTATACTCCGTTCCCCTCACCTTCGGGATCAATGCCCTACCCAGCACAAAAAAGTCTATTCGCGAGTAGACTTTATGGACATAGGAGAAAAACGAGAACTCCTTACTCCTAGGTCTGCTAAATCTCCACGGGTCTACACCTCCCATCTGCTCCATAAAATCTTTAAGTACCTTGGCTGCTGCCGGCCTCCTTCCAGTCCTGGACTTCGACCTATCCAGCCCTGGTTCCAACACCGTATTAAAATCTCCCCCCATTATCAGCTTTCCCATCTCTAGGTCCGGAATGCGTCCTAGCATCCGCCTCATAAAATTGGCATCATCCCAGTTCGGGGCATATACGTTTACCAATACCACCGTCTCCCCCTGTAGTTTGCCACTCACCATCACGTACCTGCCCCCGTTATCCGCCACGATAGTCTTTGCCTCGAACATTACCCGCTTCCCCACTAATATAGCCACCCCCCTGTTTTTCGCATCTAGCCCCGAATGGAACACCTGCCCCACCCATCCTTTGCGTAGCCTAACCTGGTCTATCAGTTTCAGGTGCGTTTCCTGTAACATAACCACATCTGCCTTAAGTTTCTTAAGGTGTGCGAGTACCCGTGCCCTCTTTATCGGCCCGTTCAGCCCTCTCACGTTCCACGTGATCAGCCGAGTTGGGGGGCTTCCTACCCCCCCCTTGTCGATTAGCCATCACCTTTTTCCAGCTCCTCACCCGGTTCCCACGCAGCTGTATCTCCCCCAGGCGGTGCCCCCCCGCCCATCCTCTCCCATACCAGCTCCCCCCTCTCCCCAGCAGCAGCAACCCAGTAATTCCCCCTCCCACCGCCCCCCCCCCGCTAGATCCCCCGCTAGCGTAATTACTCCCCCCATGTTGCTCCCAGAAGTCAGCAAACTCTGGCTGACCTCGGCTTCCCCCCGTGACCTCGGCTCGCACCGTGCGACGCCCCCTCCTTCCTGCTTCTCTATTCCCGCCACGATTATCATAGCGCGGGAACCAAGCCCGCGCTTCTCCCTTGGCCCCGCCCCCAATGGCCAACGCCCCATCTCCTCCACCTCCCCTCCTCCCCCCATCACCACCTGTGGGAGAGAGAAAAGTTACCACATTGCAGGATTAGTACATAAAACCCCTCTTTGCCCCCCACATTCGCCCCACCACTTTGTTCGAACGTTCTTTTTAATAACCCGCTCATTCCAGTTTTTCTTCCACAATAAAAGTCCACGCTTCATCCGCCATCTCAAAGTAGTGGTGCCTCCCTCGATGTGTGACCCACAGTCTTGCCGGTTGCAGCATTCCAAATTTTATCTTCTTTTTATGAAGCACCGCCTTGGCCCGATTAAAGCTCGCCCTCCTTCTCGCCACCTCCGCACTCCAGTCTTGATAAACGCGGATCACCGCGTTCTCCCATTTACTGCTCCGAGTTTTCTTCGCCCATCTAAGGATCATTTCTCTATCCTTAAAACGGAGGAATCTCACCACTATGGCTCTGGGAATTTCTCCTGCTCTCGGTCCTCGCGCCATCACTCGGTATGCTCCCTCCACCTCCAACGGACCCGCCGGGGCCTCCGCTCCCATTAACGAGTGCAGCATCGTGCTCACATATGCCCCGACGTCAGCTCCCTCCACACCTTCAGGAAGACCAAGAATCCTCAGGTTGTTCCTCCTTGCGTTGTTTTCCAGTGCCTCCAACCTTTCCACACATCGTTTCTGATGTGCCTCCTGCGTCTCCGTCTTCACCACCAGGCCCTGTATATCGTCCTCATTCTCGGCTGCCTTTGCCTTCACGACCCGAAGCTCCCGCTCCTGGGTCTTTTGTTCCTCCTTTAGCCCTTCGATCGCCTGTAATATCGGGGCCAACAGCTCTTTCTTCATTTCCTTTTTGATCTCTTCCACACAGCATTTCAAGAACTCTTGTTGTTCAGGGCCCCATGTTAAACTGCCACCTTCTGACGCCATCTTGGTTTTTGCTTGCCTTCCTTGCCGCTGTTCTAAAGGATCCACTGCAATCCGGCCACTTTCTCCTCCTTTTTCCATCCGTATCCAGGGGGGATTCCCTTCTGGTTTACCGCACAGTGTTTTTAGCCGTCAAAATTGCCGTTGGGGCTCCTATCAAGAGCCCAAAAGTCTGTTTCACAGGGAGCTGCCGAAACGTGCGACTCAGCTGGTCATCGCCGCACCCGGAAGTCGACTAATCCAGTTTGATGGACAAGTTGTCTCCATTCTGAACAATGGGGAACAAGCTCCTCCCACTCATTGTAACATCGCCCCGACAAAGAGACAAATGCGCATGCGCCCTGATGCACATTAAACAAAGCTGGCGGCCATTAACCCGAGCCAAACATGAGGAGCTGCAGCCCCGCTTGGTGCAAATGGGGTCCCGGAAACTTTTTCCCGAAGATTGCAGCTTGCAACAGCTTTACACAACGTTTCTGCCCACCCCCGAGATCTCTCGCTCCCTCCATATTGTTAAACGCCTCTTACCAATTTCGGATTTAAGGAGGCGCTCTTCTCCTTCGCCATGACCCACACTGCGCATGCTTCAATCACAGCCCCGCCCCTCATTCACTCCGATTGGTTGGAGGACCTGCCGCTCCCGGTCGGTCCTCCAGTCCTGCACCTCCTCCTCCTATTGGTCTGGAGCCGCCCTCAATCACCTGGCATTGTGATGGTTCCAGATGGCGAGAGCGGCCACAGGCTCAGGCTGACTCGCTGATTGTCCAATAATAACAGTGAGAGTCTCAGTGGGACAATCAGACAATAATAGTGGAGATGGGGCCCAGAGGATAACCAGCAAAGGATTCACTCACTTTGAGAGAAACAAACACAGTGTCTGTTCCAATAATAAGAATCAGGCTGCAATGTGTGAGTGAACACATCATTGGATCCAATGTAGAATCATAGAATCTCCTCAGTACAGAAGGAGGCCATTCGTCCCATTGAGTCTGCAGCAACCCTCTGAAAGAGCATCCTACCTTGGCGAATTCCCCACCCTATCCCCACAACCCCTCCCAGTGACAATTTAACACAGTCAATCCATCTGACCTGCACATCTGTGGACTGTAGGAGGAAACCAGAGCATCCGGAGGAAATCTGCGCAGACACAGGAAGAATGTACAAACTCCACATAGACAGTGACCCAAGGTCAGAATGAATCATAGAATCTACAGTGCAGGAGACCATTCGGCCCATCGAGTCTGCACCTGCATTACCTGATCTGGCCAACTCACTGGAATGTGGTTAATTCTGAATTGCACTCTGAAATTTCGTAGTAAGCCATTCAGTTTAAGGGCAATTAGGAATGGACAACCCAGCTGGTTTGCCCGTGACACTCACATCCCATAAAGAATAGAGAAAATCAAAGGGCTGTTTCCAGTGCCGGTTTCCAAGGAATCAGTACTGGGCCCTTCACTCCTGGTTACATCATTGATTTGAGAGTAAATGTGGGAACATGAACAAGAAGTTTACCTGTGACACAAAAATGATTAAACACTTGATAGTGAGGAAGAAAGCTGGAGGGAAAACAAGGCAAAGGATTACATGATAAATGGCAGGGCAGGACTAGTTAGGCCAGAGCTAGTTTCCTGTGTACAGGAAGATTGCACTAGAGAAAGTACAGAGGGGATTTAACAACATCAGCCAGAAATTAACAATGTTTGCTCTGAGGAACGTTTGGATAAACTGGGGCTGTTTTCTTTGGAACAGAAAAGACTGAGGAGAGACCAAAATTAAATTATGAAAAGCAGCCTGGCTGGCTCAGTCGGCAGAGCATGGGAGTCTTAATCCCAGGGCCGTGGGTTAGACCCACGTTGGGCGCTTCAGCTTCTTTAATCTGAGAACATTGAGCTGAACTGTTTTATGGGTGGCACAGTGGTTACCACTGTTGCTTCACAGCACCAGGGTCCCGGGGTTCAATTCCCACTTAGGACACTGTCTGTGCGGAGTCTGCACGTTCTCCAGTGTCTGTATGGGTTTCCTCCCACAAGTCTCGAAAGACGTGCTTGTTAGGTGAATTGGACATTCTGAATTCTCACTTTGCATACCTGTAGCGCACAAAGACTCCGAGAGACGAATAGAGTGAAGTCGATGAGGCTTTATTAAGCGTGTCTGTTCCCCCGCAGCTCGGTAGTAGACTGGCCTGCGGGGGAGGACTCCAGCTTCTTATACTCCGCCTTCAGGGCGGAGCTAGAGGTCAACGGCCAACCAGGACCCGGGATCTGTCAGCCAATGACATTAGGGCTTCCAGTCCCACATGACCCCTAATACATACTACCACATTCACCCCTTGTCAAAAATGAACCAGGCGGGGTGATGCTTCGCATGGTGGTAAGGGTTTACAGGGCTGGTCCTGGGAGGAAAACATTCATGTGGCAATACAGTATGTACAATTTTGTCCTGTTTCAACTATTTACCGAAGGTATCGGGAGAAAAAGCAAAATGTTCTTGTGAAAAGTCCATATATTGATTTAGATCGACGCCACGAGTCGGTCGGGCGGTCTGGTCGTCCGTGTCGATCGCCTCGGCCCCGGTGGTGGTGGTGGTGTTTGTTCCGGTGTTGTCGTCTCCGGGAGCCTTACGGTTTCAGCTTGGGCTTTATTCTTGGTCGGGCCTGGGGGGAGGGGGACTGATCCTCCTGGGAAGGGGGCGGTCGCGGGGTGCGGCGGTGGCAGGAAGGGGGGGGGGTTGGGTGAATGGTGTCGGGGGGGGGGTGTGTGTTGCCGGCGGGCACCAGATCTCGCAGGGAGACCGTGTCCTGTCGGCCGTCGGCGTACTCCACGTAAGCGTACTGCGGGTTCGCGTGGAGGAGGTGAACCCTTTCGACCAACGGGTCCACCTTGTGTGCCCGCACATGCTTTCGGAGCAAGATGGGTCCTGGGGCCGCCAGCCAGGTCGGCAGCGACGTTCCAGAGGAGGACTTCCTAGGGAAGACAAGGAGACGCTCATGCGGCGTTTGATTAGTGCTCGTACACAATAGCGACCGGATGGAGTGGAGAGCGTCCGGGACGATACAAGATCTCATAGTTGAAGGTGGAGAGCTCGATCCTCCACCTTAAGATCTTGTCGTTTTTGATTTTGCCCCGCTGTGCATTATCGAACATGAAGGCTACCGACCGTTGGTCGGTGAGGAGAGTGAATCTCCTGCCGGCCAGGTAATGCCTCCAATGTCGCACAGCTTCCACTATGGCTTGGGCTTCCTTTTCCACTGAGGAGTGGCGGATTTCTGAAGCGTGGAGCGTTCGGGAGAAAAAGGCCACGGGTCTGCCCGCTTGGTTAAGGGTGGCCGCTAGAGCTACGTCGGAGGCGTCGCTCTCGACCTGGAAGGGGAGGGACTCGTCCATGGCGCGCATCGTGGCCTTTGCGATATCCGCTTTGATGCGGCTGAAGGCCTGGCAAGCCTCTGTCGACAGGGGGAAGGTCGTGGTCTGTATTAGAGGGTGGGCCTTATCTGCGTACTGGGGGACCCACTGGGCGTAGTATGAAAAGAACCCCAGGCAGCGTTTCAGGGCTTTTGAGCAGTGCGGGAGGGGAAATTCCATGAGGGCGCGCATACGTTCGGGATCGGGGCCTATTATCGCATTGCGCACTACGTAGCCCAGGATGGCTAGCCGGTTGGTGCTAAAAACGCACTTGTCCTTGTTGTACGTGAGGTTCAAGGCTTTAGCGGTCTGGAGGAATTTTTGGAGGTTGGCGTTGTGGTCCTGCTGGTCGTGGCCGCAGATGGTTACATTGTCGAGATACGGGAACGTGGCCCGCAACCCGTGTTGATCAACCATTCGGTCCATCTCCCGTTGGAAGACCGAGACCCCGTTTGTGACGCCAAATGGGACCCTTAGGAAATGGTATAATCGCCCGTCTGCCTCGAAGGCTGTGTACTTGCGGTCACTTGGGCGGATGGGGAGCTGATGGTAGGCGGACATGAGGTCCACGGTGGAGAAGACTTTCTATTGGGCAATCCGATTGACCATGTCGGATATGCGGGGGAGAGGGTACGCGTCTAGTTGTGTGTACCTGTTGATGGTCTGGCTATAGTCTATGACCATCCTTTGCTTCTCCCCTGTCTTCACTACTACCACCTGTGCTCTCCAGGGACTATTGCTGGCCTGGATTACGCCTTCCTTTAGTAGCCGCTGGACTTCGGACCGAATGAAGGTCCGGTCCTGGGCGCCGTCTGCTCCTAGTGGCGACGGGTTTGCAATCCGGGGTGAGGTTCGCAAACAAGGACGGGGGTTGCACCTTGAGGGTTGCGAGGCCGCAGATAGTGAGTGGGGGTATTGGGCCGCCGCATTTGAAGGTAAGGCTCTGTAGATTGCACTGGAAGTCTAATCCCAGTAATGTGGGGGCGCAGAGTTGGGGAAGGACGTGTAGCTTGTAGTTTTTGAACTCCCTCCCCTGCACCGTTAGGGTAACTATGCAGAAACCTTTGATCTGTACGGAGTGGGATCCTGCAGCTAGGGAAATCTTTTGTGCGCTGGGATAGGTGGTCAAGGAACAGCGTCTTACCGTGTCGGGGTGGATAAAGCTCTCCGTGCTCCCGGAGTCGACTAGGCATGGTGTCTCGTGCCCGTTTATTAGCACCGTTGTCGTCTGGAGTGTCCGGGGCCGAGCTTGGTCGAGCGTTATTGAAGAGAGACGTGGTTGTAGTAGTGGAGCGTCTTCCTCGAACCCCGTGGAGCCGTCGACACTGGGGTCCGTTGTTGCCGCCCAAGATGGCGTCGGGGATGAACAAAATGGCTGCCCCCATACATCGCACGTGGCTGGGGGTCACAAGATGGCGGCGGGGGTGGACAAAATGGCCGCCCCATGCGTCGTACAGGTCTGGGGTGGTCCAAGATGGCGGCGCCCTTCCTCCCCTCGTGGTGGCCGGGACCCAAAATGGCGGCGTCTGCGGGTCGCACATGGGGCGCTGGGGGGGTTGGGGAGCGTTAGGAACGCGCGGGGCTCCCTCATCTCTGGACACAGCAGTGGTCGGGACCCAAATTGGTAGCGCTGGCGGGTCATACGTGGGGCGTGGGCGGGCGGGGGGGGGGGGGGTTGGGGGGCGTTAGAGCCGTGCAGAACTCCCTCTTCTCCGGGGAGAGCGGTGGTCGGGACCCAAAGTGGTAGCGTAAGCGGCGTGCAGGGCTCCCTGTTCTCCCGGGACTGCGGTGGTCGGGACCCAGAGTGGCTGCGCCTGCGGGTCGTACATGGGGCGCTGGGGGGGGTTGGGGAGCGTAAGCGGCGTGCAGGGCTCCCTGTTCTCCCGGGACAGCGGCGACCTCGCGGGACCGGCACACAACCGCGAAATGGCCCTTTTCCCCGCAGCTCTTGCAGATTGCTGCACGGGCCGGGCAGCGCTGCCGGGGGTGTTTCGCCTGGCTGCAGAAATAGCAGCGGGCGCCCCCGGTGCGACTTGGTGTTTGGACCGCGTAAGCCTGTGGGGTGCCCGGGGGGGTGGGGGGTGGGGGGGGTGCGTTTGTCGCGACGGGTACGTACGGAGCCCAATGGGCTGCCGCGCGGTCGGGGCCGTAGGCGCGGGTATTACGCGCGGCCACGTCTAGGGAGGCTACTAGGGCCCGTGCCTCTGAGAATCCTAGTGACTCTTTTTCTAGAAGTCTTTGGCGGATTTGGGAGGAGTTCATACCTGCCACAAAAGCATCGCGCATTAACATGTCCGTGTGTTCATTTGCGTTCACCGAAGGGCAGCTGCAGGCTCGTCCCAAAATTAGTAGCGCGGCGTAGAATTCATCTATCGATTCTCCGGGACTTTGCCGTCTCGTTGCGAGTTGATAGCGAGCGTAGATCTGGTTTACTGGGCGGACATAGAGACTTTTCAGTGCTGCAAACGCCGTCTGGAAATCCTCTGCGTCTTCGATGAAAGAGAAAATCTCCGTGCTTAACCTCGAGTGCAGGACCTGTAGGTTTTGGTCTTCTGTGACCCGGCCGGTGGCCGTTCTGAGGTAGGCCTCGAAACAAGTCTGCCAATGCTTGAAAGCTGCTGCCGCGTTCACTGCGTGGGGGCTGATCCTCAGGCATTCCAGGATGATCCTGAGCTCCATAGTCCTTTTTAGGCACGCTTAATAAATTGTAGCGCACAAAGACTCCGAGAGACGAATAGAGTGAAGTCGATGAGGCTTTATTAAGCGTGTCTGTTCCCCCGCAGCTCGGTAGTAGACTGGCCTGCGGGGGAGGACTCTGGCTTCTTATACTCCGCGAGGTCAACCAGGACCCGGGATCTGTCAGCCAATGACATTAGGGCTTCCAGTCCCACATGACCCCTAATACATACTACCACAATACTCGAAGAGATGCCAGAGTGTTACTACCAGGGGATTTTCACAGTAACTTCATTGTAGTGTTAATGTAACCCTACTTGTGACAATAATAAAGATTATTCTAAATGTATAAAATTCTGGGGGATCATGGTGGCACAGTGGTTGTGTGCCTGCGTGCTGGGGACCCGGGTTCGATCCTGGCCCCGGGTCACAGTCTGTAAGGGATTTGCACATTCTCCCATTGTCTGTGTGGGTAGGTGGCTTGGCCAAATTAAATTGCCCCTTGATTGGAAAAAAATAGAAATTTACATTTTTTTAAAATTTTGAGGAATCTAAATAGATTGGATAGGAAGGTCCTATTCCCTTTGGTTGAGGGATACATATAAAAGGGGGCAGAGATTTAGGGGGGGACGAGGAGGTTTAGAGGGTGGTGAAGATCTGTGGCATGCTGCTGAAATGATGGCAGAAACCCTCATAACATTTAAAAAGTATTTAGATAGACATCTCAATTGATGTAACTTAAAAAGCTACAGACCACAATCTGTAAATTGAGATTAGGCTCAATACTTACTTTGTAGCCACGATGAGCTGAATGAAATGCAACACAAACAACAAACTTTAATAAAATCTGTGAGAGTAACTCTCACCACTAAGAAGATCAGCAGTTTGCTAAGTTTAGCGGCCAAGTATGCTAATGCGGTAATTTTAAAATGTACCTGCACACATAAGAGTACAACAGCAAATTATTTAACTTCCCCAATGTGATCGGTGTAATTAGTCTCAAATTTAACCCGGAATGGTCATTTAAATTTTCCCAGTCACTCTGATATCTGAAATCTTTATCCACGGACAGAACAGACAAACCATTTTACCTCCCAATGATATTCAGGTCCTGATGAATCGAGTAAGTCTGCCAGATGATGATGTGATGTTTGGATTGAAGTTCCCGTTAGTAAATCCTCCTCTTTCGAAAGGAATTTCCAAAGGAATTTCACTCTCAGTCCAGGAGAGAAATTCACAAGATTTTCTCTTCCGGGTCCTGGAGGCCGCGCATGCGCCCTGCTGCACCTGAGAAAGATGACGGCCGCGCATGCGCCCTGCGGCATATCGCCCCCGAATCAGATGACAGCCGTTAACAGGGGCCGATCAGAGAGAAAAGCGCCGATGCGGCCGCCCCATTCAGTACAGACACCGAACTGTGTCAAAAGTGCCTGAACCAATTTATCAGCCTGAGTAACGTAATGGAATAATGGCGGATAAGACTACCCGGAATGCCGGGGGCGGATGAATACGCCCTATCTCCATCACAGTAGCCAGAACGCGCAGGCGTCAGAATGTCCCGCCCCCGGAAGTAGCCTCTCTGTGCGGAGCATGCGGGGTGCTGCTCCGGGCAGAGCGCAGCCGCAGTGAGAGTGAGTGATGCTCCCACAGGCTGAATGAGAGTCGCCGCGAGCGGGGACAATGGTGAGAACCCAAACCCCCCCCAATAAGACCCATTGGTTTTATTGTCAGTCTGCAGACAGGAGCTGGAGAACTGAACCCAGGCAGAGGAGAGGGAGGGAGAAAACTGGCAGTGGAGGAAAGAAATGGTGCAGATGGTGAGATGAGTTTGCATTTCAGCCCAGGGAGGAGGGAGAGTGTGTGGGACGGGGATTTACAGCTTTGGGGGAACAAGAGAGGAAAAAATATTCCAGAGAAACTAGAATTGTCTGTTCAGAATTTCTATCCTGGACTGACAGTGATGACTTTTGTAAATTCCTTTTCCAGGATATTGGAAGTGGGAGGATTGGCCGACAGAAAACTCAAACCAAACATCACATCGAAATCTGACAGTCACTCGATTCATCAGGAGCTGAATATCATCAGTCTTTGAATTTGGAAGGAGAAATATTTGTCTGTTCAGTTTCAGCGGTGCGACTGCAAAAGCAGCGAGATATAGGAGAATACTGAGATTCAGGCTACTAGACTAGAAGGGCTTGAGGTTCATAAGGAGGAGGTGTTAGCAATTCTGGAAAGTGTGAAAATAGATAAGTCCCCTGGGCCGGATGGGATTTATCCTAGGATTCTCTGGGAAGCTAGGGAGGAGATTGCTGAGCCTTTGGCTTTGATCTTTAAGTCATCTTTGTCTACAGGAATAGTGCCAGAAGACTGGAGGGTAGCAAATGTTGTCCCCTTGTTCAAGAAGGGGAGTAGAGACAACCCCGGTAACTATAGACCAGTGAGCCTTACTTCTGTTGTGGGCAAAATCTTGGAAAGGTTTATAAGAGATAGGATGTATAATCATCTGGAAAGGAATAATTTGATTAGAGATAGTCAACACGGTTTTGTGAAGGGTAGGTCGTGCCTCACAAACCTTATTGAGTTCTTTGAGAAGTTGACCAAACAAGTGGATGAGGGTAAAGCAGTTGATGTGGTGTATATGGATTTCAGTAAAGTGTTTGATAAGGTTCCCCACGGTAGGCTACTGCAGTAAATACGGAGGCATGGGATTCAGGGTGATTTAGCAGTTTGGATCAGAAATTGGCTAGCTGGAAGAAGACAAAGGGTGGTGGTTGATGGGAAATGTTCAGACTGGAGTCCAGTTACTAGTGGTGTACCACAAGGATCTGTTTTTGGGGCCACTGCTGTTTGTCATTTTTATAAATGACCTGGAGGAGGACGTAGAAGGATGGGTGAGTAAATTTGCAGATGACACTAAAGTCGGTGGAGTTGTGGACAGTGCGGAAGGATGTTACAAGTTACAGAGGGACATAGATAAGCTGCAGCGCTGGGCTGAGAGGTGGAAAATGGAGTTTAATGCAGAAAAGTGTGAGGTGATTCATTTTGGAAGGAATAACAGGAAGACGGAGTACTGGGCTAATGGTAAGATTCTTGGCAGTGTGGATGAGCAGAGACATCTCGGTGTCCATGTACATAGATCCCTGAAAGTTGCCACCCAGGTTGAGAGGGTTGTTAAGAAGGCGTACGGTGTGTTAGCTTTTATTGGTAGAGGGATTGAGTTTCGGAGCCATGGGGTCATGTTGCAGCTGTACAAAACTCTGGTGCGGCCACATTTGGAGTATTGATTGCAATTCTGGTTGCCGCATTATAGGAAGGATGTGGAAGCATTGTAAAGGGTGCTTCCCAGAGGAGATTTACCAGAATGTTGCCTGGTATGGAGGGAAGATCTTACGAGGAAAGGCTGAGGGCCTTGAGGCTGTTTTCGTTAAAGAGAAGAAGGTTAAGAGGTGACTTAATTGAGGCATACAAGATGATCAGAGGATTGGATAGGGTGGACAGTGAGAGCCTTTTTCCTCGGACGGTGATGTCTAGCATGACGGGACATACCTTTAAATTGAGGGGAGATAGACGTAGGACAGATGTCAGAGGTAGGATCTTTACTCAGAGAGTAGTAAGGGCATGGAATGCCCTGCCTGCAACAGTTGTGGTCTCGCCAACACGAAGGACAGTCAAATGGTCATTGGATAGACATATGGACGATAAGGGAATAGTGTAGATGGGCTTTAGAGTGGTTGCACATGGAGGCGCAACATCGAGGGCCGAAGGGCCTGTACTGCGCTGTAATGTTCTATGTTCCCTGAGTGAGAGTGTTCCAGTGAACTGACTGTGGAGAGAGCTTTACCCAGTTACACAGGCTCACGTCATTCACTGCAGGGAGAAATTAAACGGCTGTTTGTGTGTGGACAAAGCTTCAACCGGGAGAAACATGCGGACACCCTCACCATGGAGAAACTGTGGAAATGTACGGACTGTCGAAAAGGATTCAGTTACCCATCACAATTGGAGGTTCATCGTCACAGTCACACTGGGGATAGACCGTTCACCTGCTCCATTTGTGGGAAGGGATTCACCCATTCATACAACCTTCTGACACACCAGCGAGTTCACACTGAGGAGAGGCCATTCACCTGCCCTGTGTGTGGGAAGGGATTCACTCGGTCATCCCACATTGTGACTCACCAACTTGTTCACATTGATAAAAGACCGTTTACATGTCCTGACTGTGAGAAGAGTTTTAAATGTAAAAAGGATCTGCTGACACATCAACGTATTCACACTGGGGAAGAGACTGTTCTCCTGCTCCCTGTGTGGGAAAGGATTCATTCAGTCATTCCACCTGCAGACACATCAACGTGTTCACTCTGATCACAAACTTTTTAACTGTCCTGACTGAGAAGAGCTTTACAAACAAAAAGGATTTACTAACACACCAATATGCTCACACTGGGGACTGACCGTTCACCTGCTCTGTGTGAGGGAAAGGATTCAGCCGTCCAAGTGCCCTACTGAACTACCAGAGAATTCACACTGGGAGAGGCCATTCACCTGCTCTGACTGTGGGAAAGGATTCATTAATTCATCCAACCTTCTGATACACCAGCAACTTCATACAGGGGATAGACTGATCACCTGTTCTGAATGTGGGAAGGGATTCACACGTTCATACAACCTTCTGACACATCAGCATGTTCACAGTGAGGAGAGGCTGTTCACTTGCTCAGTGGGTGGGAAGGGATTCACTCATTCATACAACCTATTGAATCACCAGCAAGTTCATACTGGGGAGAGGTCGTTCACCTGCTCTGTGTGGGGGTAGGGATTCAGTCAGTCATCCACCCTGCTGACATGCCAGAGAGTTCAAACTGGGGAGAGGCCGTTTATGTGCTCCATACGTGGGAAGGAATTTTCTCATTTATCTTATCTTCTGAAACATCATCGAGTTCACACTGTGGAGAGGCCGTTCACCTGTAATGTCTGTGGAAAGGCATTTACTCAGTCATCCCACCTGCTAACACACAAGCGACTACAAGGTTTGGATTCTACTCTGATTGATGCTGCTAATTACGTCCAGGACTGAATCAGGTTCACTCTTGACAGTCTTAATCTGCTGATGAGATTTAATATTCTGAATAAATGTGAAATAAATAAGCTTGGTTTGAAATATTGCAGATTTTTGTCTTTCCCACCTGAGTGTTTAACAGCACCTGGCTGGAGCTCAGAAAGGACAATCTGGAGGAGGATCACATGGCAGGAACAGAACTTCAGCCTGGACACAGTCCTTCAGGGTCACACTGAGAGGGACAAAAGACACCTCTCTTCACTGACAGCAAAGTCCCGGTGTGGGTTAATCCTGAGGTGTGAGAGAAATGTGTCCCAGCCGCTCTCTTCATGGTTCAGAGCTCCTAGGCATGGAACAGAAGCTCCTTTACAACTGTGTTCAGAGTCAAGAAGAACAATGGTGAATGCTGGAAACGTGCTGTCAAATCAGAGATTGGTGTAAAACTGTGATGTTCCTGATTGAATGTAAAGCAGCTGGTTTAAGTTTCCAGAGTGAAAATGTGGTTATGTGACAGTCACAATGAATTAATTGAACAGAAACCTACTTAAAATAGATTGTTGAAGTCTGCGTTAAAATAACAGCTGGAGGAGTTCACAGGAGCCTGGTAACTGCCGGGACAATTAGACAACGGTTTGATTCCCAGATAAAGAAGGATTGCCCAGCTAAATAATTCTACAGATTCTCTACCCTCTGAGAGAAGAAATGTCTCCTAATCTCTGTCCTAAATTTGAAATCCCTTACTCTGAGATTATGCCCTCTTGTCCTAGACTCTCCCACAAGAGGAAACAAGATGATTTTTCAGGCTGTGTAAATGGTTCCACAGACAGTTCACTGGATCACTCTCACTCGGGTGTGTGTGTGTCTCGGGGCTTTTCCAGTCACACTGATGTTTGAAATCACTTCCCACAGTCAGAACAGACAAGCACATTGACAGTTTGTGATATTTAGATCCTAATGAATTGAGTGACTTGTCAGATCTCGATGTTATATTTGGTATGAGTTGCCCAGCTGCCAATCCTCCCGTCCTAATGCCCGAAAAAGAAGTTTACAAAAATGATCACTGTAAGAATAGGGTAGAAGTTCACAACAGATCATTCTAGTTTCTATCAAACCTTCTTTCCTCTCTTGCTTTCCCCAAGCATGTGGTCCAGTCAAAATAAAAGACCAAAATCAACTAGAAATCGCAACAAAAGTGTCGGGAACCTTCCTAACTGAACCAGAATATTGTTCCCAGTGTCTCTGAAACACTCTGTCCACTGAGGTATCCACTGGTTGTGGAAGGTGTCAAGCATTCCGGCGGGTACCGCATGCTCCCTCTGCAGGGCCACTGGGAATAGACAAGACCACGGAATAGAAGTCGGCAGCCAGAGTAACCCCCCCACCCACCCATTAACACTGCCAGTTACTGTGAAAAGGCCCAAGTCGGCACATTCCGGCGCCTGTTTGGGTACACAGAGGGAGAATTCAGAATGTCCAATTCACCTAACAGCACGTCTTTCGGGACTTGTGGGAGGAAACCGGAGCACCCGGAGAAAACCCACAGGGAGAATGTGCAGACTCTGCACAGACAGTGACCCAAGCTGGGAATAGAACCTGGGACCCTGGAGCTGTGAAGCAACAGTGCTATCCACTTTGCTACCATGCTGCCTATCCCACCCAGCTACAATGCACTGTTTTAACCAGACCCAAGAGTAGATTCAAGATGTCACATTCGGCACAAGGATACTAGATATTATAGACTGTAAGATCCACAAACTCTGTCAAGATGGCTGCAACTTAACAGGTTATTATGGACATTAAACTGTGGGCAATATCTCTGTGACCAATATTTAGTTTAACACGGACCTGAATAAGGAAACTTTGCAGCCACCTGTGAAGTTTAAATGTCTCGTTGTGTCAGGATGAACCACCATTTGAGGAAAATGAAATCTCTGGACTGTTGGATGTTGGACTGTTGGACAGGAGAATGAGCTCGAATTGGGACAGAGTGAGTGAGTGAGCATCGTAAATTGCGATTGTATCGGGGTGTTCTGGGTCTCAGACTTGTAACCCTGCAGTTAATTGTCAGGGATGCAGTACAATAAACCCTGAACAAAGCAAATGTGTGTGTGAAGCAAGTGAAGCAGCAGGAAACAGCTGAACCAGCAGAGCTGAATGTCTGCCAGTGCAGCCACAAGACTGAACTTATTCCAGCTTCCAGGTCCACATGAGAACCAACGTCCTGGCTATTCACCTACAAGAAGCTTCAGAGCCTCATGATAATTATTTATTTCTAAAAGCGCTTCACTCCAACTAAAGGACCTGCTCAACAAGAAGACAACAGGCCTGCAGCGATATAAAGATTGCAGCCTACATTCCATTTTCATCATTACAGCTTCAACTTGATTATCATAGAATTTACAGTGCAGAAGGAGGCCATTCGCCCCATCGAGTCTGCACCAGCTCTTGGAAAGAGCACCCTACCCATGGTCAGCCCCTCCACCCTATCCCCATAACCCAGTAACCCCACCCAACACTAAGGGCAATTTTGGACACTAAGGGCAATTTATCATGACCAATCCACCTAACCCGCACATCTTTGGACTGTGGGAGCACCCGGAGGAAACCCACGCACACACAGGGAGGATGTGCAGACTCCGCACAGACAGTGACCCAAGCCGGAATTGAACCTGGGACCCTGGAGCTGTGAAGCAATTGTGCTATCCGCAATGCGACCGTGCTGCCCACTAATTAGTTGATCTGTAACTAATTTCTGTGTATGTGTCAGTGAGTGTGAAAGAGACGAGAGACTGAGATGTTCAAACATCCAGGGAAATAGTGTGATAATAAATAACCTTTCCTTTAAAAATCACCAGTAAGCCTGCTGCTGAAATGTATTTTAAATAAATCACACTGAGGGCAAGGAAATATCACACAAACTTCCTGATAATGGACTGGAAAGGACCACGAAATGTAATCAAACGCTGTATAACCCCCTTCAGGTAGCTATACAGAGGCTGCAGCCTCTCGCGCTGAATGTCTACGTAATTCAGAGATACCTCCAGGCTACAAACATCAGCTTCAGCCTGGGAGTGGGTGAAAAACTGTTGATCTGTAATCTTCGCCGGGCACTAGGACCCGCCTGGGAACGGAAACCTTCAGGTTCCGCCCATCAGCTGTTGCATCACCGAGACGCCAGCGCATGCGCTCTGCTTCCCCAAGATGGCGGCTGTGAACCAGGGCCTGGTCCCGGGAGAGAGCTGACCGGCGGTGATGTGACCTGAGGATCACCGCACCTCAGGCAAGGGGCCAGGTTGGGAAGGCGGTGCCTTCAGGAATAACTGGGAAGGTGATGTTTGGTCAGTTGCTGCAGTCTGTGTGGTGAAGGTGCTGTCACAGTGGTGTGAGGTCAGGAAGTACAGGATTATCACCCAGCAATGATCAATTAAGGGGAATGTAAATCCAGCTCAGGCTGCTTTCAGATTTGAAAGGGAGCTAAGGTGTGTCCTCAGAGCTGGTGGTGAAAGCTGCAGCTGGTGAAAGAGTGGCTAAGGTAAATATTGGTCCTTTAGAGGATGAGAAGGGAGATTTAATAATGGGAGATGAGGAAATGGCTGAGGAACTGAACAGGTTTTTTGGGTCGGTCTTCACAGTGGAAGACACAAATAACATGCCAGTGACTGATGGAAATGAGGCTATGACAGGTGTGGACCTTGAGAGGATTGTTTTCACCAAGGAGGTCGTGATGGGCAAGTTAATGGGGCTAAAGGTAGCCAAGTCTCCTGGACCTGATGGAATGCATCCCAGAGTGCTAAAAGAGATGGCTAGGGAAATTGCAAATGCACTAGTGATAATTTACCAAATTCACTAGACTCTGGGGTGGTCCCGGCGGATTGGAAATTAGTAAACGTGACACCACTGCTTAAAAAAGGTTTGGAACTCTCTCCCACAAACAGCACGTGAAGCTCGATCAGTTGTTAAGATTAAATCTGAGGTAGAGTTTTGTTAAGCAAAGATATTCAGAGATATGGAGTTAGGTCACAGATAGGCCGTGATCTCACTAAATGGCAGGACAGACTCGGGCTGAATGGCCTACTCCTGTCCCTATGTGTATTTCTGTGATTCTGAAGTTCAGACAATAATACCATGACAGGGGCAGCACGGTGGCGCAGTGGGTTAGCCCTGCAGCCTCACGGCGCTGAGGTCCCAGGTTCAATCCCGGCTCTGGGTCACTGTCCGTGTGGAGTTTACACATTCTCCCCATGTTTGCGTGGGTTTCGCCCCCACAACCCAAAAATGTGCAGGCTAGGTGGATTGGCCACACTAAATTGCTCCTTGGAATAAAAATGAATTGGGTACACTAAATTTTTAAAAAAGAATACCATGACAGGGAAAGAGTCCGGATTAGAACCTGAGTTAGTCCGAGCTGCAAACCATCCCTCCAGATCCTTGCCCTTCATGGATTTAATGAAGGCCAAGGCAATAGTTGGATTACTGAAAGACTTGACGGAGTTGTTGGATACCATTTTTCGGGTCTCACGATAAAGCCTGACGTAATTCACTCCCCACAGGATTGAGCTGCCTTTGAACTTCATCGAAGCATGAATGCTTTGTTTGTGTTGCTGCCGAAAGTCCTGAATCCACCCTCCCTCCTGGGGCCAGACGCCACCTCACCGTACCAGTCTCCAGGACCTTCTGGCGATCTTTCCAGTTGTGGAAGTGAATGATTACAGGCCTGGGATGAAAACTATCCCTCAGCCTCAGAGATACAATGCACCCTTTCTAATTTGAAAAACCCAGGCTTCACATCCAGCTTGAGAAAACATGGCTTCTGGTCCTCGAAGAATTGACGGGAGCCTTACCCTCCACACCTTCTGACAGGCCGACGACTCGGATGTTCTTTCTCCGACCCTCAGTTCTCCAAGTCCTACAGGACCTCCGCCAGCCACTCGGCTTGTTTTCAAAGGATTGAATTCTTGCCCCCGTTGAGGAGGCATCTTGCTGAACGTTCAGGATTCTCTCCTCCGGATCATCGAGCCTCTTCATGGTGTTTTGCAGCTGGGCCTCATGAGCTCACAGATATTGAGTCAGCACACTCCGCCTCTGGTCAATAACAAGGATAATATCAGCAGTCATCATTTTCGCCGCCTCCCGGAGAGCTCGGGGTCGAGAGACCTCCCGAGTGTCAGGCCGCCATGTTGAAAAGGGGGCTCCATTTCCGCTGAATCCACCTGCGCTGTTTTATTGGTGCATTTCTTCACTTTTTCTGGCATAATCCTACCAGACCGAACCCTGAAGTCTTCCAGGACATAACAAATATGAATTCAGGATTAGGTAGATGAGTGCCAGGCGATCAGGATAAGTGACAGATTATAGGTGAGTGGTACCAGAACCTGCAGAAAACCAGCTACTCCCATGCCAGTGTCACATGCCCCCCCCCCCCCCTCCTCCCGCAGGGTTATGGGGAACTGGCAGGAAAATGGAGAGAAAGCTGAGATGAGGAGGGATTTCTTTATTCGAGGATGTGGTGAAGCTTTGGAATTCTCTACCCCAGAGGATTCTGGAGCTTCAGTCATCAAGTATTTTCAAGATACAGATTGATAGGTTTCTAGATATTGAAGACGTCGGGGGATATGGGGGATAGTGTGGGAAAACGGTGCTGAGGTAGATTGACCAATGATCCCATTGAATGGTTCAGGTTCGATGGGCCGAATGGCTGACTGCAGCTCATATTTGTTATGATCCCCTGGACAGGAAGCTGTAAGCTGGGATGTGTCAGTCAGCCTGAATCAGCACCTTCAGGAGAATTAGGAGGGTGAATATTAGATACAGCAGAGTAAGAATGGAGGGGAGAGTGTGTGGAATGGAGATTTACAGCTTTTGGAGAACAATAGAGGAAATAATATTTCATAGAAACTAGAATTGTCTGTTCTGAGTTTCTATCCTGTACTGACAGTGATGAATTTTGTAAATTGTTTTTACAGGATATTAGATGAGAAGGAATTCCAGACAGAAATCTCAATCATCACGTCTCGATCTGACAGTCACTCCCTTCCTTGGATCCTGAATATCATCGGCCTTTCAATCTAGAAGGAAAAATGTTTCCCCGAACTGTCAGCAAAATATTTCAACCGTCAGTGTGACTGAAAAAGCACCGAGACCCACACAACACACACCCGAGTGAGAGAGTTCCGGTGAACTGACTGTGGAAAGAGCTTTAACCAGTTACACAGCCTGAAAAACATCACAACATTCAGAGTGGGGAGAGACCATACCCGTGTTGTGGACAAGGCTTTGACTGATCATCCAACCTGGAGAGATGTGAGGAGACCCAAAACATGGAGAAACCGTGGAAATGTGAGGACTGTGGGAAGGGATTCAGAGCCCCATCTCAGCTGGAGATTCATCAACGCAGTCACACTGGGGAGAGGCCGTTCACCTGCTCAAAATGTGGGAAGGGATTTACTCAGTTCTCCAGCCTGCAGGCTCACCAGCGAGTTCACACTGCGGAGAGGCCATTCACCTGCTCTCAATGTGGGAAGGGATTTACTCACGTATCCAACCTGCGGAGGCACCAGCGAGTTCACACTGGGCAGAGGCCGTTCACCTGCTCTCAGTGTGGGAAAGGATTTAGTCAAGTATCCAACCTGCAGTCACACCAGCGAGTTCACACTGGAGAGAGGCCGTTCACCTGCTCTCAATGTGGGAAAGGATTTAGTCAAGTATCCAACCTGCAGTCACACCAGCGAGTTCACACTGGAGAGAGGCCGTTCACCTGCTCTCAATGTGGGAAAGGATTTACTGACGTATCCAACCTGCGGAGGCACCAGCGAGTTCACACTGGGCAGAGGCCGTTCACCTGCTCTCAGTGTGGGAAAGGATTCACTCGGTTATCCCACCTGCGGAGACACCAGCGAGTTCACACTGGGCAGAGGCCGTTCACCTGCTCTCAGTGTGGGAAAGGATTCACTCAGTTATCCCACCTGCGGAGACACCAGCGAGTTCACACTGGGCAGAGGCCGTTCACCTGCTCTCAGTGTGGGAAAGGATTCACTCAGTTATCCCACCTGCGGAGACACCAGCGAGTTCACACTGGGGAGAGGCCGTCCACTTCACAATGTGAGACGGGATTGCATGTTTCACCACACCTGCTGTGACACCAACAATTTCACAATTGATGACAGGGGTTGGATTCTGTGTTATTGTTTCTGCTCTACATCCAGGACTGCATTTTGTTCATTCTGACAGGTGGTCAGTGGGGATGGTCGGAGGGTTTCTTTCTGCTGGACTGGCCGGTCTCACCACTTTGCCTCCAGTGGGCTGATGCTCTTTGAGCCTTGTTGCTAATACCTGGCTTCAAATTGCACAAGGATCACAGAGTGAAAGGGTGTTTGGAAGTTTGAAGATATTTAGTTGCCATTTCTGTTTGGAACCCAGCAAAGCATGCCACGTTGTCATGGAGAGGGGCACGGGTGATTACATGGTTCTTTTGTTTAAGTTATCTGGGCGTTCCTCACAGAAGAAAACTATCAGGGTACGAGGGGCAAGTTGTCTGAGGTGGACTGGGAAACTGATTGGTACAGGGAATACCTCGTGTTTAAGGAATTATTACATATTTATCAGGGTTGGTTATCTCAGTTGAGTGGACGACTGGTTCGTGATGCAGAGCAAGGTCAACAGTGAGGATTCAACTCCCGTACTGGCTGGGTTTATTCATGAAGGCCCCACCTTCTCAACCAGGCACCTCGCCTGAGGTGTGCTGACCCTCGGGTTAAATCACCACCAGTCAGCTCTCTCTCTGTCAAAGGGGAGAGCAGCCTCTGGTCCTCTGTGATTGAACAACTTTAATTTCACATATATACAACAAATATAGGTTTCTTTAAGGAACGAAAATCCAAAGGAAAAGTGCTGTAACCGTGGCTAACAAGAAAAGTTAAAGATTCCATGAGATCCATTAGAATTCAGCAAAGGAGGACCAAGAAACTGATGAGAGCAAACTGGCGAGAAACATAAAAATCGACTGGAAAAGCTTCTACAGGAATGTGAAAAGGAAAAGATTAGCAAAGACCAATGTGGGTCCATTCCAGGCAGAGACAGGAGAGTTTATAATGGGGAGTAAGGAAATGGCAGAGAAACTGAACAATGTGTGTCTGACTTCACAGAGGAAGATACAGAAATTGTCCCCAAAACACCAGAGAACCAAGGGACTGGCAGAGATTAGTATTGGTGAAAAAGTCGTATGGAGAAATTAATGGGCTTAAAAGTTAATAAATCCCCAAAAGCTGATGACCTACATCCCAGTGTTGAACGAGGTGGCTGTCGAGATCTCTATTCCTCATTCTAAATTCTCCTGACTCTATCCGGAACGGACAAAACTGTGTCTGAGCCAAACATTTCCTTTTTACGTAGCCATAGAAGAGTTTACAGTCCATTTTTAAGTATTTTGCCAGTTCACATTCTATTCTATTCTCCCTTTGTTTCTCAGTGTCTTGGTTGAAAACTGAAGTAAATCCTCGGGAATGAATCATCACTTTGGACAGGTTCTGAGACAATTAAGTTTCGACTTCCAGGGCAGATTAACTATAATCGTGGAGTGTGATTTTAGATTGTATAAAGGGCGAAGTTCTAGTTTATAGTTTAATGTGTAGGTTTCCGAGTTAAAGTAGCTTCTAGTTTGTTTTTTTGTTGCATTAAAACTCATAAAACGTTAAGTCCCGTCGTGTGATCCTTTAATTTGTTGACTGGGAATTAGATTTTTTATAAGAAGTTGCTGACCTTTATGGAGATCCTAATCCACAAGTTTTGTCTTCCTATTTGACCCTCGGGCACCTTTCTGTCTCTATTGCTCGTGTCAGTGACAGCCAGGTGATGGAGCTGAGGGCTGAATTTAGCTGAGAATAACGGGGCCTGTGTCCCAGTTGGGGAACTACCATGGGCGTCGCTAATAGAGACAGGAAGGTGTTGGAGGACTGACTGGGAACTGCACCTCCAACCAATCAGCGGTGGGGGGGGGTGACCGGGGCTGACGGTGATGTGACCCCCAGGGTTCAGTGCCTCCGTGTCCAAAGCGGGGAGTCACGGGAACAGGGTACAGAGGAGCCGAAGGGAAACCATTTGGGTCCAGAACATGGTGAACATCCTGTTACTCTGGTTGTCTTTGATCCTCAAGTAATTTTCTGTTAGTTTTTTTAACCATGTTCTGTTTCGTTAAGAAACTTTTAACAGGAAAATATTTGAATTGGTTGAACTTGTCTTGATTAAATTTATTCACTTTAGGAAAAATGGGTGAAATGGGTTGACAAGCTCTTTAACAGAAAGTGAGTCCCTCTAAGGTAATTGGCAAAGGAGCCAGAGGGGTTGAGGAGATTTGATTTTTCTTTTGACAGTGTTTGAAAATGGGTTTAAGGAATCAATCGTGACTGACTAATTTATCACGGTTCTCTGAGGAAGTAACAAGGGATGTCAATAAAGGGGAACCTGTAGATGTGCTTTATCTGGATTTCCAGGAGGTATTTCCCAAGATGCCACTTCAAAGGTTATTACATAAAATAAGAGCAGCGAATGAGCTGGGGTGAGGTGGACCCTGGTAACATTATGGACATTGAAATATCTGGTCTCAGTGATGGTGTGGATGTGGGGTCAGAAACTCATCTTGGGGTCAGATCTGACACGGAGATTGTGCAGAGTGTGGTTCAGCCTCAGACAATTCCCAGGGAGAGGGATGGTCTCGGGAGTTAGGGAACGGAATTTGTAGTGGTGATTGAAGTCGATGACTGGTCTTCCCAATTTTTAATTGGAGGAAAGCCTTTCATCCAGTACTGGACGTGGGATACGCAGTTTGATAATTTAGTAACAGTGGAGGAATGGAGAGGGATGGGGGTGAGGTAGAGCTGGGTGTTGTCAGTGTACATGTGAAAACTAACACGGTGCTTTTGGATGATGTCACCTCACGAGAAATATGAGGGGCTGAGGATAGATCCTTTGGGAACACCGAGTACAAGGGATTTGGAGAGTAAAGGGAGATTGGAGATCATAGAATTTATAGGGCAGAAGGAGGCCATTCGGCCCATCGAGTCTGCACCGGCTCTTGGAAAGAGCACTCTACCCAAGCCAACAACCCCACCCTATCCCCATAACCCAGTAACCCCACCCAACACTAAGGGAAATTTTGGACACTAAGGGCAATTTAGCATGGCCAATCCACCTAACCTGCACATCTTTGGATTGTGGAAGGAAACCGGGGCACCCGGAGGAAACCCACGCACACACGGGGAGAACGTGCAGACTCCGCACAGACAAGCTGGGAATCGAACCTGGGACCCTAGAGCTGTGAAGCAATTGTGTTAACCACTATGCTACCGTGCTGCCCTAAATGTCTTGGAAATTTGTAGAGATGGTGGGGTCAAGTGTTATGTTTAGGATAGGCGATGATGCTGCATTAAAGTGAGAAGGACAGAACCAAATGAGAGAGAACTGGAAACATATTAACTAGCATAGAGAGGTTGGATGGTCAACTGTTTTGTGAGAATGGAGTCAAGGGAACAGAAGTTGGGTCTGATGGACAATATAAGCTCGGAGGGAGTGAGAAGATTGGAGAGAAACTGGAGAAAGATCCGAGTTCAGGGCTCAGACGAGGAGGAACTTTAGACAGTTTGGTCTGGTGGGTTAGTGGGAGGGAGGGAAGCAGCAGAGGCAGCTGATCAGATTGCCCCAATCTCAGTGACAAAGAAACCCCATGAACTCCACATACTTGTTGTCGGAGGTGAGGATGGATGAAACAGGGGGAGGGGGGAGAACATTTCAAAAGGAAGAACTTTTGTTAGAAATATTTTGAAATACTTGATGCACATTGTTTCACGCAATGCTGATTTATTTGACTTTTACCTGGAATATTAACCCCTATAACTGAGCTGGAGTTTATTTACTGTTAATGGCATAGCCAAAAAGGAAATTTGAGACATTTGTCCTCCCAGTTTGTCTTTGCAATTTGTATAGCACAAGGAGAGGTTGTGAACCAGAGAAATGATGTCCCTGACTACTTGTGATGGTTTCATTGCAAAGTAAATGTTTATGATGGAATAGGAAAATAAATAAAATGATATAGAAGTACACTTAAAATAAGGCAATGGCTTCACACATCCCAATACTTTAAACAGTTCCAAACAATCTTAATTTAACTACCTCAGAGCGAACCTCCCCAATCTGTCCAGCAACGCCTTATGGATTTAAAGATCTACAAAATGCAGAAACCTTGTCCCAAACTGCCTTTACTCCAATTTGCTCCTGAGGTTAACCAGCAGTTAACGGGCTTTTCAAATCTGGCTTCCTTCACACAGCTTTCTGGGCTGAGATTCAAACAGCATCTTCACAGGTTTCAGGGGCTTTTAACAGTAACTTAATTTGAAGCCTACTTGTGACAATCAGCATCCCCTTAACTACATTCTTTCCCTTTGATCTCTCCATCACTTTACCCAATTTCTTTTGAACTAATTTCTCCCAGAATTGATTAACATAATCTCTTTACTTCAACATTCATAATTTTAAAAAGTGAATTTACTTTATCCATATTTCATTCATGACACCTTTCTTTCACACCTTGTGTTGCTCTGTTTCTCTGGTTCTAAATATGGGGGTTAATATGGTCACCTTCCTTAATCCTAATTGTGTTTGCTTTAGTCGCCAGGTATCTCTCGATACCGCCACAAGGTTCAAATCCGAATACTAATCAAAGAGCCAATACACCAGTTAGTTAGTTCAAAGTCAATACTATTTATTTACACACACAGTAAGATCTACGTGTCTTTGGTAGCCGTTGGCCTTGCTTTGTTTGTGCTTTCGGTTGGGGAACTGGCGCCGGGATGCCTGAAACAGTATCGGTTACCTGAGTGGCTTTCCTTTGTTCCCGGAGATGGGCCATCAATATGCGAATCGACCTATAGTTTCAATTCCGTCTGGGAGCTGTCTCCCCAATCTGCATTCGGGCTCTGTGCCTGCTTGTTTTCCTAACATTGTCCACAGTTCCCTATATTCTTTGCGAGCGTCCATTTTGTATTCTGGAAGTGGCCATCCCAGATGGCTACACTTGCATATTTTATCTTTTGAATCACAACACCCATTTACATCTGTTTCTGTTCGCTACCCAACCTGACTACATTTTTTCGGTAAACATCTGGTTTGAAGTCTAGCCGGGCTCATTAACACATCAAACTCAGTTTAAATTCACACAGCTACTCTATCTCCCATCGTAAGGACCACTTCACCAGTTGCATAAAATGATAATATTACACATAGAAAATAGTTCAATTTCTTAGATTCTTCTGACAAATTTTCTTGATAAAACATCAGTAGAAATCAACGTTTATGAACAAGGTTCATTCCTGGATGTGATTAACAGTAAAATACAATCACTAATTATTTACAAACACGCTGGTGACTTGTCAGGATGGACAACCGAGTGAATCTCTTCCCACACACGAAGCAGGGGAACGGTCTCTCCCCAGTGTGAACTCGCTGGTGTCTTTGCAGAGTGGATGACTGAGTGAATCCTTTCCCACACTCGAAGCAGGTGAATGGCCTCCCCCTGGTGTGAATTCGCTGGTGTACAGTCAGTAGAGATGATTGCCTGAACCCTGTCCCACAGTGAGAGCATCTGAATGGTCTCTCATCAGTGTGAACAAGCTGATGGCGCATCAGATCCACAGGACTTTTATAGCACTTCCCACAGTCAGTGCATTGAAATGGTCTCGCTTCAGTGTGAACCTGCTGGTGTTTCAGCAGGGTGGATGAATCGCTGAATCCCTTTCCACACTTGGAGCAGGAGAATGGCCTCTCACCGGTGTGAACTCGCTGGTGTTGTAGCAGCCCTGATGATCGAGTGAATCCCTTCCCACATTCGGGGCAGGTGAACGGCCTCTCTCCAGTGTGAATTCGCTGGTGTACAATGAGTTCAGATGACTGCCTGAACCCAGTTCCACAGTCCAAGCACCTGAACGGTCTCTCATCAGTGTGAGCTCGCTGATGGCGCATTAGGTTGAGGGAACTTTTATAGCACCTCGCACAGTCTACACATTTAAAAGGTCTCTCGTCCGTGTGAACCTGCTGGTGTTTCAACAGAGTGGAAGAATCAGTAAATCCCTTTCCACACTTGGAGCAGATGAATGGCCTCTCCCCAGTGTGAACCCGCTGGTGTTGTTGCAGCCCTGATGATCGAGTGAATCCCTTCCCACACTCTGGGCAGGTGAATGGCGTCTCCCCACTATGAACTCGCTGGTGTCTCAGCAGATTGGATGACCAGGTGAATCCCTTCCCACATTCTGGGCAGGTGAACAGTCTCTCCCCAGTGTGACTGGGCTGATGGGCTTCCAGCTCCGAAAGGGATCTGAATCCCTGCTCACAGTCCCCACATTTCTCCGCACTGCTAGCATTGCTATTTTCTTGCATGTTAAAAATCTGATGATATTCAGATCCTGATGTGATGTCTGTTTTCAGTTTCCCAACTGCAAATCCTCCCCTTCTAACACCCTGTGAAATTGATTTAAAACAGAAAAAAAGGAGTGAGAGAGAACCCACAAAAACACAAAGGCAGCTTGTGAAATTGAGCTGAATTCATCTGGTCATTTGTGGGGCCGGCACTGGGAGAAAGTGACCATGAAAACTGTTGGGTTGTCACAAAAATCCAACTGTTTCAGTGATGTCCTCAGGGAAGGGAACCTACCATCCGGTCTGGACCTACACAGGATTCTGGCCTTTATATGAACAAATGAAACAGGAGCAGGAGTAAACAATAAGCCCCATTGAGCTGCTTCAACGTTAACTATGATAATTGCTGATCTTGGTTTAATCTCCTATTTCCTGGCCTCCTCCTCAAATCCTTTGATTCCCTGAAAAATCTCTCCATCTCTGGGTTAGAAATTTCTGCCATTTTAATCTTGGGAAGACTGAAGCCATTGTCTTCACTCCCTGCTACGAATTCCACTTCCTAACCATTCAATCCGTCCATCTCCTCAGAAACTGTCTGAGGATTGTGCAGAGTTGAGGGGCTGAATGTCCTCCTTGTGCACTGACGGGATTCTATGATTGTCAGTCTAGGATAGAAATTTCCAACGTTCTTTCTCCTGCTCCCTAATCCAGAATGACCGATCATGCTCGCTGCTGTACTTTGCCCCTCGTCGTCATCAGCAGTCCTTCAATTTGAGGATGACGTCAGCTCAGAGTCTTGAGTTTCTGCCATGATGGACAGAACCACAGATCTTGAGACCATGAGGTATTGGGATCAGGAGAGCAGGATGTATTTCCCTTTCTTTCCATCAATCCATCGCCCCAACATTCAGACATTGGGACTCAAAGGGTGATGTAGATTGATGGACATGTTGTCTCCATTCTGAACAATGGGTAACAAGCTCCTCCCACTCATTGAAACATTGCCCCCTAGAAAGATGACGGCCACGCATGCGCCATGGTGCACACATTCCAATAAAGATGGTGGCCATTAACCCAGGCTGAAAATGAGGAACTGCAGCCCCGCTCGGTACAATCTGGGTCTGGTAAACACTTTTCCGAGGTTACTGACTCACACAAGGTGCTTCCGCAGCGTTTCCGCCATTCCCCGCGATCTCTCCCTCTCTGCATGTTGTTAACCAACGCTTACTTACTGCGGGTGTAAAGAAGCAGCCGCTCTTCGTCGCCATTACCCACACTGCGCATGCTTCAATCACAGCAGGCCCCGCCACTCTTTCACTCCGATTGGTTGGAGGACCAGCCGCTCCCGGTCGGTCCACCAGTCCTGCCCCACCTGATCCTATTGGTCCGGAGCCGCTGTCAATCACCTGGGCATTGTGACAGTTTCAAATGGTGAGAGCGGCCACAGTCAGTATCTGGAGAACCATAACTAAATTTTGTTTTCATAAAATAGTGAATTAGTCATGGTTTGTTGACAGCAAAATATAATCAATTTCTGGTGTGTGTTACTCTGTCGCTGTTATAGATCATAGAATTTATAGTGCAGCAGGAGGCCATTCGGCCCATCGAGTCTGCACCGGCTCTTGGAAAGAGCACCCTACCCAAGGTCAACAGCCCCATCCTGTCCCCATAGCCCAGTAACCCCATCCAACACGAAGGGCAATTTTGGACACTAAGGGCAATTTAGCATGGCCAATCCACCTAACCTGCACATCTTTGGACTGTGGGAGGAAACCGGAGCACCCAAAGGAAACCCACGCAGACACGGGGAGGATGTGCAGACTCCGCACAGGCAGTGACCCAAGCCGGGAATCGAACTTGGGCCCCTGGAGCTGTGAAGCAATTGCGCTAACCACTATCCTACCGTGCTGCTCACCTGAATATAAATTATACTCATTCTTAATAGCAAAATATACCAGTACAATTAGCAGTGTGCGTTTGTGTAGCGTCAATTTATAAAGAAATGCTGTTGGTGAATGTCCAGGCTTGTGCAACACTTACCAGGACATAAAACAATAATCAAATTAATTTAAGAATGAAATGTTCCAGCTGCTGCCTGTCGGTATTTCCCGTTCTGAGCTGCACAATGAACAACAACAAACCACACCAAGCATACTCAAATATTAACTTATATTCCCCTCTGTTCAACTGGTGTGGATGCTCTTTGTCGACAAGCTGCGGGCTTTGTGTATATTTCCCCCTTCTGCGTTCATTTCCCTAGAATTGATATTCTGATTTTCTGTTTTCATCAAGTGTCCGACCGGTGTTAAGTTATGATCATATCCACCAGAGGGCGACATGGTCACACGTTTCCCGCTGCTGCCTCAAGGCTCACAGTTGACCGCATGGAGAGGGACACTGCGATTTGCTAAACTATAGAAGACGTGTCTCAATAAAGGAAGAAGATTCAACAATAGCTCTGATTGGTTAATTAATAGAAAGCAAAGAGTGGGGATTAATGGGTGTTTCTCTGGTTGGCAAGTGGTGTCCCTCAGGGATCAGTGTTGGGCCCACAACTGTTCACAATTTACATAGATGATTTGGAGTTGGGGACCAAGGGCAATGTGTCCAAGTTTGCAGACGACACTAAGATAAGTGGTAAAGCAAAAAGTGCAGAGGATACTGGAAGTCTGCAGAGGGATTTGGACAGGCTAAGTGAATGGGCTAGGGTCTGGCAGATGGAATACAATGTTGACAAATGTGAGGTTATCCATTTTGGTAAGAATAACGGCAAAAGGGATTATTATTTAAATGATAAAATATTAAAACATGCTGCTGTGCAGAGAGACCTGGGTGTGCTCGTGCATGAGTCGCAGAAAGTTGGTTTTCAGGTGCAACAGGTGATTAAGAAGTCAAATGGAATTTTGTCCTTCATTGCGAGAGGGATGGAGTTTAAGACTAGGGAGGTTATGCTGCAATTGTATAAGATGTTAGTGAGGCCACACCTGGAGTATTGTGTTCAGTTTTGGTCTCCTTACTTGAGAAATGACGTACTGGCACTGGACGGTGTGCAGAGGAGATTCACTAGGTTAATCCCAGAGCTGAAGGGGTTGGATTACGAGGAGAGGTTGAGTAGACTGGGACTGTACTCGTTGGAATTTAGAAGGATGAGGGGGGATCTTATAGAAACATATAAGATTATGAAGGGAATTGATAGGATAGATGCGGGCAGGTTGTTTCCACTGGCGGGTGAAAGCAGAACTAGGGGGCATAGCCTCAAAATAAGGGAAGTAGATTTAGGACTGAGTTTAGGAGGAACTTCTTCACCCAACGGGTTGTGAATCTATGGAATTCCTTGCCCAGTGAAGCAGTAGAGGCTCCTTCATTAAATGTTTTTAAGATAAAGATAGATAGTTTTTTGAAGAATAAAGGGATTAAGGGTTATGGTGTTCGGGCCGGAAAGTGGAGCTGAGCCCACAAAAGATCAGCCATGATCTCATTGAATGGCGGAGCAGGCTCGAGGGGCCAGATGGCCTACTCCTGCTCCTAGTTCTTATGTTCTTATATTCTTAAGGAAATGTCAAGGCAATTACCGGGGTATATAGAAAATGCTGTTTTTGAAAGAAGAATAAGGTCACGATTTCAAAGTGTCTCGGGCAATATAGATCGTGTGACCTCATCCCTGACTCGAAGATTCTAGATTCTAGTCCGTCAAGTCCTTCCCGATATATTTCTTCTCAGTGACTTGCACAGTGAGCAGGTGCAGGGTGGTCACGGTGTAGGGAAGATTCAATCGTCGCTATTTCCTCTCCATCAGTTCCGAGTGCAGCTGAGAGTCAGCGCACACTTCACTCAATATTGAGACTGCGGTATCCCCGCCCACAGCTTCCGGTTGCTGCTCTCACTCTGGCCCAATTGTGTTACTGGAGAGATTGCTGCTGCTGGTTCATTCCTCTCATTGGCCGGATCAGCAGTGCAGTGGGGCGGGGATCTGTATTTCTGTCTCTGACAGAGGATTTCTCTCATTGTAGAATTACAAACTCAAGAAGGACCATGAGGCACCGTCTCGCTTCGCTCCTCATCATTATCTCACTTCTCAGTAAGTATTTCTTTCCCAGTAACACTCCTTTCTCCTCCTGACTGCTGTAACCCAGATGTTATTGTTGGTAAAATGACAGTGATTATTTTGCAAATTCTTTTATTGCTTAATATGAGGCTGGCTCTGATTGTCATTCTCGCTGTCACTTCTGTTAGAATGGAGCCATCAAGACACCGTGGAACAAAAGGAACCTGAAATAACGGTTACAGAGGAAAGTAATGTCACATTAACCTGCACCTTGAAAACAAGCGATTCTAGCCCTACTGTGTACTGGTACAGTCAGCAGCCCGAGAAAACTCCAATGTTCATGCTCCGTCTTATTGGACTGAATGTGCAAAGGAACACCGACCTCAATGATCGGTTTTCTTCTACGTTTGATAAAAAGAACAAGACTACCGAGCTGACGATCAGTAACACAATGATCTCCGACAGCGCCGTGTATTTCTGTGCCATGAAGCCCACACTGCTGCAGAGATATGCTGGATCCCGTACAAAAACCCCACACTGGCAGTTCCAGCTGCTCCTCATGGGTAGTTCAGTTTCCATAGTGACAGTTACAAAATTTGTAAGAAAACAACTCAAAAACAGCAAGAGGTGAGGTCCACTTGCACAGTTATTCTAGTTGACAATTGCAGCTCGCTTCATAACAGATATAAGATTGACGAATCGATCTGTGATTCCTTAACTCCTGCTTCTTGTTCATATCCTGGTGTACAGACTCACTCACTCAGTAAACTAGCAGGTCTCACTGAACGACAACAAATGCAGCAATTTATGTACATGTCGAGCTTTTCAAATCATTACATGTCCCATTGAGTTTCAGAGGAACATTTAGCTCGTATGGCCAAAAACGTGGTCAAAGAGTTTGGATATTTGGGGTGGCACAGTGGCTAGCACTGCTACTTCACAGCGCCAGGGACCCAGATTCAATCCTGGCCTTGGGCGAGTCTGTGGCGTTTGCACGATCTCCCCGTATCTGATTTGGTTTCCTCCCTCAATCCAAAAATATGCTGTGGATAAAACATGCAGAATAGGTGGATTAGGTGGATTTAATAAACTTCAATCAGGTCCCCATCAGCCTACTCTGCTCCAAGGAATACAACCCCAACCTAACCAGCCTCTCTTCATAGCTGAAACACTCCATCCCCGGCATCATCCTGGTGACTCTCCACTGCACCCTCTCTACTGCAATCAAATCCTTGCTGCAGTGTAGTGACCAGAACTGCACACAATACTCCAGCTGTTGCCTAACATGCGTTCCTACAGCTCCTTCATAACCTCCCTGCTCTTATATTGAACGGAAAATAAACTCAAATATTTCATAAGCCTTCTTAACCACTTGTCCTCTACCTTTAGAGGTCTATGGATCCGCACCCGGGTTCCCTCTGGTTACTGTAATTCCTAGCGTCCTACCGTTCATTGTATATTCCCTTGCCTTTTTAGTCCTGCCAAGATGTATCACCTCGCACTTCAGAGTCCATTTGCCACTATTCTAAGGTTTTCCTCCTCACTATCAACCACATCAACAATTTTCTCGGAGTCTCCGAACTTACTGATCATACCTCTTGCCAGCGTCCTTGGGTTACACGGAATGTGGAGCTGAGGCCATGGTCACTTTAGTCATGATCTCATTGAATTGTGGAGTAACTCGAGTGGCCGATTGACCGACTTCCTGCTCCTACGTCGGATGCTCATATGGCAATGGAAAGGCCCTGCATTTTCCCGAGTGTTTGTTATCCTTCAATGGTGTGGTGAACCCTATGCCGCAGCCGGTTCGCGGTACTTGTTGTCAGAAAATTATCTCATCTTGCTTCATTGCAGCAGAGAAATGCATTCCTCCGATTGCCAGCGACACTCCAGTGAAAGGCAAGGCTAGTAGTATTGGGCAGCCAATATCTGGATATAAATGTGTACGTGGCACACCCGGAAGTTTGTAACTTGGAATTAACCTAATGACAGGAATGTTACAGCACTCGGAATCGCAGACACACAGAACCACACAGTTCAGACGAGGCCCTTCGGCCCCTCGTGTCTGCACCAACACGCGAAAAACACCGGACCGACCGACCGAACCCTATTTGCCAGCACTTGGCCCATAGCCTTGAATCTTATGACGTGCCATGTGCTCATCCTGGTACTATTTAAAGGATGTGAAGCAGACTGCCTCTACCACCCTCCCAGGTAGTTTATTCCAGGCCGTCACCACCCTCTAGGTAAATAAGATTTCCCTCAAATCCCCCATTACCTCCTGCTCCTCATGTGATGTGCTCAGAATTTAGTTTTTTTCAGAGACCAGATTGTGCGGAATTATTTCCATCAGCTGAAGGTTCAATGTTTTGTAAAGAAGACAGGGGCAGATGGATGATATTTCCTGTTGCGGGTGCTTGTGGGGAAAAATTAATCAAAGGACTTTGATTGGCTCAGCACAAGGAGCTCAGGGGAGCCGAGCAGCGACACAAAGGAACAGACGGGATTCGAACCCGCGAATTTTGGTTTACGAGACCAACGCCTTTCCTTTTGGCCACCGCACCGTGTGGAGGTGAACGATATTAATTGCACTGTGAGTTGTCACCATTTGCCAAAATTGATGAGAGAAGAAGAATCAACAGAACATTTCAAAAGTTATTGTCAGGGCGAAAAGGGCCAATAGAAATATCTCTTACAAATAGGTGCAGGTAGCGTCAGTTGAACCCCCCCCCCCCCTACCCCCCGAACTATCGCGGGGAACCGCCTCTCGATCTCCTCGTTATGATCTCCCTACTTAGGATTTCCTTCACTGCAAAACCCCCATTCTCCCCTCACTGAGTAACCGGATATTCTTGTTCATTAAATAATATTGAGATGGTGTGGGTGACCGTTATGTTGGTCGATATGAGGCTGATTCTGAATTTTGACATTTGAATTGTTTTCTGTTCGTTTTTATCAGACTGGCACTGGAGCGGGTCCAGCGGAGATTCACACGGATGATCCCAGGAATGGTAGGCCTAACATACGATGAACGTCTGAGGATCCTGGGATTATATTCATTGGAGTTTAGGAAGTTGAGGCGAGATCTAATAGAAACTTACAAGTTAATGAATGGCTTCGATAGGGTGGATGGAGGGAAGTTGTTTCCATTAGCAGGGGAGACTAGGACCCGGGGGCACAGCCTTAGAATAAAAGGGAGTCACTTTAGAACAGAGATGAGGAGAAATTTCTTCAGCCAGAGAGTGGTGGGTCTGTGGAATCCATTGCCACAGAGGGCGGTGGAGGCCGGGACGTTGAGTGTCTTTAAGACAGAAGTTGATAAACTCTTGATTTCTTGAGGAATTAAGGGCTATGGAGAGAGAGCGGGTAAATGGAGTTGAAATCAGCCATGATTGAATGGTGGTGTGGACTCGATGGGCCGAATGGCCTTACTTCCGCTCCTATGTCTTATGGTCTTATGGTCCAGCATGTTCAGAGGTTATTTCCTCTCAACAGGACACCGGCGGTCCGTCAGGAACAACAATCCGGGAATTTACCGAGGAGACGGTGCGTTCCTCAGGGAATGCTGCACTCTCAGAGTTCCTGGCCTCTGGATGATATGTTAAATTGAGGACACTGCCTTCCTCCGGAATGTATCTCTGTGCGAAGCAGACACAGTGAAACACATACCAATGGAGGTATTTACACCGCATGGCCACCATTTCCAAAAAAAGAGCAGGAGAGACGCCCTGTCCAATATCCATCCACCAATCACAGTTACTGTAACAGCGGGACGATTAAATATTACTGTATGGGATGATATGCTGAGTTCCATTGGCTGCTGGGTTTTCTACAATTTATTATAACAGGGACGGTGAAACACTTTGGAACCTGAAGCTCTATAAATATTCTAATTTCATTCTCCAAACTGCCCCCTTCCATTGCTTTATTTTGGCAATACATTTATTAGTGCTAAAAGTGTATGTTAGAATTGAAAAGTTGAGATATCACCTCGATTTCAGGCTCCATTTCAGACTCGCCGCTCATCACAGTGTTTGCCTAACACTCTGTTACGCTGAGTGGTGACAGTTTTTGTACACGTTCAGCCCAGCTCTGTGTCTCTGTGGGTCTCAGCGCGCAGTAATACACCGCGGAGTCTGTCAGCTCTGTATTAGTCACGCTCAGCCGGGCGGTGCGGATTGTATCATTGAGCTCCGCTGAAAAACGGTCCCCTGGGGATCTCTCTGTGTTCCCGGTGTATTTACTAATCTGCAGCAGGAACTCCATGGATCCGCTGGGGTACTGACGGTACCAGAATAGGTAAGGATTGCTCGTGCTTGTAGCTGTATAATTACAGAACAACTGAACATCATCTCCTTCACTCCCTGTGACTGCAGCCGGTGTCTGTGAAACAGAATCTCCTCGACAATGTCCTGTAAGAACCAAGAGTGATTTTAAATTAAACAATGCGAATTCACTAAGTCTATACAGCAGATTCGTCCCGTCATCCTGAATACTAATCTCAGAGAATGATCAGACAAGACAATAGAAATATATTTTCCACAGCTCAGTGGTCGCAACGGGAAAATGTTTGGACGGATTAAATAAATCTTCTAACACAAAGATTCCGTTCTTTCTAACGAGATCCGGTCCTCACCTTCAGTCACTGTAACTGGAAGCGCAAAGTCCTAACGGTCTGTGTGTTTGACAGTCTGCTGTTTGTCAAGGTCATTCACTGGCACCAGAGGAGCTTCAATCTCAGCCCAACTCTTCCGCTCTCATCCCCTCGGGAAATGTGCCGACTTCCAGCAGTGTTCCGTGCTGGGACCAGCGAAATTCGGATGCCCTTTCGAAGTTGGGGTCAATCTATTTGTCCGACCACCCACACCACCCCCTTGTATTGAGCGAACTGCCTGACAGAATGTCATGTGTAGAAAAGCTGTGACATAAAGAGTTGAGCAACTTGTGAACTTACCGGTTAAAAGCGAGACCGCTGTGAGGAATAAATACAAAGTAACAGGCGACATGTTTGCAGAGAGATCGTGGCAGCTTTCAGCAGAACTGGCTGAGGCTGAAATTGTTTTCGTCAAGAGTTGAGAAGAGGATGAGTCACATCCGAGTGCCTGCTGATTGGTACATTGCTCACAACGTCATCGAGTCACATCCAATTGCCTGTAAGCTCCTTTTCTCTTCAATTGAATCAATGTTCTCACAGGGCTTTGGATCTCCAGTTCATCCTGTTGGCGCAGATCGAAAGCGACAACGTGAATTTGTTCATCCCCATGCGAATCTTTAAATAGTAAGAAGTCTTACAACCTCAGGTTAAAGTCCAACAGGTTTGTTTCGATATCACTAGCTTTCGGAGCGCTGCTCCTTCCTCAGGAGCAATCTTTAAATAGGTTGACAGGAACAGGTTATTTATAATGTGAGGTAGGCAGTTGTTTCACCCAGAGCTGGAACAAATGAAATTCTAATGAATTTGGTGGGCATTGTTGTAAACAATGGGTGTTTGGATGAGAACTCTGTATTTTGCATGAACATTACGCCTTGCGAATGTGATGATATACTGAGCCGTTGTTGCTCTCTTTGTTTGGCTCTTAATTTGGCTCTGCTTAATTATGTTTGCTCAAGAGTCGCCAGGTATCTTTCGACACCGCCACATGGTTCAGAACCGGGGCTATTTAGCACACTGTGCTAAATCGCTGGCTTTGAAAGCTGACCAAGGCAGGCTAGCAGCATGGTTCATTCCGGTAACAGCCTCCCCGAACAGACGCTGGAACGTGGCGACTAGGGGATTTTCACAGTAACTTCATTTGAAGTCTACTTGTGATAATAAGCGATTTTCAATTTCAACCGAATACTGATCAATGACTCGATACACCAGTTAGTAAGTTCAAAAGCAATGCTCATTCATTTACACACAGTCAAATCTACTCATGCATAAACTCTACAAACTAGACAACCACTATTACTAAAGCCTATACTTAGTTTCGGGTGCCCACTCAGTCAGAGGAACAATGGCCGTTGCTCGGTTCTGAGGCTGATGGGTTGAGTTGTTTACAGTGTAGCCACTCGGAGCGTCTATCTCGTAGTGTGCGTTGACTTGGGACTTACTTGGTCTGATGCAGCTGCCAGGCAGGTTTCTCTCTCGGTGAGAGCCAAAGCCAAAGGAGGAAGATTCTCCCTTGGGGAACATCTTTTATACTGAAAAGAGGTTCGCGCGCTTTTGGGCGGGCCTTGAACTTAACCTCAACTAATTGCGTCTTTCTCAATCAGTCGAATCGATTTTCCTCCAATAGAGGGGTGGTTTCCTGATCGCTGGGTGTGTCCTGGTGACTGTTAGTCTGCTTTGTCTTAGCCTATCCTCGCTCCGGGGAGTCTGCCTTAACATTCTGTATTTAAATGTTTCCCTTTTGTCCCAGGAGATGGCTCATTAGTATGTAGATTGATTGGTAGTTTCTGTCCTGTCTGAGAGTTTAAGGTTCTAGTCAACAGACAGAGCTTGCACCTGCTTGTTTCTTAACATTGTCCAATTTTCCCTGCATTCTTTGCAAGTGTCCATTTTGTAATCGGGACGTGACCACCTCAGAGGCTACACCGTCAGCAACATAGATGTGCAGGATAAGTGGATTAGCCATGCGAAAATTGTCCCTTAATGTCCCAGGATGTGCAGGTTAAGTGGGGTTGCAGGGTTTAGGGCTGGGGAGTGGGCCGAGGTAGAGTGCTCTTTCAGAGGGTCGGTGCAGACTGGATGGGCCAAATGCCTGACGCCACCCCCTCCCCCCCAAGCCCCGACTCCAGTCCAGCCTGACCCTCCCACTCCAGTCCTGCCTGACCCTCCCCCACTCCAGTCCAGCCTGACCCTCCCAGTCCAGTCCAACCTGACCCCCCCACTCCAGTCCAGCCTGACCCTCCCACTCCAGTCCAGCCTGACCCTCCCACTCCAGTCCAGCCTGACCCTCCCACTCCAGTCCAACCTGACCCACCAACTCCAGTCAAACTGACCCTCCCACTCCAGTCCAGCCTGACCCTCCCACTCCAGTCCAGCCTGACCCTCCCACTCCAGTCCAGCCTGACCCTCCCCGCTTCAGTCCAGCCTGACGCTCCCAGTCCAGTCCAACCTGACCCTCCCACTCCAGTCCAATCTGACCCTCCCACTCCGATCCAGCCTGACCCCCCAACTCCAGTCCAGCCTGACACTCCCACTCCAGTCCAGCCTGACCCCCCAACTCCAGTCCAGCCTGACCCTCCCACTCCAGTCCAGCCTGACCCTCCCACTCCAGTCCAGCCTGACCCTCCCACTCCAGTCCAGCCTGACCCTCCCACTCCAGTCCAGCCTGACCCTCCCGCTCCAGTCCAGCCTGACCCTCCCACTCCAGTCCAGACTGACCCTCCCACTCCAGTCCTGACCCTCCAACTCCAGTCCAGCCTGACCCTCCCACTCCAGTCCAGCCTGACCCTCCCACTCCAGTCCAGCCTGACCCTCCCACTCCAGTCCAGCCTGACCCTCCCACTCCAGTCCAGCCTGACCCTCCCACTCCAGTCCTGACCCTCCAACTCCAGTCCAGCCTGACCCTCTCACTCCAGTCCAGCCTGACCCTCCCACTCCAGTCCTGACCCTCCCACTCCAGTCCTGACCCTCTCACTCGAGTTCAGCCTGACCCCCCAACTCCAGTCCAATCTGACCCTCCCACTCCAATCCAGCCAGACCCTCCCACTCCTATCCAACCTGAAACTCCCACTCCTACCCAGACTGACCCTCCCACTGCAGTCCTCAAACCCTCACTCCAGTCCGGCCCGACCCTCAACTCCAGTCCAGCCTGACCCTCCCACTCCAGTCCATCCTGACCCTCCCACTCCAGTCCAGCCTGACCCTCCCACTCCAGTCCAGCCTAGCTCTCCCACTCCAGTCCTGACCCTCCCACTCAAGTCCAGCCTGACCCTCCCACTCCAGTCCAGCCTGACCCTCCCACTCCAGTCCAGCCTGACCTCCCCACTCCAGTCCAGCCTGACCCTCCCACTCCAGCCCAGCCTGACCCTCCCACTCCAGTCCAGCCTGACCCTCCCACTCCAGTCCTGACCCTCCCACTCCAGCCCAGCCTGACCCTCCCACTCCAGCCCAGCCTGACCCTCCCACTCCAGTCCAGCCTGACCCTCCCACTCCAGTCCTGACCCTCCCACTCCAGTCCTCACCCTCCCACTCCAGTCCATCCTGACCGCCCCAATCCAGTCCAACCCTCCCCTCCCACTCCAGTCGAGCCCGATAGCCCACTCAGTCCAACCCCACCTTACTAGCTCTGGTGCGATCTGAACCCCTTCAGTCCAGCCTGACCCTCCCACTCCAGTCCTGACCCCCCTCCCACTCCAGTCCAGCCTGACCCTCCCACTCCAGTCCTGACCCTTCCACTCCAGTCCAGCCTGACTCTCCCCCTCCAGTCCTGCCCCTCCCTCTCCAGTCCAGCCTGACCCTCCCACTCCAGTCCTGACCCTTCCACTCCAGTCCAGCCTGACTCTCCCCCTCCAGTCCTGCCCCTCCCTCTCCAGTCCAGCCTGACCCTCCCACTCCAGTCCTGACCCTCCCACTCCAGTCCTGCCTGACCCTCCCACTCCAGTCCAGCCTGACCCTCCCACTCCAGTCCAGCCTGACCCTCCCACTCCAGTCCAGCCTGACCCTCCCACTCCAGTCCAGCCTGACCCTCCCACTCCAGTCCAGCCTGACCCTCCCACTCCAGTCCTGCCTGACCCTCCCACTCCAGTCCAGCCTGACCCTCCCAGTCCAGCCTGACCCTCCCACTCCAGTCCAGCATGACCCTCCCACTCCAGTCCAGCCTGACCCTCCCACTCCAGTCCAGCCTGACTCTCCCACTCCAGTCCTGACCCTCCCACTCCAGTCCAGCCTGACCCTCCCACTCCAGTCCAGCCTGACCCTCCCACTCCAGTCCAGCCTGACCCTCCCACTCCAGTCCAGTCCTGACCCTCCCACTCCAGTCCAACCTGACCCTCCCACTCCAGTCCTGACCCTCCCAGTCCAGCCTGACCCTCCCAGTCCAGTCCAGCCTGACCCTCCCACTCCAGTCCTGACCCTCCCACTCCAGTCCAGCCTGACCCTCCCACTCCAGTCCAGCCTGACCCTCCCACTCCAGTCCTGACCCTCCCAGTCCAGTCCAGCCTGACCCTCCCACTCCAGTCCTGACCCTCCCACTCCACTCCAGCCCGACCCTCCCACTCCAGTCCAGCCTGACCCTCCCACTCCAGTCCTGACCCTCCCACTCCTGTCCATCCTGACCCCCACCCACTCCAGTCCAGCCTGACCCTCCCACTCCAGTCCAGCCTGACCCTCCCACTCCAGTCCAGCCTGACCCTCCCACTCCAGTCCAGCCTGACCCTCCCACTCCAGTCCAGCCTGACCCTCCCACTCCAGTCCAGCCTGACCCCCCCCCCCCACTCCAGTCCTGACCCTCCCACTCCTGTCCATCCTGACCCCCCCCCACTCCAGTCCAGCCTGACCCTCCCACTCCAGTCCAGCCTGACCCCCCCCCCCACTTCAGTCCAGCCTGACCCTCCCACTCCAGTCCTGCCTGACCCTCCCACTCCAGTCCAGCCTGACCCTCCCAGTCCAGTCCAACCTGACCCCCCCCCCCACTTCAGTCCAGCCTGACCCTCCCACTCCAGTCCTGCCTGACCCTCCCACTCCAGTCCTGACCCTCCCACTCCAGTCCTGCCTGACCCTCCCACTCCAGTCCAGCCTGACCCTCCCAGTCCAGTCCAGTCTGACCCTCCCACTCCAGTCCAGCCTGACCCACCCCACCACTTCAGTCCAGCCTGACCCTCCCACTTCAGTCCAGCCTGACCCTCCCACTCCAGTCCAGCCTGACCCTCCCACTCCAGTCCAGCCTGACCCTCCCACTCCAGTCCAGCCTGACCCTCCCACTCCAGTCCAGCCTGACCCTCCCACTCCAATCCAGCCTGACCCTCCCACTCCAGTCCAGCCTGACCCTCCCACTCCAATCCAGCCTGACCCTCCCACTCCAGTCCAGCCTGACCCTCCCACTCCAGTCCAGCCTGACCCTCCCACTCCAGTCCAGCCTGACCCTCCCACTCCAGTCCAGCCTGACCCTCCCACTCCAGTCCAGCCTGACCCTCCCACTCCAGTCCAGCCTGACCCTCCCACTCCAGTCCAACCTGACCCTCCCACTCCAGTCCAGTCTGACCCTCCCACTCCAGTCCTGACCCTCCCACTCCAGCCCAGCCTGACCCTCCCACTCCAGTCCAACCTGACCCTCCCAGTCCAGCCTGACCCTCCCAGTCCAGTCCAGCCTGACCCTCCCACTCCAGTCCAGCCTGACCCTCCCACTCCAGTCCAGCCTGACCCTCCCACTCCAGTCCAGCCTGACCCTCCCACTCCAGTCCAGCTTGACCCTCCCACTCCAGTCCTGACCCTCCCACTCCTGTCCATCCTGACCCCCCCCCACTCCAGTCCAGCCTGACCCTCCCACTCCAGTCCAGCCTGACCCCCCCCCCCCCACTCCAGTCCAGCCTGACCCCCCCACTCCAGTCCAGCCTGACCCTCCCACTCCAGTCCTGACCCTCCCACTCCTGTCCATCCTGACCCCCCCCACTCCAGTCCAGCCTGACCCTCCCACTCCAGTCCAGCCTGACCCCCCCACTCCAGTCCAGCCTGACCCTCCCACTCCAGTCCTGACCCTCCCACTCCAGTCCATCCTGACCCTCCCACTCCTGTCCATCCTGAACCCCCCCACTCCAGTCCAGCCTGACCCTCCCACTCCAGTCCAGCCTGACCCTCCCACTCCAGTCCAGCCTGACTCTCCCACTCCAGTCCAGCCTGACCCTCCCACTCCAGTCCAGCCTGACTCTCCCACTCCAGTCCAGCCTGACCCTCCCACTCCAGTCCATCCTGACCCTCCCACTCCTGTCCATCCTGAACCCCCCCACTCCAGTCCAGCCTGACCCTCCCACTCCAGTCCAGCCTGACCCTCCCACTCCAGTCCAGCCTGACTCTCCCACTCCAGTCCAGTCCTGACCCTCCCACTCCAGTCCAGCCTGACCCCCCCCCACTCCAGTCCAGCCTGACCCTCCCACTCCAGTCCAGTCTGACCCTCCCACTCCAGTCCAGCCTGACCCTCCCACTCCAGTCCAGTCTGACCCTCCCACTCCAGTCCAGCCTGACCCTCCCACTCCAGTCCAGCCTGACCCTCCCACTCCAGTCCAGCCTGACCCTCCCACTCCAGTGCAGCCTGACCCTCCCACTCCAGTCCAGCCTGACCCTCCCACTCCAGTCCAGCCTGACCCTCCCACTCCAGTCCAGCCTGACCCTCCCACTCCAGTCCAGTCCTGACACTCCCACTCCAGTCCAGCCTGACCCTCCTCCCTCCAATCCGACTCGACTCCTGCGCCTCCCATTCCCTCTTCTTTGTTCCTTCGGACACACGTCCGGTCTGAGACCCCCTCCCTTGCTGTTCGATCACCGCGCCCCCCGCCCCCCCCCCCCCACCCCATTGTACCGCCCCCCTCCTCGTCCGATACCCCCGCCTTGCCTGCCCCACTTACCTTTTTAATTGTCCCTTTAAACACTTCTCTTCCGGTAGGTAGTGCCGCAAGAAATAGGTGCTTCTTACCTCGCTGCGCCTCAGTTGCCCCGCGCCGGACAAAGATAGATAGCTTCTTGATTAATAAGGGGATCAGGTTTATACAGAGAAGGCAGGAGAATGGGGATGAGAAACACATCAGCTGTGATTGACCGGCGGAGCAAACCTGATGGGCCAAATGGCCTCATTCTGCTCCTGTGTCTTATGGCCTTATGTTCCAGAAATGGGACAGGTATTTTGAGGCGCACATTGTAGTGATTGTCGCTGCCACCAGAGGGCAGTGAGAGACTGGGTGAGTATATAGAGTGAAGAAAATGTGATGGAAGGAACCAATATGGAAACAGAAACTTTATTTTAACACTGATATGAAACTTAAAATTTAAAAAGTTATTTATTATCATGTGTTTTCACTGTTGCTATTACTGTTGGGGTGTTACAAATGTCCGATAGATAGACGAGTTCGCCTTTGACGTGTTCAAATTAGAAAATGATAGGAGGACCTTCATCAGGATCTTCTTGTCAAACCGAGTGGTCAGATTTGCAGGAAGAGTGAGTGAGGAGTGTGCAATAACGCTGCAGGAAGAGTGAGTGAGCAAAAGGCACCGCAATCGCTGGACAGCTGACGTGAAGGTGAGATTTAGTCTCTCCCGCAAGAAAGTAGCTAGAACAGGAAGGAGGGAATACCTGTTCTCATTTGTTACTATGCAACTTGTCGGCAGTTCAAGTGAATAATTGCACCGTGCACTTACCAGTATACACCGCCAGAGAGCAGTGTGATGTATGGAAAGTATTTAACGTGGGAGGTCAGGTGTGTGCTCTCAGTGCGAGCTGGTGTCAGCGTGAAACGTGGAGAATGGGTGGTTAAACATTAAGGAATGCTCAGCTCATTTAGTTAGTTCAACAGAAACACGTCACTGAGTGTACCCGAAGTAAGTGTTTGGCACCCCGTTAATTTTTCAGAACAGAGTATTCATCTCCTGGTTCTGAGCCGAGCTCGGTATTGCGTGTTAACTGATAATGCTTCGGGTTCACACAGGCATTTTGCTGTTTTTCATTCTGATCTGCACGGAGGTTAGCGGAGAAACTGAGATGCTGCAGCTCCCTGGGTGGATGGTTGTTAGTGAAGCGGGTAATGTATCCATGAACTGCACCAGCAGCATTGCATTTGACCTCGTATTCTGGTACAGACAGTACCCGAACCAGTCACCCCAGCATCTGGTAATGGCCACAAGAGGAACCGACCAACACGGGAGGATTACAGCGGCAATCGGTGGAGACAACAAGCTCAATATCCTGACTGTGAAAGACACGCGAGTTACAGACACCGCCACATATCTCTGCGCTGTGAGCCACAGTGTAACTAACGGAGGGAGACCCAATACAAAAACCTGCACCGTCTTACCAAGCCGCTTTGCTGTGTCTGAAATATCGGCATTTCATGAGGCGGGATGTGGAATTCCATGGAAAGGGGGAATGAGAACAAAACGTAGCGAGAAGGGGAAGATTTAAAAAGGGTGAAACATGAAGAGAGTTGGATATACGGTCGAAGGGGAAGCGTTAACATGCAAACCGGAGTGAGTGAAAGAAGAATACGTAAAGATACGTAAAAAAACGCACGTTCTGAAACAATGAAAAGAGAAAAGTAAAAAAGTGAAAAATAACGAGTGTGATGCATAGAGTGAAGGATCAGGTAAAATCATAAATGAAGCGACTCAGACATAATGTAAAACGGCCTTTGTTTTAACATCATTCAATCTTCCTTGATAATTCGACGTTATGGCTTGAAAAACGGCGTTTGAAGAACTGCTATTGGGTATTGCTCGTTACGTAAATCTACACCCTTTCCACAGTTCTGTCCATATAAATTACTCCCACTGGGAACCCCGCCAGAGGGCGAGGTGTTCCAAGGTATTTCCTGTTATCAACTTTAAATTATCGACAAAGGACTCGTGGTAACGCTGCGAGCTGCCGTCCCGACAACAGCTTGTTCAAACTCTGATACACATTGTCTGCCCTGTGATAGTGGAGGTCTTTCCCAGTTTGTTATTGCTGCCTCAGCAAGGGTCCTGGGATCTGTATTTCCCGAACCTTTTCCTGAAATCCACAATGAACATCAAACTGTTTTATTTCAGTTAGTCAGGATGTGGTTAGTGCTGAGGCTTCGAATGTTTACAATTTAGATAAATGACTTGGATGGTACAGAGAGATGTAGGAAAGTAAATGTTGAAGAGGACCGTAGGGGCCTATAAAAGGGCATGGACAGGGTAAGTGAATGGACAAATGTCTGGCAAACAGACTATAATGTGGAAAATATGAAATGACTAATTTTGGGAAGTAGACACAGAGAGAAGCTCATTATCTGAGGAATTGCAGTGGACTGAGATTCAGAGGGATCTGGGTTTCCGCGTGCCTGAATCACAAACGTCAGTTTCCAGGTGCAGCCAAGAATGAGAATATTGTTATTTATTGTGAGGTGAATTCATCACAAAAACATGGAGGTTATGCTTCAATCATAGAGGGTATGCGTGGGATCACATCTGGAATATTGTGCAGTAGGGTGCGATTTGTTGCAAGTTTATAATGGTCCCCGACTGTAACTATCACTGTGGAGGCTGGATTATTGTTTCTTTGCTGAGCACTAACTGGGACTCTGACTGCTGGGTTTTTGTACGGGACCCGCTATATCTGTAGCAGTGTGGGCTGCAAGGCACAGAGATACAGTGCGCTGTCAGACATCAGCGTGTTGCCTATCATTAGCTCGCTAAGTTTCGCAGTTTTGTTTAAGGTTGCTGAAACGCGATTGGTGATGTCAGGGTGTCTGTAAAGGTTCTCTCCCAGAACACGAAGCATGTAATGTGGAGCCTTCCCGGGACTCTGACTGTACCAGTACACATACGGGTTAGGAGCGCTCGTCTTCAAGTTGCAGGTTAGTGTGACATTGCTTTCCTCTTCAATCTTTATTTCTGCATCCGGCTGCTCCACTGTATCCTGGTGGCTCCAATCTGACATAAAAAATAGATTAAGAACAACAATCAGTATCAACCCCAAATTGATCAACTTAATCTTCACCACCACTATTGTTTTTACCAACAATAACATCGGAGTTACAGCAGCCAGGAGGAAAATGGAGTTTTACTGGGAAGGAAATACTTACTGAGAAGTGAGATAATGATGAGCATCTGAGTGAGCCGGTTCCCCATGATCCTTCCTGGGTCTGGAACTCTGCAGTGCGAGGAATCCTCTGTGAGAGGCAGAAATACAGATCCTCGGCCCACAGCTGATCGAACAATGGCAGAGACAGCAATTTCTCCATTGACACAATTGGGTCAGAGCGAGAGCAGCAAGCGAAAGCTGTGGGCGGGGATACCGCAGTCTCAATATTGAGTGTGTGGTGACTGTCAGCTGCACTCGGAGCGGAAATAGGAAGGGGTGAATCTGCAGAAGACTGTGACCATCCTGCACCTGCTCACTGCTCCAGCCACTGAGAACAAATCGAGCGGGAGGGACATAAAGCAACGAGAATCAGAGAATCTTGGGAGCACAGAATGAGGCCATTGGAATAATTAACTAAATCATTTTTTATTCCCACATTTTGCATATATACTTGTGTTTTTGTTCAAGGTACATATCATTTCCTTTTGAACGCTGCTATTGAATATTGTGTCACCATTTCAGGCAGTGTGTTTACAGATTTGAACACATGGCAGTGTAATGAGTGAATGTGATATTTCCCTGCCTTTCTCTCTCTTAACCTGGCGTACATGAATTATCGAATGTTCTACTGATTGAAACAATTGCATCTGATCCTTTTCATTGAACGTCTTAAAATCGTCAGCACTACAACTAATAATCTCCCTGAACTGATTGAGAAGCGAAAAACAGTCCCCGTCAGTCATTGAATGGCATCCTGGTCCCATTCCATGTAATATATCCCAAATCTCTGCATTATATCAAAATGGTGATTCCACGATCTCTAAGCCATTATTTATTAACGTTTAACTTTACTTTAAAAATCAGAAACGTCAACGAATATTAACATTGTGGCGGATCAGTTCCCATTTAGACTTCCTGGAAGATGATGTTTGATATTCGTGTTTTCATGTGGGAGTCATTAAACTCGACATTTTCTCAATGACCCTCATTCTAAACCTGTTTCAACAGAATCCGATAGCAGAAAGCGTCAAATCCAACCATGCTAATTAGAAAGTCACGTGGAATCATCACCAAAGCCAATAGGGATGGTTTCCTGACCGAGGTCACAATAAGCCTGACCCCGTACAGTGTGTGGGTGGAACATTGAGATGAACAGGGCCCGGATTCCCCCTCTCCCCTCAATCTCTGGCTCATTCCATTCCCATTCACTCAGAGAGATTCAGTCAAACATGTTTCTGGTCATACCACTGGCGCTGTTGCGCAGTAAGTGATGGGATTATACCCTTTAAAACACTTCAGCAGATTGGTGCAACGAGTTTGTATTATTATTTAATGTATTGAACGATGCCACATAGAATCATAGAATTTACAGTGCAGAAGGATGCCATTCGGCCCATCGAGTCTGCACGGGCCCTTACAAAGAGCACCCTACTGAAGCCCACGTCTCCACCCGATCCCCGTTACCCAGTAACCCCCACTTAATATTTTTTGGACACTAAGGGCACTTTAGCATAGCCAATCCACCTAACCTGCACAACTTTGGACTGTGGGCGGAAACCGGAGCACCCGGAGTAAACCCACGCAGCTGTGAAGAAGGCCTATGGTGTGCTAGCGTTCATTAACAGAGGGATTGAATTTAAGAGCCATGAGGTGATGATGCAGCTGTACAAAACTTTGGTAAGGCCACATTTGTAGTACTGTGTACAGTTCTGGTCGCCTCATTTTAGGAATGTTGTGGAAGCTTTGGAAAAGGTGCAAAGGAGATTTACCAGGATGTTGCCTGGAATGGAGAGTAGGTCTTACGAGGAAAGGTTGAGGGTGCTAGGCCTTTTCTCATTAGAACGGAGAAGGATGAGGGGCGACGTGATAGAGGTTTATAAGATGATCAGGGGAATAGATAGAGAAGACAGTCAGAGACTTTTTCCCCGGGTGGAACAAACCATTACAAGGGGATATAAATTTAAGGTGAATGGTGGAAGATATAGGGGGGATGTCAGAGGTAGGTTCTTTACCCAGAGAGTAGTGGGGCCATGGAACACACTGCCTGTGGAAGCAGTTGAGTCGGAAACATTAGGGACCTTCAAGCAGCTATTGGATAGGTACATCGATTACGGTAGAATGATATAGTGTAGATTAACTTGTTCTTAAGAGCAGCACGGTATCATTGTGGATAGCACAATTGCTTCACAGCTCCAGGGTCCCAGGTTCGATTCCGTCTTGGGTCACTGTCTGTGCGGAGTCTGCACATCCTCCCCGTGTGTGCGTGGGTGTCCTCCAGGTGCTCCGGTTTCCTCCCACAGTCCAAAGATGTGCAGGTTAGGTGGATTGGCCATGATAAATTGCCCTTAGTGTCCAGAATTGCCCTTAGTGTTGGGTGGAGGTGTTGACCTTCGGTAGGGTGCTCTTTCCAAGAGCCGGTGCAGACTCAATGGGCCGAATGGCCTCCTTCTGCACTGTAAATTCTATGATAATCTATGATTAATCTAGGATATAGCTTCGGCACAACATCGTGGGCCGAAGGGCCTGTTCTGTGCTGTATTTTTCTATGCTCTATGACACGGGGAGAATGTGCAGACTCCGCACAGACAGTGACCCAGCCGGAAATCGAACCTGGGATCCTGGCGCTGTGAAGCAATTGTGCTACCCACTATGCTAACCACTATGCCTGTACCGATATTATGGACATCTCAGAAAATGGAAACTTACGCTCAGTCATACAGATCGACACAACTTTAGATCGATTCACTTTCACCTTATCCACTTTTATTCCTCTACTTTTACAGATGGACTATGTCAGTCACTTAATTTCCGGTGTTGTTAAGAAGGACGATCAGTGCAGTTAGATTATGAATATACAGACCAGGTTACAGAAACTGGGCTTTATGCACTGGTCTAGTGTCCCGGATGGAGACAAGCTACGTTATATTAACTTATTTTTCCACCCCTTTCTGGAATTCCTGATTTCATTTCGGACATTGCGTTTCTCACTGAACCCCTTTGTTTCTCTCATTGTCTATCTGTCTGCTTCTCCTGTTCCATCTTCGTTTGCCTCCCTTCGTTTTCCCGTCTGTATGACCTCTATATATTTGTATGTGTTCCCTTCACTGTTTCTTAACCATATTTTCAACTATTCCCTTCCTGCCTCCCTCTCTCCTTCGTTTCTCTCACTGTCTGCCCCAACCTGCCTCTCTCTCATTTCTATCGTTCCCTTTCCTCAGGGTTATCCCTGTATATCCAACGGGGTTGTCCTATCTATGTCTCCATATCTATCATGGTTTCTTCCTCTGATTCATTCACTGTCTTTCTTTCATATGTCGCATTTCTCCGCGTTGCACATCTAATATTAAATATTTTTCTCAGCACTTCTATCGCAATATCTTTAGTTTACAAAATGGTATCAATACTCCAAACACAGCTTCACATTATCTTCCCAGTGTTGTACCTGTTGCTCTCGGCTTATTAATAATTCGGATTTATTTTAAATAAGAACAATCTGCTGATAGGTTTAGAAAGTCCAGGTTTTTCTGCTCTGCATGCCATTCTCTTTGTCACACTGCGGCAGTGTTTTTGTACGAGGCTCCCTCTGGTTGCTGTCACTGTGTCTCTCAGTCCGCAGTAATACACCGCGCTGTCAGACAGCCGCAGCTCCCGGATGCTGAAATTCCCCTCACTTTTAGTCCTGTCTAGGGATGCAGAAATCCGAGTCCGCACGCCCTCTGCTCTGATAACATCTCCGTAATTAGGGATGGAGATCAAGAATGCAGTGGTTCTATCTCGGTCCTGACGGTACAGCTGTAAAGAATATGCAGTATCTGTTGTCGAATATCTGAAATCAATGGTCATCGATTCTCCTGCAAACTTTGTGGCTGTAACAGGCTCTTGTGAGACAGAATCTGCACCACTCACACCTGCAAACAATTAGAAACAAGGTTGAACTTTCTGTATCACTTTGTAAGAAGCAAGGTGATCAAGGTAATTATATATATTACAAATAGAGAGAAAACACAGTTAAAGGGGTCTGTCAGTGTCCTGAACAAGCTTGAGATTGTGCAACTTGGGAACTTACCAGTTAAGAGACTGGCCGTTGTTAGGTATGAGTAAAAGGTAATGCACAACATGTTCACGGAGCTGATGGTGGATTTGAACACAGTGAGTTACAGCTGAATTGTTGCAGAGAAGAATTCAGAAGATGTCGAGTAATATCCGGCCTCACGACCTGCTCATTACTGACAGATCCAACAGGTGACACCCAATCAGTTCACGACTCCTTTGTCCTACGTTTCATCCAGTTAGATCCGTTCGATTGTTCTCCAATCTATGACGTCAGAGCGAGAAGCACGGAACCACTCCGTGGGCAGCACAGTTGCATAGTGGTTAGCACAATTGATTCACATCTCCAGGGTCCCAGGTTCAATTCCCGGCTTGGGTACCGTCTCTGCAGAGTCTGCACGTTCTCCCCGTGTGTGCGTGGGTGTCCTCCGGGTGCTCCGGTTTCCTCCCGCAGTCCAAAGATGTGCAGGTTAGGTGGATTGGCCAGGTTAAATTGCCCTTAGTGTCCAAAATTTTTTTTTTGAGAAAGGGCACTGATGGTGTTATGTGATGTTGTGATAACCGCGGAAGAGTCTACTGTTTAGCGAGCTGTTCACGGAACTCGGAAAATTGTATTCAGCGCCACAGAAAGAAATGATTCGGGGTAACCGCTCGTTATAAAGTTGTTTCGTTTATATTAACAGGTCACAATTCAGGTTACAGAACTGATTCAGAGAGAGGAGAATTTTTTCTATTCGCTCATGGGACGTGGGCGTAGCAGGCTGTGAAATTATTGCCCATCCCTAATTGCCCTTGAAGGGACAGTTAAGATTCAACCACATTGCTGTAGGTCTGGAGTCACGTGTAGGCCAGGCAAGTAAGGATGGGAAATTTCCTTCCCTACATTCGTGAACCAGAACATCGACAATGTTTTCATAATCGTCATTAGTCCTTTAATTCCAGATTAACATGCAACCATCTCCTGTGACGTGATTTGAACCTGCACCCAGAGCATTAATCTGAGACTCTGGTTTACTAGTCCAGTGATAGTACCACTACACCACCGCCTCCCCAAGAGTGCTTTGTTGGTTTGTGTGCAGACTGACTGTGCCTCTGCAATAATGTGGGACTCAGCGCACAGTGATATACGACAGAGTCAGAGACTGTAACCACTGTGATATTTAAAGAAACTTTCTTGACTTGGCCCAAATCATCCGAAAACCGGCCTGGGAAATCTGAAGACTTTTTCCAATTCCCCGTATTCGATTTCTTCAGGAAATATCTCGGAGCTACCTCTGGACACTAGATGTGCCAGAAAAGAGTCTGGTGAGTAAATTTTGCTTTGTAACTGCAGATCGATTGCGCCGTCTATCTTTCCTCAACCGGTAATTCAGGCGGCTCCTTGGAAACTGAATCTTGGCCAATGCTTCTGTAACAACATTTAGAATGTGTCAGAAATCTGTGAGAAAATATAACCCATGAAACACACACTGAGGATTTGAGCTCAGACTCACCGGGCACCAAGACCATTATTATCAATAAAGCACACAGGGAGCACATGGTTCCTGATTGGACAGGAAACAGCGACACTGTTTCAAATATGTTGCTGTTTAAAGTGTCATATCAAAGAGTAAACTCAGATCAGAGGCCATGATGTGGAGATGCCGGCGTTGGACTGGGGTGAGCACAGTAAGAAAGTTTTACAACACCAGGTTAAAGTCCAACAGGTTTGTTTCGAATCACTAGCTTTCAGAGCGCAGCTCCTTCATCAGTGCTCCAAAAGCTAGCGATTCGAAACAAACCAGTTGGACTTTAACCAGGTGTTGTAAGACTTCTTACTCAGATCAGAGGCAAAGAGGAAACGCAGATCAATTCTTGGGAAATTGAGGGGCATTATCAGTGCTGTCATTGGTTGGTCTCTCAGCTCTGACGTCAGCTGAGGACCAATCACTGCTTGCTGAAGATTTAATGAGTGTCTCTCTCCAATCATATTCCAGCCCTGGCTGTGTTGTTCAATCTTTTTCACTATGTTGCTCTGTCTCACATCAACAGTCATTCTCTTTCTTTCTCGGTTTAAATTGTGTTCCTCGATCTCATGTTCATATCTTTCCTGAGGTCGATTTTTCTTTCTAATTAAGATGGAAGATGAAATAAATGTCTTAAAACCAGTTTACTGTTCCGATATTAATAAGACCCAGGAATGATCATAATTAATAATTATTGTTTTAAGTGTACCAGGGATTAGTCACCCAACTCCCCACCAAGATGCGTTTCCAGAGCTACTCTTGTACGGGTAAAGTACTGATTTCAGTCAAGCTTTATTTCTAACACAGGAAATTTAAAATGTGGTAGGTCACATTTTAAACGGGCCTGCTGATAGATTGACACCTGGTCCATAACTTTTACATTTACTGATATATGTTGTTCACCCGGGAGACATGCAGGTGTGCGTGAATGGGGTGGGGAAATGATAGAATTTGATCCAGGAGGAATAAAACCGCCAAATGTTACATTTTCCAACAGTGACAACCATTGAACTCCTTGAGGGGAGACCATTCAGTTGGAGCTGCGTTATCCCGTTCATTCTTAATAAGATCAAACTCCTCATACCGAATCCTTGATCATAGAATTCAGAGTGCGAAGGAGGCCATTCAGTCCATCGAGTCTGAACCGACCCTTGGAAAGAGCACCCTATTTGCGCCCACACCTCCACACTGTAACCCAGCAATTCCACCGTACCTTCAGGGCATTCTTTCTGGCTGTATCACAGCTTGGTATGGAGCCTGCTCAACCCAAGACAGCAGGAAACTACAAAAGGTCGTGAATGTGGCCCAGTCCATCACGCAAACCAGCCTCCCATCCATTGACTATCTATAATTTCCGCAGCCTCCGAAAGGCAGCCAGCATAATTAAGGACCCCATGCACCCCGGACATACTCTCTTCCACCTCCTTCCGTCAGGAAAAATATACCAAACTTTGAGGTCACGTACCAACCGACTCAAGAATAGCTTCTTCCCAACTGCCATTAGACTTTTGAATGGACCTACCTCATATTAAGTTGATCTTTTCTCTACACTTTGCTATGACTGTAACATTATATTCTGCAGTCTCTCCTTCCTTCCCTATGTACGGCATGCATTGTTTGTACAGCATGCAAGAAACAATACTTTTCACTGTATTCTAATACATGTGACACTAATAAATCAAATCAAATCAAATTAAAGGGCACTGAGGGCCAATTTATCGTGGCCAATCCACCTAACCTGCACATCTTCGGACTGTGGGAGGAAACCGGAGCACTCGGAGGAAACCCACGCAGACACGGGGAGAACATGCAGACTCCACACAGACAGTCACCCGCAATGGAAGCCGGGACCCTGGAGCTGTGAGGCAGCAGTACTAAGCACTGTGCCAGCGTGCCGCCCTGTGATTGTCGACCTGCTCCAGTTTTTGTATGAGGACCATAGGACACTGATTCACTGTGGGTCTCAGCGCGCAGTAATACACGGCGCTGTCTGTCATCTTCAAATCTGTCATGGACAAGTGAAAAGTGCTTTTTGTCGTGTTGAGTTTCCCGCTGAAGTGTTCAAAGCCGGGAGCCGTCTGTTTAAACCCATTATTATCAGCTCTGAGCAGATACTGAGGAGCTCGGTGTGGATACTGACGATACCAGAACAGGCCATAGCTTGTAGCTGAACTCGGTACAGAGTAACTGCTGGGTATGACTGAATCGTCACCCTCTTCTGCGTCGACTTCTCGTTCTACCTGGGACACTGAGTCTCCCTTACTCATCCCTGAAATTAGCAACAAATATACAGCGGGTTAGACGAAGTAACTTGCGGAGAATGTGCACCCGAAGATAAAAATGTAAATAAATATAAGGATTGGGGAATTTAGGACAGGCGTTCAATCTAACTGACCTGTTATCAGGACAATAACCAGAGACAGACAGAGTTTCACCCTCATGGTTCCAGTCTGAACTCCAGAAACAGAGGCAGTGATCACTGTCTGTACCAGTCCTGCAATTGCGGAAGTTTAAAAAGTCAGGGGGATGTCATGAGGTTAAATGCGATTTCTTCTCTCCGCCTATTGTCACGTCTTAAAACAGTCGCTTCCTCTGGAAGGGAAACATGCTCTTTCATAAGTGCTCAGAGAGCGCCCTCCCGTGGACGGCTCAGCCTCATATTGAAAACACACCCACTGCAAAGACATACACAATAAAGATATACAACCATACAGACATAAGTTCGTCGACATAAAACCAGAAGCGCTCTGGAGATTTTTGATATATATTAGCCTGAGTAGCTAACGATGAAATTACGTAAATAAATGCGCCCCCCGTGTTCACCAGAAGCCTCGAATATATCAGAGAATCAGCAGAAATATAGACACAGAGACAAGTAAACAAGTAAACTGACAGATCCCCAAACTGATCTACTCAAACATAGATACAGAGACCAACACTTAAAGCGATAAATAAAGAGAGTAACACCGCCAGAGACAAACAGACCTTCGAATTTTCAGATTGAGCTTTCTGAAATGAAATTCCCTGAGGTTGTGTCAGTGTGGTAATATCGGGGAGACATCTGTTGCCATTAAACTGTGCATTTCAGCAACATGAACATCCATGGAATGTATTTGTCACTAACCGTGATCATGAATTTGTGCATGCGGCCAGATTGTTGACCCGTTCGTAGAATCAATGTTCTGGAATGGATTTATGTTTTTCAGACAAGCATATTGTCGATGCATCCGTAACATGAGGGAGGCTGGTTAGAGTAAGACAACCATTCTCGGAGACGTGCTATCGGATTTCAAGGACAAAGGCTTCCTTGAACGGTAGATTGTGTCCCCGGATAGAATAGTGCGGCTAACATAGAATTTGGAGTTCTGCTTTTCAGAATGGTATGATATTGCTATTTGGTTGTTTCATTTATTTTTACAGCTTTGACTGTGTGTCCATTCCACTATCGATACAACTCTCTTATATTTACCAATCTACTGTTGAATTAGCTTCGGTCTCTCTTTATCGATCCCAATCTATCATATCTCCAGTTATCTCACTCGTCCTGTCAATCTCACAAAAATAAACTCCTGGTTTGTCTCCGAAAGAAGGGAATCATGAAAAGACGCGAAAGGTTATCAGCTTTAATATCCATTCCGTCTCTCCGTCTATATCAATCTACCTCCCTATCTACCTCCCTATCTATCTATCTATCTATCTATCTATCTATCTATCTATCTATCTATCTATCTATCTATCTATCTATCTATCTATCTATCTATCTATCTATCTATCTATCTATCTATCTATCTATCTATCTATCTATCTATCTATCTATCTATCTATCTATCTATCTGTCTGTCTGTCTGTCTGTCTGTCTGTCTGTCTGTCTGTCTGTCTGTCTGTCTGTCTGTCTGTCTGTCTATCTATCTATCTATCTATCTATCTATCTATCTATCTGTCTATCCATCCATCCATCCATCCATCCATCCATCCATCCATCCATCCATCCATCCATCTATCTATCTATCTATCTACCTACCTATCTATCTATCTATCTATCTATCTATCTATCTATCTATCTATCTATCTATCTATCTATCTATCTATCTATCTATCTATCTATCTATCTATGTATCTATCTATCTATCTATCTATCTACCTACCTATATTTCTATCCATCTATCTATCTATCTATCTACCTATATATCTATCCATCTCTCTCTCTCTCTATCTATATATTTTGCACTGAGTGCTGAATGGGTTTTGCACTGAGTGCTGAATTTGGTGCATTTGAGTGCTATAGTGAGAGTTTGGTGAATGAGGTAGTATAAGGCTTCATTTTTATCTAAAGTCTAGTCTTTCTTTTATTTAGTTAATTAACTTAAAAGTTGCTGTTTGGTTTAGAAGAAGGTGAATTTTCAATCAGCTTTAAACAAAGCTTCTACTTGTAGGCACCTGCAGCTGGAGCTTGTTAATTAGTTAATTGGATTAGGCCAGTTTTCAGAGGCTAGATTCACAGGATAAAAGTGATCCCCTACAGTGCAGGCTTTGTTTGCACTGAGTGCTGAATTTGGTGCATTTGAGTGCTATAGTGAGAGTTTGGTGACTGGGGGTGTATAAGGCTTCATTTTTATCTAAAGTCTAGTCTTTCTTTTATTTAGTTAATTAACTTAAAAGTTGCTGTTTGGTTTAGAAGAAGGTGAATTTTCAATCAGCTTTAAGCAAAGCTTCTACTTGTAGGCACTTGCAGCTGGAGCTTGTTAATTAGTTAATTGGATTAGGCCAGTTTTCAGAGGCTAGATTCACAGGATAAAAGTGATCCCCTACAGTGCAGCCTTTGTTTGTACTGAGTGCTGAATTTGGTGCATTTGTGTGCTATAGTGAGAGTTTGGTGACTGGGGGAGTATGAGGCTTCATTTTTATCTAAATTCTAGTATTTCTTTTATTTAGTTAATTAACTTAAAAGTTGCTGTTTGGTTTAGAAGAAGGTGAATTTTCAATCAGCTTTAAACAAAGCTTCTACTTGTAGGCACTTGCAGCTGGAGCTTGTTAATTAGTTAATTGGATTAGGCCAGTTTTCAGAGGCTAGATTCACAGTATAAAAGTGATCCCATACAGTGCAGACTTTGTTTGCACTGAGTGCTGAATTTGGTGCATTTGAGTGCTATAGTGAGAGTTTGATGACTGAGGGGGTGCTGGATTTGGTGCATTTGAGTGCTATAGTGAGAGTTTGGTAACTGAGGGAGTTAGGTGAAGAGGGAGTAAGGCGCTCCTTTCATTTTGTTTCCTACATTTCCGCAAAGAGTGAGAAGAGAGCCAGGAGTTTACAGAGAGTGCAACTGACCGGGCAGCTATATTCTGTAAGGCAAGAAGGGATGGAGGCTAAGCCAGTTGCATGCTCCTCCTGTAGGATGTGGGTGGTGAGGGATACCACCGGTGTCCCCGCTGACTATACCTGCGGGAAGTGCACCCAACCCCAGCTCCTCAAAGACCGTGTTAGGGAACTGGAGCTGAAGCTGGATGAACTTCGGATCATCCGGGAGGCAGAGGGGGTGATAGAGAAGAGTTACACGGAGGTCACCACACCCAAGGTACAGGACAAGAGTAGCTGGGTTACAGTCAGGGGGGAAAAACAAACAGGCAGACAGTGCAGGGATCCCTCGTGGCCGTTCCCCTTCAAAACAAGTATACCGTTTTGGATGCTGTTCGGATGGATGACCTACCGTGGTAAGGCCCTAGCGGCCAGGTGTCTGGCACTGAGTCTGGCTCTGGGGCTCAGAATGGAAGGGGGAGAATAGAAAAGCAATAGTTGTAGGAGATTCAATGGTTAGGGGAATAGATAGGAGATTCTGTGGTCGCGTGCGAGTCTCCCGGAAGGTATGTTGCCTCCCGGGTGCCAGGGCCAGGGATGTCTCGGATCGTGTCTTCAGGATCCTTAAGGTAGAGGGGGAGCAGCCAGAAGTCGTGGTGCACATTGGTACCAACGGCGCAGGTAGGAAAAGGGGTGTGGAGGTAATAAATGAGTTTAGGGAGTTAGGCTGGAAGTTAAAAGGCAGGACAGACAGAGTTGTCATCTCTGGTTTGTTGCTGGCACCACGTGATAGCGAGGCTCGGAATAGGGAGAGCGTGCAGCTGAACACGTAGCTGCAGGAATGGTGTAGGAGGGAGGGCTTCAGGTATTTGGATAATTGGAGCGCATTCTGGGGAAGGTGGGACCTGTACAAGCAGGACCGGTTGCATCTGAACCAGAGGGGCACCAATATCCTGGGAGGGAGGTTTTCTAGTACTCTTCGGGAGGGTTTAAACTAATTTGGCAGGGGAATGGGAACCGGATTTGTAGTCCAGCAACTAAGGTAGCCGATATTCAGGACGCCAAAGCATGTAAGGAGGCAGTGGGGGAGGGAACACTGACAAATGAGAGTACTTGCAGGCACGGAGATGGGTTGAAGTGTGTATACTTCAACGCAAGAAGCATCAGGAATAAGGTGGGTGAACTTAAGGCATGGGTCGGTACTTGGGACTACGATGTGGTTGCCATCACGGAAACTTGGATAGAAGAGGGGCAGAAATGGTTGTTGGAGGTCCCTGGTTATAGATTTTTCAATAAGATTAGGGAGGGTGGTAAAAGAGGTGGGGGGGGGGGGGTGGCATTGTTAATTAGAGATAGTATAACAGCTGCAGAAAGGCAGTTCGAGGAGTATCAGCCTACTGAGGTAGGATGGGTTGAAGTCAGAAATAGGAAAGGAGCAGTCACCTTGTTAGGAGTTTTCTATAGGCCCCCCAATAGTAGCAGAGAGGTGGAGGAACAGATTGGGAAACAGATTTTGGAAAGGTGCAGAAGTCACAGGGTAGTAGTCATGGGTGATTTTAACTTCCCAAACATTGAGTGGAAACTCTTTAGAGCAAATAGTTTGGATGGGGTGGTGTTTGTGCAGTGTGTCCAGGAAGCTTTTCTAACACAGTATGTAGATTGTCCGACCAGAGGAGGGGCAATATTGGATTTTGGTAATGAACCAGGGCAAGTGATAGATTTGTTAGTGGGGGAGCATTTTGGAGATAGTGACCACAATTCTGTGACTTTCACTTTAGTAATGGAGAAGGATAGGTGCGTGCAACAGGGCAAGGTTTACAATTGGCGGAAGGGTAAATACGATGTTGTCAGACAAGAATTGAAGTGCATAAGTTGGGAACATAGGCTGGCAGGGAAGGACACAAGTGAAATGTGGAACTTGTTCAAGGAACAGGTACTACGTGTCCTTGATATGTATGTCCCTGTCCGGCAGGGAAGAGATGGTCGAGTGAGGGAACCATGGTTGACAAGAGAGGTTGAATGTCTTGTTAAGAGGAAAAAGGAGACTTATGTAAGGCTGAGGAAACAAGGTTCAGACAGGGCGTTGGAGGGATACAAGATAGCCAGGAGGGAACTGAAGAAAGGGATTAGGAGAGCTAAGAGAGGGCATGAACAATCTTTGGCGGGTAGGATCAAGGAAAACCCCAAGGCCTTTTACACATATGTGAGAAATATGAGAATGACTAGAGCGAGGGTAGGTCCGATCAAGGACAGTAGCGGGAGATTGTGTATTGAGTCTGAAGAGATAGGAGAGGTCTTGAACGAGTACTTTTCTTCTGTATTTACAAATGAGAGCGGCCATATTGTTGGAGAGGACAGTGTCAAACAGATTGGTAAGCTCGAGGAAATACTTGTTAGGAAGGAAGATGTGTTGGGCATTTTGAAAACCTTGAGGATAGACAAGTCTCCCGGGCCTGACGGGATATATCCAAAGATTCTATGGGAAGCAAGAGATGAAATTGCAGAGCCGTTGGCAATGATCTTTGCGTCCTCACTGTCAACAGGGGTGGTACCAGGGGATTGGAGAGTGGCGAATGTCGTGCCCCTGTTCAAAAAAGGGACTAGGGATAACCCTGGGAATTACAGGCCAGTTAGTCTTACTTCGGTGGTAGGCAAAGTAATGGAAAGGGTACTGAAGGATAGGATTTCTGAGCATCTGGAAAGACACTGCTTGATTAGGGATAGTCAGCACGGATTTGTGAGGGGTAGGTCTTGCCTTACAAGTCTCATTGAATTCTTTGAGGAGGTGACCAAGCATGTGGATGAAGGTAAAGCAGTGGATGTAGTGTATATGGATTTTAGTAATGTATGTGATAAGGTTCCCCATGGTAGGCTTCTGCAGAAAGTAAGGAGGCATGGGATAGTGGGAAATTTGGCCAGTTGGATAACAAACTGGCTAACCAATAGAAGTCAGAGAGTGGTGGTGGATGGCAAATATTCAGCCTGGATCCCAGTTACCAGTGGCATACCGCAGGGATGAGTTCTGGGTCCTCTGCTGTTTGTGATTTTCATTAATGACTTGGATGAGGGAGTTGAAGGGTGGGTCAGTAAATTTGCAGACGATACGAAGATTGGTGGAGTTGTGGATAATAAGGAGAGCTGTTGTCGGCTGCAAAGATACATAGATAGGATGCAGAGCTGGGCTGAGAAGTGGCAGATGGAGTTTAACCCTGAAAAGTGTGAGGTTGTCCATTTTGGAAGGACAAATATGAATGCGGAATACAGGGTTAACGGTAGAGTTCTTGGCAATGTGAAGAAGCAGAGAGATCTTGGGGTCTATGTTCATACATCTTTGAAAGTTGCCACTCAAGTGGTTAGAGCTGTGAAGAAGGCCTATGGTGTGCTAGCGTTCATTAACAGAGGGATTGAATTTAAGAGCCGTGAGGTGATGATGCAGCTGTACAAAACTTTGGTAAGGCCACATTTGGAGTACGGAGTACAGATCTGGTCGCCTCGTTTTAGGAAGGATGTGGAAGCTTTGGAAAAGGTGCAAAGGAGATTTACCAGGATGATGCCTGGAATGGAGAGTAGGTCTTACGAGGAAAGGTTGAGGGTGCTAGGCCTTTTCTCATTAGAATGGAGAAGGATGAGGGGCGACTTGATAGAGGTTTATAAAATGAGCAGGGGAATAGATAGAGTAGACAGTCAGAGACCTTTTCCCCGGGTGGAACAAACCATTACAAGGGGACATAAATTTAAGGTGAAAGGTGGAAGATATAGGGGGGGGTGTCAGAGGTAGGTTCTTTACCCAGAGAGTGATGGGGGCGTGGAATGCACTGCCTGTGGAAGTAGTTGAGTTGGAAACATTAGGGACCTTCAAGCAGCTATTGGATAGGTACATGGATTACGCTAAAATGATATAGTGTAGATTTATTTGTTCTTCAGGGCAGCACGGTAGCATTGTGGATAGCACAATTGCTGCACAGCTCCAGGGTCCTAGGTTCGGTTCCGGCTTGGGTCGCTGTCTGTGTGGAGTCTGCGCGTCCTCCCCGTGTCTGTGTGGGTTTCCTCCGGGTGCTCCGGTTTCCTCCCGCATTCCAGGGATGTGCAGGTTGGGTGGATTGGCCATGATAAATTGCCCTTAGTGTCCAAAATTGCCCTTAGTGTTGGGTGGAGGTGTTGACTTTGGGTAGGGTGCTCTTTCCAAGAGCCGGTGCAGACTCAATGGGCCGAATGGCCTCCTTCTGCACTGTAAATTCAATGATAATTTATGATTAATCTCGAACAATGTTCGGCACAACATCGTGGGCCAAAGGGCCTGTTCTGTGCTGTATTTTTCTATGTTCTATGTTCTATATCTATCGATCTATCAGAGTGATTTTTGGAGATCTCGTGAAGAATAAGTTGCATCTATTCAATCTCCACTGTAAACATTTCTGTATGGCTGGATCGTCAGAACTAAAGTATGATTCTCACTTTCGTATTCATTCGTATAATGAAATTAACATTCATTTTCCTATCATTCTGGACACGCCAAAGAATATCACAATTTTCACATTGAATGGGCTGCAGCTCACTGACAGCGTTGTCTCCTTGTGTGTGCCATGGTCAACAGATTGAGAAAGGCTCCGGGACAACTCTGACCTTTATTGCCTTCTGTGATATCATTTAAAAGGAAATTCATTCAAACGGACCACCAGGTGGCGCATCCCACCGCCTGTCACGCTGCAGGAACCAACTCATGACCATAAGACCCAGGAGCAGAATTAGGCTACACGGCCCATCGAGTCTGCTCCGCCATTCAATCATGGCTGATATTTTTCTCATACCCATTCTCCTGCCTTCTCCCATAACCCCTGATCCACTTATTGATCAAAAACCTATCTATCTCTGTCTTAAAGACACTCAGCGATTTGGCCTCCACAGCCTTCTGCGGCAAAGTGTTCCATAGATTCAGCACCCTCTGGGTGAAGAAATTCCTCCACATCTCTGTTCTAAAGGATCGTCCCTTTATACTGAGATTGTGTCCTCTGCTTCTAGTTTTTCCTACAAGTGGAAACATCCTCTCCACGTCCACTCTATCCAGGCCTCGCAGTATCCTGTAAGTTTCAATAAGATCCCCCTCATTCTTCAAAACTCCAACGAGTACAGACCCAGAGTCCTCAACCGTCCCTCATACCATAAGCTCTTCATTCCAGGGATCATTCTTGTGAACCTCCTCTGGACACTTTCCAAGGCCGTAATGTGGCAGGGGATGGGAACCGATGCAGGAATTTGGAAGGTAGTAAAACAGGGACAGAAACAAAAGGCAGTAAGGGGGAAAGCGTAAGGCAGAGAAGCCATCGTCAAAAATCAAAAAGGGCGACAGTACAAGGTACAGTGACTGAGGTGAGCTCAGTGAATAGGACCAGTAAAACGAAAAGGAATAAAACGGGAAGTAAAAACATTAATGGTAAGCGACACGGCAGGTTGTTACATGAAAATATGGGTTCAACGACAAGGAAAATTAGGAGAAAGGTTAAGAGGAAATATAACTTAGGAGACGTTACTGATCGAGGTGTTAACTTTCAAAACAGAGGTAAAAAAGCCAACATAAGTGTACTTTACCTGAATGCTAGTAGTATTCGGAATAAGGTAAATGAGTTGATGGCGCAAATCATCGTGAATGACTATGATTTAGTGGCCATTACTGAAACATGGTTAAAGGATGGTCACGATAGGGAGTTAAATATCCAAGGGTATCAAACTATTCGGAAGGACAGAGTGGATGGTAAGGGAGGTGGTGTAGCTCTGTTATTTAAGGATGACATCCGGGCAATAGTAAGGGATAACATCGGTGCTATGGAGGATAAGGTTGAATCCATTTGGGTGGAAATCAGGAATAGTAAGGCGAAAAGTCACTGATAGGCGTAGTCTATAGGCCACCAAATAGTAACATTATGGTGGGACAGGCAATAAACAAAGAAATAACGGATGCATGTAGAAATGGTACAGCAGTAATCATGGGGGATTTTAATCTACATGTCGATTGGTTTAACCAGGTCGGTCAAGGCAGCCTGGAGGAGGAGTTTATAGAATGTATCCGTGATAGTTTCCTAGAACAGTATGTAATGAAACCTACGAGGGAACAAGCGGGCCTAGATCTGGTCTGTGCAATGAGACAGGATTGATTCATGATCTCATAGTTAGGGATCCTCTCGGAAGGAGCGATCACAATGTGGTGGAATTTAAAATACAGATGGAGGGTGAGAAGGTATAATCAAACTAGCGTTTTGTGCTTAAACAAAGGAGATTACAATGGGATGAGAGAAGAACAAGCTAAGGTAGACTGGGAGTAAGGACTTTATGGTGAAACAGTTGAGGAACAGTGGAGAATCTTCCAAGCGATTTTTCACAGTGCTCAGCAAAGTTTTAGACCAACAATAAGGAAGGACGGTAGAAGAGGGAAGATTGACCGTGGATATCTAAGGAAATAAGGGAGAGTATCAAATTGAAGGAACAAGCATACAAAGTGGCAAAGATTAGTGGGTGACTACAGGACTGGGAAATCTTTAGCGGGCAACGGAACGCTACTAAAAAAGCTATAAAGAAAAGTAAGATAGATTATGAGAATAAACTTGCTCAGAATATAAAAACAGATGGTATACGTTTCTGCAAATATATAAATAAAAAGTGTGGCTACGGTAAATATTGGTCCTTTAGAGGATGAGAAGGGATATTTAATAATGGGAGATGAGGAAATGGCTGAGGAACTGAACAGGATTTTTGGGTCGGTCTTCAAAGTGGAAGACACAAATAACATGCCAGTGACTGATAGAAATGAGGCTTTGACAGGTGAGGACCTTGAGAGGATTGTTATCACCAAGGAGGTAGTGATGGGCAAGCAAATGGGGCTAAAGGTAGACAGATCTCCTGGCCATGATGGGATGCATCCCAGAGTGCAAAAAGAGATGGCTAGGGAAATTGCCACTAGTGATAATTTACCAAAATGCACTAGACTCTGGGGTGGTCCCAGCGGATTGGAAATTAGCAAACATGACACCACTGTTTAAAAAAGGAGGTAGGCAGAAAGCGGGCAATTATAGGCCAGTGAGCATAACTTCGGTAGCAGGGAAGATGCTGGAATCTATCATCAAGGAAGAAATAGCGAGGCGTCTGGATGGAAATTGTCCCATTGGGCAGACACAGCATGGGTTCATAAAGGGCAGGTCATGCCTCACTACTTTAGCGAATTTTTTGAGGACATTACCCGTGCGTTAGATGACGGGGAGCCAATGGATGTGGTATAGCTCGATTTCCAGAAAGCCTTTGACAAGGTGCCACACAAAAGGTTGCTGCATCAGATAAAGATGCATGGCATTAAGGGTAAAGTAGTAGCATGGATAGAGGATTGGTTAATTAATAGAAAGCAAAGAGTGGGGATTAATGGGTGTTTCTCTGGTTGGCAATCAGTAGCTAGTGGTGTCCTTCAGGGATCAGTGTTGGGCCCACAATTCTTCACAATTTACATAGATGATTTGGAGTTGGGTACCAAGGGCAATGTGTCCAAGTTTGCAGATGACACTAAGATGAGTGGTGAAGCAAAAAGTGCAGAGGATACTGGAAGTCAGCAGAGGGATTTGGATAGGCTAAGTGAATGGGCCATGGTCTGGCAGATGGAATACCATGTTGACAAATGTGCGGTTATCCATTTTGGTATGAATAACTGCAAAAGGGATTATTATTTAAATGATAAAATATTAAAACATGCTTCAGAACTAGGGGGCATAGCCTCAAAATAAGGGGAAGTAGATTTAGGACTGAGTTTAGGAGAAACTTCTTTACCCAAAGGGTTGTGAATCTATGGAATTCCTTGACCAGTGAAGCAGAAGAGGCTCCTTCATTAAATGGTTTTAAGATAAAGATAGATAGTTTTTTGAAGAATAAAGGGATTAAGGGTTATGGTGTTCGGGCCGAAAGGTCGAGCTGAGTCCACAAAAGATCAGCGATCTCATTGAATTGCGGGGCAGGCTTGAGGGGCCAGATGGCCTACTCCTCCTCGTAGTTCTTATGTACTTATGTTCTTATGTAACATCTTTCCTTAAATACAGGGTGCAAAATTGCTCACAATACTCCAAATGGGATCTGACCAGAGCATTATACAACCTCAGAAGTACATCCCTGGCCTTGTATTATACCCCTCTTGACATGAATGCAAACATTGCATTTGCCTTCCTAACTGCCGACTGTATCTGCACTTTAACCTTAAAAGAATCGTGAACAAATACCCGCAAGTCCCTTTGTGCTTCTGATTTCCGAAGCATTTCCCCATTTAGAAAATAGTCCATGCCTAAATCCCTCCTTCCAAAATGCATAACCTCAGACTTTTCCACATTGTATTTCATCTACCACTTCATTGCCCACTTTCCTAGTCTATCCAGATCCGTCTGCCGTCTGCCTGCTTCCTCAATACTACATTTCCCTCTACAGACCTTTGTACAGATCTTTTATTCCCTTTTCTTCTCATTTACTTAATGATCTATTGAGCTGCTCACAGAAAAATACTTTTCACTGTACCTCGGTATACGTGACAATAAACAAATCCGATCCAATCATCTGAAACTTAGCAACAGTGCCTTCAGTTCCTTCTTCCAGATCATTAATGTATATTGTGAAAAGTTGTGGGCCCAGCACAGACCCCTGAGGGACACCACTAGTCACCAGCTGCCATCCTGAAAAAGACCACTTTATCCCCACTCTCTGCCTTCTGCCAGTCAGCCAATCCTCTATCCATGCCAGGATCTTGTCCTTAACACCATGGTCTCTTAACTTATTTAACAATCATCTATGCGGCTCCTTATTAAAGGCCTTCTGGAAATCTAAATAAATGACCTCCACTGGTTCTCCTTTGTCTAACTTCCTGGTCACATCCTCAAAGAACTCTAACAGATTTGCCAGACATCACCTCCCTTTGACAAGCCATGCTGACTCAGCCCTTTATTTACCATACACTTCCAAGTACTCCGCGATCACATCTTTAATAGCAGATTCTAAAACCTTGCCAATGACCAAAGTCCGACTAACCGGCCTATAATTTTCCGTCTTCTGCCTCCCTCCCTTCTTAAACAGTGGTGTTACATTAGCCACTTTCCAGTCATCTAGCACCCTTCCTGCCTCCAGTGGTTCCTGAAAGATTACCACCAATGCCTCCACAATCTCCTCAGCTATCCCGGGGTGTAGTCCATCCAGTCCAGGTGACTTATCCACCTTCAGACATTTCAGTTTCTCCAGAACCTACTCCTTAGTAATGGCCACTGCACTCACCTCTGCCCCCGGAGTCTCCTGGGGCTTGGGCATCCTGGTTTTCCACCGTGAAGACTGATGCAAAGTAACTATTCAGTTCGTCTGCAATTTCTTTGTTTCCTATTATTACTTCTCCAGCCACGTTTTCTATTGATTCAATGTCTATTTTTGCCTCTCTCTTACCTTTTATATATTGAAAAAAACTCTTCATATCTTCTTTTATATTACTAGCTAGCTTGCACTCACATTTCATCTTCTCTCCACTTATTGCTTTTTTAGTCGTCCGCTGCTCACTTTTAAAAACTTCCCAATCCTCTGGCTTCTCACTAATTCTCGCCACTTTGTATGCCTTTTCTTTTGCTTCTATGCTACCCTTGACTTCCCACGGCAACCATGGATGCCTTGTCCTCCCCTTAGCATGTTTCCTCCTCCTTGGGGTGAATTTCTGCTGTGCCTCCCGAATAGCCGCCCCAAACTCCTGCCATTGCTGTTCCACTGTTTTCCCTGATACGCTCTTCTTCCAATCAACTTTGGGCAGCTCCTCCCTCATGTCTTTGTAGTTACCCTAATTGAATTGCAATACCGTTACATCTGTTTCCAGCTTCTCCCTCTAAAACTGCAGGATAAATTCTATCATATGGTGGTCACTGCTCCCGAAGGGTTCATTCACCTCAAGATCCCTAATCAAGTCTGCCTCATTACACATTACCAAATCCAGAATTGTCTGTTCCCTAGTGGGCTCTACCACAAGCTGCTCCAAAAAAACATCTCTTAAACACCCCACAAATTCCTTTTCTTGGGATCCACTACCAACCTGAGTTCTCCAGTCCCCCTGAATATTGGCCCCCCATGATTAATGTGAGAGTGTCGTTTTTACTTGCACTGCCGCCTCTTAGCGCCAGGAACCCGGGGTCAATTTCGACCTTGGGTCACTGTCTGCGTGCTGTTTGCACGTTCTCCTCGTGTCTGCAAGGGTTTCCTCCGGGGACTCCGGTTTCTTCCCACAATCCAAACCGAACGACTTCGGGAATGAGTGAGGATTCAGTCTTCCCCTCACGAGCTTCACTCATGTCGTACATCCAGGATGTGCTTGTCTGCAAAACATAAACGCATCTATTGAAACCAATTATCCGGAAGGGTCGACAGTATGGTCGTTTTTGTACATCAACGATCATGGTTAATGAGAAATACATTCCTGGATGTTCGTGTTGCTATAATGTATAGTTCTATAGAAATTATTGTACAACACAATGTTGCCACACTGACACAACCTCAGGGGATTCCATTTCGGAAAGCTCACTTTGAAAAGTCGATGGTTTTTCGCAGCCTCTCTGACTCATTGCTCTTTTGTGTGTCTATGGTTGTCTTAATCAGTTTTATTGTCTACTGCAGTGTTTGTCTCTGTGTCCGTGCTTGTGTTTCTTCTGTCCTATAATCGGGGCTTCTGGTGAACACGGGAGGCGGACATATTCACTTACTTTTATCTCGTGATTCAAGAATCTCCAGAGCACTTCTGGTTTTAAGTCAACGTGTGGTGCAACTTATGTCATAATCTGTGCGCGTCGGATTGGTTGTTTATCTCTATGACCAAGAAAGCACAACAGTGCCTGTACCTCCTCAGGAAACTAAGGAACTTCGGCATATCCGTACTGACTCTTACCAACCTTTACAGATGCACCATGGAAATCATCGATCTTGCTGGGTCAATGCCTGGTATGGTAACAGCTGGACCCAAGACCAGAAGAAACCACAGAGTGTCGTAAACACAGCCCATTCCATCCCGCGAACCCACCTCCCATCTAATGACCCTTTCTACACCTCCCGCTACCTTGGGAAAGCGGGCAGCATAATCAAATAACCCCCCCCCCCCCCCCCGCAACCACCTGGGTTATTCTCTCTTCCAACCTTTTCCACCGGCCAGAAGATACAGAAGTCTGAGAACAGGCACTAACAGATACAAAAACAGGTCCTTCCCCGCTGTTACCAGACTGCTGAATGACCCTTTCATGGACTGAACTGGTCTCTCCAAGCATCTTCACTGCTGTTGCAGCAACTTACTCAGTATGCTTCACCTGGTGTCTATGTATTTACATTGTGTATTTATCGTAAGTCCTATGTTTTTTCATGTATTGAACGATCTCTCTGGACTGTACGCAGAACAATACTTTTCACTGTACCTCGGTACACGTGATAATAAATCTAAATCTAAATCTAGGTGTGCATCTTCGCATGGGGCCGTGTGCCCGTATTCAATATGGGGTAGTGCTGTCCACTAGAGGGCGCTTTCTGATCACATATGAAAGATCGCGACCCGTTGTGGGGAAAGCGACTGCTTGAAGACGTAAAAATGGGGCGGAGAAAATAAATCGTATTCGACCTCTTAACATCCCTCTGACTGTTTCAACTTCTCCAGTTGTAGGTCTGGTGCAGACAGTGATCACAGTCTCTGTTGCTGGAGTTCAGACTGAAACCATGGGGGTGAAACACTGTCTGTCGCTGGTTATTGTCCTGATCACAGGTCGGTTATGTTGAACGTCTGTTCTAAATTCCCCAATTCTCATATTTATTACAATTTCCATCTCTGCAAACTCATCCTCCTCATGTTACTCCTCATTGTATAGAGGTATACAAAATTATGAGGGGCATAGACAGAGTGGATAGTCAGAGGCTTTTCCCCAGGGTAGAGGGGTCAATTACTAGGGGGCATAGGTTTAAGGTGAGAGGGGCAAGGTTTAGAGTAGATGTACGAGGCAAGTTTTTTACACAGAGGGTAGTGGGTGCCTGGAACTCGCTACCGGAGGAGGTGGTGGAAGCAGGGACGATAGTGACATTTAAGGGGCATCTTGACAAATACATGAATAGGATGGGAATAGAAGGATACGGACCCAGGAAGTGTAGAAGATTGTAATTTAGTCGGGCAGCATGGTCGGCGCGGGCTTGGAGAGCCGAAGGGCCTGTTCCTGTGCTGTACATTTCTTTGTTCTATGTTCTTTGTACTCCTTCTAACCCGCTGTCTTTCTGCTGTTTATTTTTAGAGATGAGTAACGGAGAGTCAGTGTCCCAGGCAGAACAAGGAGTCGAAGTAGAAGAGGGTGAAGATTCAGCAATACACTGCAGCTACTCTGTACCGAGTTCAGCTCGAGAATATGGCCTGTTCTGGTATCGCCAGTATCCACACCGAGCTCCTCAGCATGTGCTCAGAAGCGATAGTTATGGATATAAAAAGACGGCTCCCGGCTTTGAACGCTTCGGCGGGGATCACAACACGTCACGAAACATTTTCACTTTGTCCCTGATAGATTTGAAGATGACAGACAGCGCCGTGTATTACTGCGCGCTGAGACCCACAGTGAATGAGGGCCCGGCGGGGCTCACACAAAAACTGGCGCGGGTCGTCAATCAAGCATTCGGTATCAGAAAAACACAAGGAGTTGAATCTCAATAAAAATGAAAGGGACATTGCAGCTTCATCTGAATGTTTTTTCCTCGCACAGGTCAATGGTTGTCACAGTTGGGAAATGTGACAAGTGGCGGTCATATTACTCCGGGAACAAATTCCATAATTCCCCGATCCCAATTCGCACAAACCTCCAAATCTCCCGGATGAATAACTTAATATATCTGTAAATTTAAAACTTCTGGATCAGCTGACAGTCTATCAGGCAGTACCTTTCAAAAGTGATGTGATTGCACATTTATCACATTTTAAATGTTCTTGGGGAGAAATAATGACTGACTGAAATCAGTACATTACACGAGTAACCCCACTGGTACAGCAACACGGTGTGGATTGGGTGACTATTTATCTCCGGTACCCTTAAAACAGTCATTATTAATTATGGTCGTGCACTGAAAGGCCTGATTAATACCTGCGCATTAGACTGAGTTTAATATATTGATCTCACCTTTCAGCTTAACGAGAGCAGATAGGTAGACAGATTTTGGAAAGGAGTAAAAGCAACAGGGTTGTTGTGATGGGAGACTTTAACTTCCCCAATATTGACTGGGACTCACTTAGTGCTCCGGGCGTGGACGCGGTAGAGTTTGTAAGGAGCATCCAGGAGGGCTTCTTAAAACAATATGTAAATAGTCCAACTAGGGAAGGGGCTGTACTGGACCTGGTATTGGGGAATGAGGCTGGCCAGGTGAAAGAAGTTTCAGTAGGGGAGCATTTCGGGAACAGTGACTATAATTCAGTAAGTTTTAAAGTGCTGGCGGACAAGGATAAGAGTGGTCCAAGGGTGAATGTGCTAAGTTGGGGGAAGGCTAATTATAACAATATCAGGCGGGAACTGAAGAACCTGGATTGGGGGCGGATGTTTGAGGGTAAATCAACATCTGACGTGTGGGAGGCTTTCAAATGTCAGTTGAAAGGAATTCAGGACCGGCTTGTTCCTGTGAAGAAGAAGGATAAATACGGCAAATTTCGGGAACCTTGGATAACGAGAGATATTGTAGGCCTCGTCAAAAAGAAAAAGGAAGCATTTGTCAGGGCTAGAAGGCTGGGAACAGACGAAGCCTGCGTGGAATATAAGGAAAGTCGGAAGGAACTTAAGCAAGGAGTCACGAGGGCTAAAAGCGGTCACGAAAAGTCATTGGAAATAGGGTTAAGGAAAATCCCAAGGCTTATTACACGTACATAAAAAGCAAGAGGGTAGCCAGGGAAAGGGTTGGCCCACTGAAGGACAGGGGTGGGAATCTATGTGTGGAGCCATAAGGAGGATAAGGTTGAATCCATTTGGATGGAAATCAGGAATAGGAAGGCGAAAAAGTCACTGATAGGAATAGTCTATATGCCACTAAATAGTAACATTATGTTGGGGCAGGCAATAAACAAAGAAATAGCTGATGCATGTAGAAATGGTACAGCAGTTATCATGGGGGATTTTAATCTACATGTTGATTGGTTTAACCAGGTCGGTCAAGGCAGCCTTGAGGAGGAGTTTATAGAATGTATCCGCGATAGTTTCCTATGACAGTATGTAATGGAACCTACGAGGGAACAAGCGGTTCTAGATCTGGTCCTGTGTAATGAGACAGGATTGATTCAGGATCTCATAGTTCGGGATCCTCTCGGAAGAAGCGATCACAATATGGTGTAATTTAAAATACAGATGGAGGGTGAGAAGGTAAAATCAAGCACGAGTGTTTTGTGCTTAAACAAAGGAGATTACAATGGGATGAGAGAAGAACTAGCTAAGGTACAACAAAGAACAAAGAACAAAGAAATGTACAGCACAGGAACAGGCCCTTCGGCCCTCCAAGCCCGTGCCGACCATACTGCCCGACTAAACTACAATCTTCTACACTTCCTGGGTCCGTATCCTTCTATTCCCATCCTATTCATATATTTGTCAAGATGCCCCTTAAATGTCCCTATCGTCCCTGCTTCCACTACCTCCTCCGGGAGCGAGTTCCAGGTACCCACTACCCTCAGCGTAAAAAACTTGCCTCGTACATCTACTCTAAACCTTGCCCCTCTCACCTTAAACCTATGCCCCCTAGTAATTGACCCCTCTACCCTGGGGAAAAGCCTCTGACTATCCACTCTGTCTATGCCCCTCATAATTTTGTATACCTCTATCAGGTCGCCCCTCAACCTCCTTCGTTCCAGTGAGAACAAACCGAGTTTATTCAACCGCTCCTCATAGCTTATGCCCTCCATACCAGGCAACATTCTGGTAAATCTCTTCTGCACCCTCTCTAAAGCCTCCACATCCTTCTGGTAGACTGGGACCAAAGGCTTTATGGTGAAACAGTTGAGGAACAGTGGAGAACCATCCAAGCTTTTTTTCACAGTGCTCAGCAAAGGTTTATACCAACAAAAGGGAAGGACGGTAGAAGGAGGGAAAATCGACCGTGGATATCTAAGGAAATAAGGGAGAGTATCAAATTGAAGGAAAAAGCATACAAAGTAGCAAAGATTAGTGGGAGACTAGAGGACTGGGAAATCTTTATGGGTCAACAGAAAGCTACTAAAAAAGCTATAAAGAAGAGTAAGATAGATTATGAGAGTAAACTTGCTCAGAATATAAAAACAGATAGTAAAAGTTTCTACAAATATATAAAACAAAAAAGAGTGGCTAAGATAAATATTGGTCCTTTAGAGGATGAGAAGGGAGATTTAATAATGGGGGAAGAGGAAATGGCTGAGGGACTCAACAGGTTTTTAGGTCGGTCTTCACAATGGAAGACACAAATAACATGCCAGTGACTAATGGAAATGAGGCTATGACAGGTGAGGACCTTGAGAGGATTGTTATCACCAAGGAGGTAGTGATGGGCAAGCTAATCGGGCTAAAGGTAGATAAGTCTCCTGGTCCTGATGGAATGCATCCCAAAGTGCTAAAAGAGATGGCTAGGGAAAGTGCAAATGATCTAGTGATAATTTACCAAAATTCACGAGTCTCTGAGGTGGTCCCGGCGGATTGGAAATTAGCAAACGTGACACCACTGTTTAAAAAAGGAGGTAGGCAGAAAGCGGGTAATTATAGGCCAGTGAGCTTAACTTCGGTAGTAGTGAAGATGTTGGAATCTATCATCAAGGAATAAATAGCGAGGTATCTAGATGGAAATTGTCCCATTGGGCAGATGCAGCATGGGTTCATAAAGGGCAGGTCATGCCTCACTAATTTAGTGGAATATTTTGAGGACATTGCCCGTGCGGTAGTGTAGAGGGTGCCATCTCTGCAACTCCACTACTGGGCCGATATCTGGGGTTTGAGTATCTGTGTGTGTCTCTCTCCAGCTGGCACTGAAACTTCAGAGGCCAGGGGATGCCGCACTGGGACACCTCCACGGAAGAGAGCACTGAATCAAGCCTGCCGTTTATTCCTAACCGGATGCCTGAGGCTTATATCACACAGATATCCAGACCCCCACCAATGCCCAGGTGATTCTCTCTCTTGCCGGTGGTGCAACACCCACCCGGTTCCTACTTCGCTGGAGTAGCTTTCCCAAGAGAGAGAATAGGACACTGCTGTTTATTACCTAACCAGCAGCCTGTCCTGAGTGAATCGTTCAAGATGACCCTAGATTCTCGAACCCAGAATTAAGGTGAGGAATATCTTAACAATGACTTGGTCAGAGATCGCTGGTGAGAGATTGAAGAATTTAAACGACTCCAATTATCAGCAAATCAAGGTTTATTGCAAAACCCAGGTCAAAATCATCAAACAGAAGAAATTATAATAAAGTCTTAAACTCTAACACAAACTAAGTCTATTCAGAAAGTACTATAACGGACACAACGTAAAATCTTATTGTTACACAGTTTTAGCAATGACACAGAACACAAATCAAGTCCCCTTCCCCAAAGCCTCAACCACTATCAAGGTCAAGGGAGTTTCGCAAGCTGCTGCAGGGTACTTACAGTCACAGGCTGCAGGAGGTCAAGTCAAAGGTGGAGAGGTCAAGCCAAGAGACCCTCAATCGAAACACAGCCCCTTTTATATCCGTTTACCTGGCTTTTTCCTGTGTTTGGCCAGCCCCCTTTGCATTGAATTGGTAAGGTTTAAAGTTCCCGCTGGTCCCGCCCCCTTTGAGCCGGTCAGAGCTGTCGACTTCCGGGTTTTCCTCCCCCTTTGCGTTGTATCGGTCCAAGTTTAAAGTTCCCGCTGGTCCCGCCCCCTTTGAGCCGGTCAGAGCTGTTAGCTTCCGGGTTCTCCTCGCAGGTCCGCTCCTTCCAGCCAGGCAGACCTGCCGCGATTTGAATTTGGCGCCGACTCCGCCCCCTCCACCCAGTGAGTTCCTGCCGGTGGCTTCAGTCAGGATTGGAGTACCTCCCCCAGGTCCGCCTCCAACTTGGTTTTTTTCTACCGTTTATCTTCAAGGGGCTTTTCCAGTGCAATATACTGAGCCCAGACAGTCTGCTTTTTGGGATAACAAGGTTAAGCTCTCTTGTGAAGATTTTCAAAGTCTTCCATCTGCTCCGGAGATGGCTGCTATTCTCACCTTGCTATGTTGATGGGGTGTTGATTGGATTCTGCTCTGGTGGAGGCCAAGTCATTTACATCTGCATGGGGCTATGACCATCCCATTGTCCTGCTTGCAGGCAGGCCCCTTACAGCATTACCATGCCCCTTTGTCTCTGTGTTTAATCTTATCTAGTTGTCTGGCTCCTTCTTCCTTGTAGCTCCTGGGGGGGGGGGGGGGGTTGTAAATACCTACGCCCCTACTCGGCTCAGCGGACCAAGCCTGCTGGGAAATTTGGTTACGTTCCCTTGGCTGAAAAGTGTCCAGTTTACAGTCTCTGGGTTTTATCCTTGGGCAGTCCAAAAAGGGCCGAATTGCCCGAAAACCTTACAGATGCCCCTTCGATACGTCCCTACCTGCTTGGACCGTATCGACACAGGTGAAGGGCAATCATTTCCTTTTGTGTGGACCGTAGGCCCCCCCTCAACAACATGCGAAACTACAAGTCCCAAGACAGTTCCCTTAATCTAGGCTACCCCTAACTTCATTGAAAGGGAAAGACAAGACCATACTTAATTCAAACACACAGTAACATACACACATTTCACCGGAACCCCAAACGTAAGGGTCCCTGTACATATATCACAATCAAGTAACTGAAACCCGCGAATCCATACACCTATTTACATTTGAATCTCTTTATTTCACTAAGGATCCTCTTTTCTTGGCTGCACTTCGCTTCTTCCCGTTGAAGGCTCTTCATTTTTCCTCCGTCGTCGATACCTGCAGCTGAGAGGTTCAGTACAACTGAGGCGACAGCATAATGTACCCCCTGGTACAACATTTTCTTTGTGGGGACAAACACTAAACCATTCTCAGGCCCCCTGGTGGTGATCGGACAGTTGTGAGGGTCAATTGGTTGGGCTGTGGGCAGGGGTCTCTTTACCTGAACCAGCAGTTCGGTAGCTTTTACAGTCATCCCTTCCCTGGGCGTTACACATCCCTCCCCACTGCGGTCAATTCATCCCGTTCCCTGGGTTCTGCCACCACCTAACAAAAGTGATCGATGCCCCTTGTGGACATGCCTTGGTAGACCCCCATAAACACAAATAAATACCCTGGTCAGAAGCCCACCACTTATCCCAGCAAACGGTGATCTTACCCGGTGACCCCGTGATGGTCCGGTAGGTGTTGTTGTCCAGGCGTTCCCCGTCCGAGGACCGATCCCTCATGTCCAGGCTCAGCTTCCTGGGCCACCACCATCTCCCCAAAGGAACGTCCCCCTTACAGGTTAACCACACCCGCCTGCCCTCAGTCACCCTAACCCGGTCAGTCGGCACCTGTATCTCCTCGCAGAGTACAGAGGCCTCTCCATAGGTGAAGCTCTGGTGGCTGGAGTACCTGGTCGAGTTCGACCCCAGCCACCCAGGCCACCTCCCCAGGTGTGAGTAGCGGGTCTGCTCTGTGGCCACCTGGTCTCCCTGTCCGGTAGTGACAAGAGGGGCTCTGCCGCCAGAGCACCCATAGACAAAGGACTCTTCTGTCTCGCCTCTGCGGAGTTCTCCCGGTCCCACCATCGCCAAGATCATCAGCAAGCTCCACATCGTCGGGTGCCCCATCTGTAAAAGAGACAAAACACATCCTTGCCTCTACAGAACTACCTACCTTAAAGTGCATGGCTTCTATCCAGCGGCAGCAGCAGCTCCCGCTTTTAAGTTGGGAAATTGACATGAAATTGCCGCAGCCTGTCTGTGGTTCTGTGTCCACAGCCCAGCTCCATCAGGGTCCTAGTGCCTGCTGCTTAATCATTATATCACTGCACTATGCGCTTCTGTGATCCCACGATCCTAAATAACCCACACACCACTTAACATTAATTAGAACTAACAGGGGGGGAATGCTATATACAATGCCACCCGTCTCCGGGTGGCCAAATTAAAACTGGACCCCGCTATACTGGGGCTGTTCACCTGTTTGGACCACCGGCTCGGGCCAGACCTCCCCCTCCCGGGGGTCCGGACTGCCCCTTGCCTCTCCTTCCCCAAAGGGGTTCGGGGATCCCTTTCTGCTCCCTCCGGAGACTGGGCTACCTGTGGCAGCACTGGATAATGTCCTACACCCCCCACCGTTCCCTTCTACTGGGGACCATCTTACCGGGGGCTTGGAGACCCGATTGCTCCTTCGTCCCCTGGATGGTTCCCACGCCCAAGGTGATACCTCCCTCTCCTCTGCCTCCCTAGCCTCTATACTAAGGCAGGCCACCTGACCCACAGGTAATGGCTTGGGAATCGTTACTGTCCCTGGGCTGGGTGCTTGCAGCACTGTCGATTTCTTTGGGACTGCCCCTTCGGGACAGCACCTTGTCACCGGCTGTGTGACCGTGGAGTCAGGGACCTCCCCCACCGTCGTTAATTCTACGGGGGGTTTCTCCACTACCACCCCCAGTCTTCCCCCCACCTTGCTCTTTCTTGCCCTTATGGGGTGGAACAATTTAAATTGACTGATGTGGCGTTCGCAGGGGTCCCACCTTAAGGGATTTAAACTGCAAATCGCCGCTGAGGCAGCCTCCAGAATGGGACCCTGCACCTGGACCGGACCAGGGTCTGGGGCTAGAACTACCCCTGTGCTCCCTTTTTCCTGAGGCTGCTCCCTGGGTAGTCATACGGGTTCTTGTGGTGTGGGTGCGGGCAGGCCCTGGCCCGTTGCCATTGCCACCTGTCCCGACCCAGCTGCTAGGCTCTGCAAAAAGGCTAAAAGTTTTTTTAATTCGATGGTTTCCGGGGCAGCTGCTCCTGCCGCCGGGGTCTGACTCTCTACTGCGGGAGCCCTCTCCTCCTTGCTAGGGTTCTCACACTCCCTCTTGAAATGCCCGGCCTTACCACACCCGTAGCATACCGGTCTCTTGTCGGAGGTCCGGGTGCCCTCATGCTTCCACTCTCTCTTAGGGGGTGCTGGCGCGATTTCATGCTCCTTACCCTTAAGGAGCTTTTCCTCACTCCTCTCCCCGTTGCGATATGCGAGGGTGAGTTTCCTAAGGACCTCTGCCTCATTAAGGTCCGGGGTCTGCGGGTCGAACCAGTGTTCGGCTTTTGCCCTAACGTTAGGGAGACAGTTGGCTACTAGGGTCTTTAGCCAGTGGGCTGTTCTCTCCCCTAAATTCTGTCTATCCGCGGGGACCCCGCACGCCTCCACATAGACAATCCACAGCCTGTCTGCGAACATATTGGGAGATTCCGCTGGTTGCTGCTTGGTTTCCCCCACCCTCATGAAAGGGCTCCCCAGATTCAAACCCATTGCCTCCAGCACAGCAGTCTGTGCTGCCGCCCATGTGTCAGGTTGTCCCCCATTCCCGGAGGTCACTGCCCTGCATAGCTGTGCATCTAGGGTCATCAGGAGCATCCTTACTTGCTCCCCCTCGTCGCAGTCATTAATGCTGGCTGCCTGCTCCACCTCCATAAAATGAAGCGACGGATCCCCTTTTGGAGTTAGCCTGGGAACGTGGGCCACCATCCCCCTGAGCGCGGATGCCCCATGAGGAATGATAATGTCGCCCTCAACCGGTCCCCTATTCGCCAGCCCCGCCGGGGGACCATACCTTCTCTGTCTGACAGGGCACATCTGCCCTACCTGGGGTTCCTGCTCCTCCACCTCCCCGGCGTCCAGCTCTCCTGCCCCATTGGGTAGCCCCCCTGTCCCCGGGCTAACTACCCAAATAGGAGACGCCGCTATCTGGGGATACACCACTGACCCCCCCTTGGACCTGCCCCTGACCGGGCGGTCCGAACCCTACCTGCTGACCCGGCCCCATTACCGGCATCCCAGGCAGCGGTCTGTCCCCATCCCATGGGGACCCACATACGAAACCAGGCGGACACGCCGCCAGCTGGGGGTACCCTGCCGACCCCCCTTGGACTTGCCCCTGAACGTGCAGTCCGATCCCCCCCTGCCGACCCGGACACAATCCCGGCGCCTCAGGAGGCAGTCTATTCCCCTTAGCCTTTGGGGAATCATCCGCTGCGAGGAGCCCCTTGCCCCTTGGGAACCCCCCTGGACCTACCTGGTGTACCTGTCCCCTGAACTTGGACAAGGGCTCCTCCAACTCTGTTATCCGTGCCTGGCACGGCCCGTGAGCACAGTCCCCTACTTCCTCGCGAGCCACTCGGTACGCTGCCTGGATGTCCCGGAACTTCCCCTCCAGCTTCCTACTCTGCTCTGTACTCCGAGCATAGAGTTCCTGGAGCCTCCATTCCTTTGTCTTACCCTCCACTATCTGGCAGTGGAGATATTCCTTCTCGCACCGGTTAGACTCGCTTTCCTGTAGGCTGTCCTGTTTCATTTCTGCCAATTCCTCCCGCAGTCGTTCCGCTGCGCTAGCGCTGTCCCCTGCGCTGGCCCTAACTTCTCCCAACTCCTGCTCTAATTCTTCGACCCTTCGCTCTGTTTTGGCTACCTGCTGGGACAAGCAGACCAGCCAAACTGCCTTCTCCAAGTGCCTTTTGTGTGCCTTACTCTCTGTCCATGCGGCCGCCGCCATTACGGGTCGCTCCGCATTGATTAGTTCTGAGACCCAAGGTTTGGTGAGGTTGACCTTTTGCCACATATACGAGGAGATTCTCTCCTCCATTTTACTTTGTTCCCTCACCCCCTCTGCCAAGTCACATACTCCAAACCACCGGGCTCCTGCCGCGGTCGCCATTGTAGAGGGTGCCATCTCTGCTACTCCACTACTGGGCCGATATCTGGGGTTTGAGTATCTGTGTGTGTCTCTCTCTAGCTGGCACTGAAACTTCAGAGGCCAGGGGATGCCGCACTGGGACACCTCCACGGAAGAGAGCACTGAATCAAGCCTGCCGTTTATTCCTAACCGGAAGCCTGAGGCTTATATCACACAGATATCCAGACCCCCACCAATGCCCAGGTGATTCTCTCTCTTGCCGGTGGTGCAACACCCACCCGGTTCCTACTTCGCTGGAGTAGCTTTCCCAAGAGAGAGAATAGGACACTGCTGTTTATTACCTAACCAGCAGCCTGTCCTGAGTGAATCGTTCAAGATGACCCTAGATTCTCGAACCCGGAATTAAGGTGAGGAATATCTTAACAATGACTTGGTCAGAGATCGCTGGTGAGAGATTGAAGAATTTAAACGACTCCAATTATCAGCAAATCAAGGTTTATTGCAAAACCCAGGTCAAAATCATCAAACAGAAGAAATTATAATAAAGTCTTAAACTCTAACACAAACTAAGTCTATTCAGAAAGTACTATAACGGACACAACGTAAAATCTTATTGTTACACAGTTTTAGCAATGACACAGAACACAAATCAAGTCCCCTTCCCCAAAGCCTCAACCACTATCAAGGTCAAGGGAGTTTCGCAAGCTGCTGCAGGGTACTTACAGTCACAGGCTGCAGGAGGTCAAGTCAAAGGTGGAGAGGTCAAGCCAAGAGACCCTCAATCGAAACACAGCCCCTTTTATATCCGTTTTACCTGGCTTTTTCCTGTGTTTGGCCAGCCCCCTTTGCATTGAATTGGTAAGGTTTAAAGTTCCCGCTGGTCCCGCCCCCTTTGAGCCGGTCAGAGCTGTTAGCTTCCGGGTTCTCCTCGCAGGTCCGCTCCTTCCAGCCAGGCAGACCTGCCGCGATTTGAATTTGGCGCCGACTCCGCCCCCTCCACCCAGTGAGTTCCTGCCGGTGGCTTCTGTCAGGATTGGAGTACCTCCCCCAGGTCCGCCTCCAACTTGGTTTTTTCTACCGTTTATCTTCAAGGGGCTTTTCCAGCGCAATATACTGAGCCCAGACAGTCTGCTTTTTGGGATAACAAGGTTAAGCTCTCTTGTGAAGATTTTCAAAGTCTTCCATCTGCTCCGGAGATGGCTGCTATTCTCACCTTGCTATGTTGATGGGGTGTTGATTGGATTCTGCTCTGGTGGAGGCCAAGTCATTTACATCTGCATGGGGCTATGACCATCCCATTGTCCTGCTTGCAGGCAGGCCCCTTACAGCATTACCATGCCCCTTTGTCTCTGTGTTTAATCTTATCTAGTTGTCTGGCTCCTTCTTCCTTGTAGCTCCTGGGGGGGGGGGGGGGGGGGGGGGTTGTAAATACCTATGCCCCTACTCGGCTCAGCGGACCAAGACTGCTGGGAAATTTGGTTACGTTCCCTTGGCTGAAAAGTGTCCAGTTTACAGTCTCTGGGTTTTATCCTTGGGCAGTCCAAAAAGGGCCGAATTGCCCGAAAACCTTACAGTAGATAACGGGGAGCCAATGGATGTGGTATATCGGGATTTCCAGAAAGCCTTTGACAAGATGCCACACAAAACGTTGCTGCATAAGATAATGATGCATGGCATTAAGGGTAAAGTAGTAGCATGGATAGAGGATTGGTTAATTAATAGAAAGCAAAGAGTGGGGATTAATGGGTGTTTCTTTGGTTGGCAATCAGATGCCAGTGGTGTCCCTCAGGAATAAGTGCTCGGCCCATAATTGTTCACAATTTACACAGATGATTTGGAGTTGGGGACCAAGGGCAATGTGTCCACGTTTGCAGACGACACTAAGATGCGTGGTGAAGCAAAACGTGCGGAGGATACTGGACGTCTGCAGAGGGATTTGGATAGGCTAAGTGAATGGGCTAGGGTCTGGCAGGTGGAATACAATGTTGACAAATGTGCGGTTATCCATTTTGGTAGGAATAACAGCAAAAGGGGTTATTATTTAAATGATAGAATATTAAAACATGCTGCTGTGCAGAGAGACCTGGGTGTGCTAGTGCATGAGTCGCAAAAAGTTGGCGAACTGGTGCAACAGGTGATTAAGAAGGCAAATGGAATTTTGTCCTTCATTGCTAGAGGGGTGGAGTTTAAGACTAGGGAGGTTATGCTGCAATTGTATAAGGTGTTAGCGAGGCCACACCTGGAGTATTGTGTTCAGTTTTGGTCTCCTTATTTGAGAAATGACGTACTGGCACTGGAGGGTGTGCACAGGGGATTCACTAGGTTGATCCCAGAGCTGAAGGGGTTGGATTACGAGGAGAGGTTGTGTAGACTGGGACTGTACTCGTTGGAATTTAGATGGATGGCTTCTTATAGAAACATATAAAATTATGAAGGGAATAGATAGGATAGATGCGGACAGGTTGTTTCCACTGGTGGGTGAAAGCAGAACTAGGGGGCATAGCCTCAAAATAAGGGGAAGTCGATTTAGGACTGCGTTTAGGAGGAACTTCTTCACCCAAAGGGTTGCGAATCTATGGAATTCCTTGGCCAGTGAAGCAGTAGAGGCTCCTTCATTAAATGTTTTAAAGGTAAAGATAGATAGTTTTTTGAAGAAGAAAGGGATTAAAGGTTATGGTGTTCGGGCCGGAAAGTGAAATGAAAATCGCTTATTGTCACAAGCAGGCTTCAATTAAGTTACTGTGAAAAGCCCCTAGTCGCCACATTACGGCGCCTGTTCGGGGAGGCTGCTACGGGAATTGAACCGTGCTAGCTGGCCTGCCTTGGTCTGCGTTCAAAGCCAGTGATTTAGCCCTGTGCTGAGTGGAACTGAGTCCACAAAAGATCAGCCACGATCGCATGGACTGGTGGAGCAGGCTCGAGAGGCCAGATGGCCTACTCCTGCTCCTAGTTCTTATGTTCTTATGTTCTTAAATGGGCGAGGTACTAAATCATTATTTTGCATCAGTATTTACCAAATAGAAGGAATTGGTGGATGTTGAGTCTGGAGAAGGGTGTGTAGATAGAAGATCCCTTCTGGGTCACATTGAGATCCAAAAAGACGAGCTGTTGGGCGTCTTGAAAAATATTAAGGTAGATAAGTCCCCAGGGTCTGATGGGATCTACCCCAGAAGACTGAAGGAGGCAAGAGAGGATATTGTTGAGGTCTTGAACGAAATCTTTGGATCCGCACTGTCTTCAGCTAAGGTCCCGGAGGCCTGGAGAAGAGCCAACGTTGGTCCTTTGTTTAAGAAGGGTAGCAAGAATAATCCAGGGGGCTACAGGCCGGTTGCCATACATCACTGGTCGGGAAATTACTGGAGACACTTCTTCGAGACAGGATCTACTCCTATTTGGAACCAAGTGGACGTATTAGCGAGAGGCATCACGGTTTTGTGAAGGTTTTTTTTTCGAGGAGGTCACAAAAATAATTGATGCAGGTACGGCAGTGGATGCTGTCTATATGGACTTCAGTAAAGCCTTTGACAAGCTCCCTAATGTCAGACTGGTACAAAAGATGAAGCCACACGGGATCAGAGGTGATCTGGCAAGATGCATTCAGAACTGACTAGGCCATAGAAGGCAGAGAGTAGCAATGGATGGGTGCTTTTCTGATAGGAGGGCTGTGGTTATTGGTGCTCTGCAGGGATCAGTGCTGGGACCTTTGCTGTTCGTAGTATAAAAAAATGATTTGGAGGAAAATGTAACTGGTCTGATTAGTAAGGTTGCGAATGATACAAAGTTTGGTGGAATTGCGGATAGCGATGAGGACTGTCAGAGAATACAGCAGGATTTAGATCGTTTGGAGACTTGGGCGGAGAGATGGCAGATGGAGTTTAAGCCGGAAAACTGTGAGGTAATGCATTTTGGAAGGTCTAATAAACGTAGGGAATATACAGAGAATGGTAGAACCCCCAAGAGTTTCGACAGTCAGAGAGATCTAGGTGTACAGGTCCACAGGTCACTGAAAAGGGCAACACGGGTGGAGAAGGTAGTCAAGAAGGCATACGGCATGCTTGCCTTCATTGGCCGGGGCATTGAGTATAAGAATTGGCAAGTCATGTTGCAGCTGTATAGAACCTTAGTTAGGCCACACTTGGAGTATAGTGTTGAATTCTGCTCGCCACACTACCAGAAGGATGCGGAGGCTTTAGATTGGATGCAGGAGAGAGTTCCCAGGATGTTGCTTGGTATGGAGGGCATTACCTATGAGGAGAGGTTGAATAAACTCGGTTTGCTCTCACTGGAACGACGGAGGTTGAGGGGCTACCTGATAGACGTCTCCAAAATAATGAGGGGCATAGACAGAGTGGATAGTCAGAGGCTTTTCCCCAGAGTAGAGGGGTCAATTACTAGGGGGCATAGGTTTAAGGTGCGAGGGGCAAGGTTTAGAGGAGATGTACGAGGCACGTCTTTTACACAGAGGGTAGTGGGTGCCTAGAACTCGAGGCCGAAGGAGGTGGTGGAAGCAGGGACGATAGTGACGCTTAAGGGTATCTTGACAAATACATGAATAGGATGGGAATAGAGGGATACGAATACCGGAAGTGTAGAAATTTTTTGTTTTAACTGGCAGCATGGTCGCCGCAGGCTTGAAGGATCGAAGGGCCTGTTCCTGTGCTGTACCTTTCTTTCTTCTGTATTCTTTCACCTTGATTAGATTTAAAGATCTATCGAAAAAATGTTATAAACATTAATTTCGAAGGAAAGCGAGTTACAACCAGAAAAAGCCTAAATGCCTGATAATGTGAGACAGCGAAAAGGGAACAAGACTGAAAAACACAACCAGGGGGGAATCTGATTGGAGAGAGCCAGCAGTGTTTAGTCCTCAACTAACAATGATTGGTCCACAGCTGACGGCAAAACTGAGAGACTAGCCAATCGCAGCACGGAGGGACGCCCCTCAATTTCCCAACAAGTGAAGGCTGCCTCTGATCTGAGTTTACTCTGTGTTATGAGACTAGAAGCAGAACATATTTGAAACAGTGTCGCTGTTTACTGGCCAATCAGGAACCATGTGCTCCCTGTGTGCTTTACTGATAATAATGGTCTTGCTGCTTGAGTCTGAGCTCAAATCCTCAGCCTGTGTTTCATGGGTTATATTCACTCACAGATTTCTGACACATTCTATATTTTGTTACAGGAACCAGTGGCCAAGATTCAGTTTCCCAGGACCCGCATGAATTAACGGTTGAGGAAAAACAGACAGCCATATTTTTTTCCGTTCTCAAGTTTCTCCCCGTTGACATGTTCTATTGATTCTTCTACCCTCGTCAATTTCGGCGCCAGACGCCAAATGGTATCAAATCACAGTACAATTAATGCCATTGACTTGCGCCCGGTGCGGTGGCCAAGAGGAAAAGCGTTGGTCTTATAAAACAAAAATCGCGTGTTCGAGTCCCGCCCGTGCCTCGGTGCGGCTGCTAGCCTCCCCTACGTTATTTCGGAGTTTCCTTTGTACTGATCCATTCAAAGTCGTCTTTAATCATCTTCCACAAACAACCACAGCATGGAATATCATTCACCTATCCCCATCTTCTTTCTGTGACATTGAACTTTCTGCTAATTAAAGTAATTCTGTATAATCTAGTCTCTGATAAAAACAAAATTCTGAGAGCGTCCGTTTACTCGCTTTTGTAGCTTCGTTATGATCAAAATAAACAAAACTAGTTTGTTCAGCCCTGTTATCGTTCTGATTTATAACCACCGCCTGTCCTCCAAATTCTTAGCATTCTTTCGACTTCGTCGTCCCAGGGCTAAACAGAGAACTCCAGCGGTCATTTGCACAAATTAAGCATCATTTTCTGATTCAAAACACCAACAGTAGCAACAACAGTGTCCAAACAGCTGAAATTTAGATTTCTGGCTCGGTTTGCCGCCATGGTATGCATTGCAGTAAACTCTGAATGCACTCAACAGCCGAATTCTGACGCGAAGTAAACAGAACCCGGCAGCAGAGGGCGCCAAATTCAGGCACGGGCGTCACAAACTCACTTGATGGTATCGGCCAAGCCGGTGGGATGGGAGGTGAGTGAGATCATAGTAGACCTCCCCTCCACCACCAACCGCCCCCCCCCCCCCCCCGCACTTCACTGAGCTGAACAGAGCCCGGGCTCGCTCTCTCCTTCCAATCTCTGACTCAGTCCAGTCCAATTCACTGAGAGAGACTCAGTTAGAGATGTTTCTGGTAATACTGGCGGCGCTGTGACACAGTGAGTAGTTATAATGCTCATCAAACCGGATTAGCATATTAGGACTCATGGGCCAAAATATAATTCACGATCGGTAATATCTATGTGGTGCCTAGATGGGAGATTCCACATAATCTTGCAGAAAATAGCAAATTGGATCAACTCAGTATAAACACAGGGTGGCGCGGTAGCGCAGTGGTTAGCACTGCTGTCGCATGGCATTGAGGACCTGGGTTCAATCCGGCCTCGGGTCGCTGGCTGTGTGGAGTTTGCATATTCTCCCTGTGTCTGCGTGGGTCTCACTCCCACAACCCAAAGATGTGCAGGGTAGGTGAATTAGCGAACGACGTCATAAAGCTGTACTTTCAAAGTTCTGGGTCTGGTGCCTATTTGTCAGTGGACATCTTTGAAATGTGAGCTAATGGCACCGTCAGAGTTATCACATTGTAAAGATCCTGTCGTAAAAATAATGACTGAAATCAGTACTTTACAAAGGTAACCCTAGTGGAACCGCATCACGGTGTAGAGTTGGTTGTCTATTTATCCCTGGTCTCCTCAAAACAGTAACTATTAACGACGCTCATGCTCTGGGTGGCACTCGTTAATTCTTGTGCATTAGGCTGAATTAAAATGATTCCTTTCACCTTTCGCCTTGATTCGAGATAAAGATCTATCGAAACAAATAGATAAACATTACTTCGAAGAAAAGCGAGTTACACCCAGAAAAAGTCAAAATGACGGATAACATGAGACAGAAAAAGGGAACAAAACTGAAAAACACAACCAGGGCTGGAATCTGATTGGACAGACTTAGCTGTGTTTCGTCCTCAACTAACAGAGGCTGTTCCACAGCTGACGTAAAAGCTGCGAGACGAGCCAATCGTAGCACGGAAGAACGCCCCTCAATTTCCCAACAAGTGAAGCCGGCCTCTGATCAGAGTTTACTCTGTGATATGAGACTAGAAGCAGCAACGTATTTGAAACAGTGTCGCTGTTTACTGTCCAATCAGGAACAATGTGCTCCCTGTGTGCTTTGCTGATAATAATGGTCTTGCTGCCCGGTGAGTCTGAGCTCGAATCCTCAGTCTGTCTTTCATGCGTTATATTTACTCACAGATTTCTGACACATTCTCTATGTTGTTACAGGAACCAGTGGCAAAGATTCCGTTTCCCAGGAGCCGCCTGAATTAACGGTTCAGGAAGAACAGACGGTAATATTGAACTGCAGTTACAAAGCACAATACTCCACGGCAACTCTCTTCTGGTACATCCAGTATCCCGGGAAAGCTCCGAGATATTTACTGGAAATGTTCGGCAAGGAACAGGGCGATAAGTCACCAGAGTTTTCTGACCGGTTTTCTGCTGATTTGGACAAAGACAAGAAAACCGTTCCATTAACTATCACCGGGGTCCTTGTTTCTGACTCCGCCGTGTATCTCTGTGCTCTGAACCCCACACTGTTACAGAGGCACAGTCAACCCGTACAAAAACCGGTAAGGCACTCTCACCTCCTCTTCACTGAATCAGATCTGTCAGTAGGATTGTGAACTGCTAATATTAATAAAACAATATTATAAATGACAGCTTGCCCGAATGATCTCTTTCTGTTATGCTGAATGTTTGTCATTCCGATTTACTGGACTCCGAGCAGCTCTGTAAATGGGAGGCTTTGGTTCTGTTATCAGAACAACATGAACTGTTTCCAATCCGTGCCCCATCTCAAATATTTGATTTAATGCTCGTTTTATTATTAGTCTGTAGCACAGAGAACGTAGTTGTTATTTCGCTGAGTTTCTTCAAGAAGGGTTCCAAAGATCTGCGGATATTAAGGCAAAGAAGATAGTTGTGGATAGTGCAGGAGGGTGGATGTGAGGTAGATCAGCCAGGATCTTACTGAATGACAGACCAGGCCCGAGTGAAGGCTCCTATTTCTTATTCTCTGAAGCTATTCCGTTCAATTCATTGTTCTGAGAACAGTTTCATCTGATTCCATGCTCTTTGTTCTGATGAAATGTAGGACACAGGAGCTCAGGGCTGATTGGGTGTCGCCTTTAGACTCTGTCAGTAATGAACCAATCAGTAGCGAGGTGGGATATGATTCAACATCTTGTCAAGTCTTATCTGAAACAATTCAGCTTTAACTCACTCTGTTTAAATCCACCAGCAGCTCTGTGAACATGTCGACTGTTACCTTTTACACATCCCTCACAGCTGCAGTCCTCTTAACTGGTAAGTTCCGAAGTTGCACAATTTTCACTTTGCTTGTGATATCGACATAGAAATCGTCATTTAAATGTATCTCCCCTCCGTTTGCAATCTGTTTCCTTAACTTGAAACAATCGTGATAATGAAAAAACAATGTCTCCATTTCTAAATGTTTTCAGGGGTTAGAGGTGAAGACTCCGTCTCTCAGGAGCCGCTCGCAGTGACACAATATGAAGGAGACTCAGTGATCATTAATTACAGCTATTCGACCACAGCTGCTTCATATTATTTACAGCTGTACCGTCAGGACCTGAATAAAGCTCCCACATTACTGATCTACGTTCATAACTATGGAGCAATTTCCAGAACAGTGGGCGTGGAGTCTCGATTTTCTGCATCAATAAACACTTCGAAAAGTGGCGGGAATTTCACCATCCGGGAGCTGAGGCTGTCTGACAGCGCGGTGTATTACTGCGGACTGAGAGACATAGTGACAGAAACCAGAGGGAGCCTCGTACAAAAACACTGCCGCAATGTGGCAAAGAGAATAGCGGACTGAGGCGGAAAAGCTGGACTTTATGAACCGATCAGCAGATTTTTCTGATTTGAAATAAATCCAAATGATTGACAAGCAAGAGATAATAATAATCTTTATTGTCACAAGCAGACTTACATTAACACTGCAATGAAGTTACTGTGAAAATCCCCTAGTCACCACACTCTGGCGCCTGTTCCGGCAGAGGAGGTTTCCTCTGCTCCATTTTACATCGAATACATTTTGAGCATAACGTTATGATATGTTTAGAGCATTTATTCCAGTTTCCAAATTAAATATATTGCGACAAAATTGCTGAGCAAATATTTGATATTGTGTTCCAGTCTTTAAAGGAGTGACACACACCGCGTAAATGCAGTAGCGGGCATATAACACTGAGGGGTGCTCAGGACAAAAGTGCAAAAACTTCGTTTGTGCATAAAGCCTTGTCCGGTGCGTTCAGATTCGCCAGGGCGCTCCTGGCGCTTTCTCGTGCTCTTTTCCATTTGGCTTTTGTATTTAGTTGGCTTTGTTACCATTAGTCCAGGTGTCCAGAACACCAAATCTGACCTTAAGGATAATTTACTTATTTACCATGAGTCATCAACTTCTAATCATGTCCGGAAAATAACTCCTGTACTTTTTCTGTATTGAGGATTGGTTGTTTGGTAGCACAGACGTGAGCATTGCTGAAAATAATTGTCGAAGCTTTTCGTCCTGAACTCATCAGGACAATGATAACAACAGCAATGTCAGGGGGAACATCATAATGTATTTTTTCAGCCATATTAAGCATTCTCAGTTTCAATATATGTCAGTGACATTAACATTCGGACGTGTTTAATCGGGTTATTATGATTATTAAGATTTTCCTCACCCGATGGGCATTGGTTTGCACTACAGACTGATACTACAACCCTAAAATTACTTGTCCTTCAGAGGTTTCCTGAACAGCGGCCAGGGATATAAATAGTGCCGACCACATGCAGAGTTTGTTTTCTCAATGGTTGCGACGAGTTCTCAGATATCCTCATATCAGCATCAACTAATTCTGCTCTCAGTAAATACAATAATTGGACTGAATCTGTCTTCGATGTGAATGATTTTAGATGGTGTTCATGTGGATTGTGTTCAGGGCCTGTGCTCACAGGAAACCATTCACGTTTCAGTGTCTGAGCCGCTGTGAAAACAAGCTCTCACCAGACAGCAGCTGTGACCCAGAAACCTGCGGCAGTTTTTGTTTGAAACTTTCCCTCGTTGCCATCACTGTGAGACTCTGTGCTCAGTAATAGACCGCGGTGTCAGACAGCCGCAGCTCCGAGATGGTCAATCGGTACAGCTTGTCTGGCAGCTGAACTGTATCAGAAAACCGGTCCTGAGCGAAATCCGCCTTCAATTCAGCACCGCCGCCCGTGTCCTTCCGGACCACAAACTTAGGCTGTCTGTCTGGGTACTGACGGTACCAGAATAAGTATAAAGCATCGTCCGTATAGGTACAGGTTAGAGTGACATCTTCTCTTTCTGTCTGTGTGAGTGAGGATTCCCGCTGAGTAACACAATCTCCACCGCTCAGACCTGCAACACACGGTTATAGAAAGCGGAAAACATTGCTTAAAATTTCAACTGAACTGAACTGAGGGTGAAAATTCCGTCGGTGTAACATAAAAATAGATAGAATTTAGAGCACGAGAAAGCTCATTCGGCCTAATTGCTTCATGTCAGTGTTTACAATCCCAGGAGAATCCTCCATCTCTCCTCATATCATTCAATCAGCAAATCCCTCCGCCCATTTCTCCCTTATTTGTTTATCTAGTTTCCCTTGAAATGTGTCTTTACTCCGCTCCTCACCTCTTCCTTGTGTTAAATTGAGCCACATTCTACCGATTCTCTTTCTCAACTGGTTATTCCTGATTTCCAAGTTAGAGAATTAGGTGGTGCTTAGATTTCTGGCAGCGAGATTTGGAACCTGTGAAATTATCCGCTCCACACTCCGATCAGATCATTGTAAAGGCATCAAGGTTGACGTCCCGTTAGTACAGAAAAGAACCAGAACTTTTACATTGCTTTCTGATAGGTATCATCCTCCAATTCCGGTACCGCCACTCTAACTCGCGTATGCTTTGTGTTTTGCCAACATAAACTCCTGGAAGGAAGAGGCTAGGGGATAGACTCATCTTTTCTAAGGCAGATTGGATACTTGATTAACACAAGGGTACTGCTTTCCAAATTTATTCCTATGGAAATGAACGTTTTTTTTTACGTTTTAAACGTCTTACTAACAATGAATGTTACCCAGATCAAAGCGAGAACGGGGATCCGCATCGCATCTGGTCCTGGATTCCGGGGACTAATTCTGTCTCAGAAACCTGCAGAATATCCAACCAGATAAAGCTGAGAGCATTGGCTGAGGCTGCTCTGATGTCACTTCCTATGGAACGAATGATCGGAAGAGCTCGGTTCGCTGGATCTGATTGGTCTGATGTCACCTATTTAACCACATGTGTTTATTTGAGGGAACTGAGGAGGTTGCAGTGCATTCTGCTGATCAGAGCGAGACCACAAAACACAGACAGCTTGATCCCTAATTGATCTGAGCGGCATTTTTATCTTCGGTTCACCTGAAAGAAACAGCCTTGAAGAAAGGAAATACAAGTGCTGAATGTGATGAAGGTGTTCCGAGCATTTCAATCACGAAAACGACTGAATTTGAGGCGGGGATGAAAGAAAGTGTGTTCTCAGATTTGTTTTGTATTCGTGTCGTATCAAACAGAGGTGAAAAAATACAATGACAATCAACAGGAGAAATTTTCAATTTAACAAATGTTAAAATGTCAGTTTGTCAAATAGGCCTTAAACATTTCCACTCAATCGCTTATTATTGAGTGAATCCAATCTGACATCTAACACCTCTGTTCAGAGCTGCTGGGATCTGTCTCGTGGCTACATTCTTCAGTCCCTCTGCTCATTGCTGGTATTAATGCATCTCTCCACAGTCCACTATTCCGTTCACTCTGTCACACAGCGGCAGTGATTTTGCACGAGGCTCCCTCTGGTTGCTGTCACCGTGTCTCTCAGTCCGCAGTAATACACCGCGCTGTCAGACAGCCGCAGCTCCCGGATCGTGAAATTCCCCTCCCTTTTCGAAGTGTCGAGAGATGCTGAGAATCCACACGGCCTCTGCTCTGAAAACATCTCCGTATTTCGGGATGTCGATCAAAATATGGGGGTTATCTCCGGGCCCTGGCGGTACAGCTGTGAATTATGCGAATCAGCAGCGGTCGAATAGCTGAAATTATTTATGGCAAAGCCTCCTTCAAAATGTGTCGTGGAAACCGGTTCCTGTGAAACTGAGTCTAAAGCAGTAACGGCTGGCAGAAATAAAGAGAAAACAGGGTTAACACAGAACACATTGCCTGCACGAAGGAGATTTTGTAGTTTGTAAACTTCCCAGTTAAGAGAGCAGCAGTTGTGATGAATGAATAAAAAACAACATCTCACATGTTTGCAGAGAGCTGTCAGCGGATTTGAACCTGAAATTGTATCTGTGATGAGTTGGGTACGTGTTGAGTAACACCTGATATCTTTGCCGATTCGTTCGTTCCTGACAGCGTCATCAGTTTTCACCCAATTAGTTTCATGGGGTCTTTGTTCCACTATTGATCCAATCAACTGAGAGCTTCTTTCTGCTCCAATTCATGACATCAGGGCGGGCAGCAGTGAATCGAACAGGGAACAGGAATTAAACACAATGTTGACCCTTCAACAGTTTCACTCTGCGAGATGGGTGAAGTGAAGGGAAATAGCTCTTAATGTGCTACTAACAATGCGGTGGCTCCCATTAACCGAACTGCTCATTGGCCATTAGAGCTACTACAGCTAGTATAAAGGCCCATCGAGAGGACAAGTGAGCTCTGAAGGCTTTCAGTTCCGCCAATTCCAGCTATTATATGGAATAAATGGCGTCGGCTTGGCAGATTTGAGCAGAATAGGATTAAGGATCAAGCTGTCTGCGTTTCTCGGCATGCTCTGATCAGCAGAATGCACGGCAACTGCCTCAGTTTTCGTTGACAAACATGTTTAAATAGGTGCCATCAGACCCAGCAAACCCTGCTCTTCCGATCATTCGTTTCATAGGTTGTGACGTCAGAGCAGCCTCAGCCAATGCTCTGAGCTTGATATTGTTGGATGTTCTGCAGGTTTCTGAGACAAAATAGTCCCTGGAATCCAGGACCAGCAGCAATGCGGATCCCCGTTCTCGCTGTGATCTGGGTGACATTCAATGTTGGAAAGACGTTTAAAGCATTTTTAAAATGTTAATATCTAGCAGGAATAAATTTGGAAAGCAGGACACCCGGGTTAACAAGCATCAGACCAGCCTTAGAGAACACATGAATCTTTGTCCTCGTCTCTTTTTTACAGGGGTTTATATTCGCAAAACACAATGCAAACGCTAGTTAGAGTGACAATACCGGAATTAGATGATATCTAGCAGAATGTAAATGCTGTGGTTCTTTCAGTACTGACGTGAAGTCAATCTTGATGTCTTTACATTGATGCGATGGACGTGTAGAGAGGCTAATTCCACATGTGGAATGTTCCAAATCTCCGAGCCAGAAATCTGCCTAACATGCACATCTTTGGACTCAAGTAGAAATATAAAATCCAGTCGAACTGAACTGCTGACCTAACCAACGACGGAACTGCGCCCTGGGAAGCAATGTCTGCAATAGCACAATCGGATTAAACCGACAGAAGCAAATGCAGTATCTTTCACTATACATTTTTGCCTGAAATTGAAGTGATTTTGTCATTGAATCTTCTACCAATGAAAGTCATTACATGCGATCCCCTCCAGCACAAGAGCAAAATTCTGAGGAGATAAATTGATTCTCCATTCTACCTTTTTTATCACAAGCAAAATAATCCAAGATTGCCTTGTCAGTTTTCATAAACTGCCATTCATTCCTGGTACTCTTCTGATATATAATATCCGCGCTATCTCCAACTTGTTAACATTCTTTATACTTTGTCTTTCACTGGATTTGGACAGAGAGGTCCAGCAATAATTACTCCAGAATTAGGGTCACGTTTCGATATAAACAGCAACAGTGACAAAACCTGTGTCAAAATGTCTCCAATTTATAGAATAAATCCTAGAATTCCTACAGTGCAGAAGGAGGCCATTCGGCCATCGAGTCTGCTCCAACCCTCTGAAAGAATACTCCACCAAGCCCAATTCCCCGCCCTATTCCTATAAACCTTTAACCTAACCTACAGATCCCTGGACACTGCGGGACAATTTAGCGTGGCCAATCCACCTAACCTGCACACCTGAGGGCAGAACGGTAGCATAAGTGGCTAGCACTGTGGCTTCACAGCGCCAGGGTCCCAAGTTCGATTCCCCGCTGGGTCAGTGTCTGTGCTGAGTCTGTACGTTCTTCCGTGTCTGTGTAGGTTTTCTCCGGGTGCTCCGGTTTCTTCCCACAGTCCAAAGGCGTGCAGGTTAGGTGGATTGGCCATGATAAATTGTCCTTAGTGTCCAAAACGGTTAGGAGGGGTTATTGGGTTACGGGGATAGGGTGGAAGTGAGGGCATATGTGGGTCGGTGCAGACTTGATGGGCCGAATGGGTCGGTGCGGACGTGATGGGCCGAATGGCCTCCTACTGTATGTTCTATGTTCTATCTTTGGACTATGGGAGGAAACTGGAGCATCTGGAGGAAACCTACGCAAACACGGGGAGAAAGTGAAAACTCCACAAGTCACCCAAGGCCGGCATGGAACCTGAGTCTGGCGCTGTGAGGCAGCAGTGCTAACCACTGTGGTCACTGTGCCGAAATTTAGCTTTCTGGCAAACGCTCATGTTTGCGGATAAAATACTCTCCCAATCCACTCAATGACCTCATCCTAAAATGGATTACTTATGACCCGCCAGTAGAGGGCCCCAATATCAGGCATGGACCTGATTATGTCACGTGACAGCACTGACACAGCTAATGGGGATGGTATCCGGAGTGATGTCACAATGGGCCTGGCCCTCTGCAGTGTGTGGGTGGAACAATGAGCTGAAAGAGCCCGGGTTCCCTCTCTGCTTCTCAATCTCTAACTCATTTCATTCCCATTCACTGAGAGAGATTTATTTAGACATGTTTCTGTTAATATTGGCGGCGCTCTTGCATAGAAAGTACTGGGTTCAGCACTGGATTCTCCGGTCCCCAGCCGCGTGTTTCTCGGATGGACAACTGACTCTCAGATTCCCGCAAATTGTGATTAACTCTTGATATTTTATACTTTCGCAGGCGGACTGTGCGCAGATCCAGTAACTCAGTCACCGCTGACAATATTCGCATCAGAAGGGAGTTCAGTTAGATCGCGAATATACAGACCCGACTATGTACTACATGCTCTGGTATCAGCAAAAACCGGCACAGCCGCCGAGATTGATCATCATTAACATGGTGGCGATGAAGAAAGAGGAGATCTCAGGACGATATCTGGCGGCTGCCAGCAGGTCTAAAAAGAATGGTCATCTCAGTATAAACGCGCTCAGTGTGGAGGACGGGGCAGTCTATTACTGTGCAATGAGCACAGTGTCACAAATCAGCTACAACCACGTACAAAACCTCAGAGAGTATTTTCAATTCCACTAATTTTGCGTTCCTGCCCTTGTGGTTTGATCTCGATTCAGAAAAACAGTCAAGTCTATGTATCCACCAATTACATTGCTGTCCCAGTCCTTTTGTAGGTCAATAGTGGAGCCGTTTGCGATTCGTGAGATTAATCCGCATGTCGCCATGCGCAGTAAATTTAAACTTGGAATATCCACTTCAGAGCAGAAGTAATGCAAGTTCTCAGATGTGGGGATAATAAAATCTTCCAGGACCATTAACTTAGATCGACCTAAGGCCACTGAATCTGAGCCCCTTGTAGTCTTCAGTAGAACATCGACTTTCCGATCGAAAATACATTAAATCTATGTTGACACTTCCTGTTTTCTGTTATAGAGTCGCCCAGATAACGGACGTGTATCAGCTAGGGGGCGAGCGACCGCGGAGGCCATGTATTTGTCCGGTCCTTCCAGATCTTTTCTACACTGCCTCAGGGGACCAATATTACCAGCGTTCTCTTTCTATCGCTGGCAATCAGAGGATTGGCCGTCACTGTTAAAATGCATAGAGTTGTGATCCTGTTCTGATAACAAGTAAGATGCGCCACTGCAGCATGGATTTACCTCTACCATTGGAGCATCCTTCGTGACGCTGTGCTGGGACATGCTCAACGATGCTGTGTCTCCATCGATAACAAATACCGACCCAGGAGATTGTGATACCTCTTCACGGACCTGCGAACAGACGAATTTTGAGCAGGAGTTGTTTATCCATCCTCTCGAGCCTCCTCCATCGTTCAATAAGTTCGTGGCTCATGTGATTATGACCTCAGATTCACATTTCACCTACCCCGGATAAACTTTAAATCCCTTTTTAATCGAGAATCCAAGCACATCTGCCTTGAAATATTCAACGAACCCCCCTCAGCGGTCTCTGCGGAAGAGTTCCATAGATTAATGAAGCTCGGTCAGAAAAAAAAACAAAGATCTACATATGGAGTCTTGCTCCATTTCACGTAATCATTATAAATGACTGTGGCCTTTCTGACCGTCCTCTCGCATCCACCTTGAGAGTTGAATATCCCCCCCCCCCCCCCCACAACCTACCTCCCCCCCTCTCGGTGTTGGTTTGTTTCTGAGATCCACTGTATTTCTGCTATAATGGACTGCCGGCAGAGACATGTATAGGGATATTTATAGTGGTGTACTAGTATTTATCTGTATGTGTGTCATATTGATAACACTTCTACATTTGCTGCTACGCAGATTCTCTCCAATCAGACGGACCTTGCAAGCTGCCCGGAAGCTGACTGTATATCAGGATCGTCCGGATAGATTGTATTGATGTGTGGCGTTAAGCTAATATCCTCTTCAACCCTCATGTCACGTCCAACTGTTCCACTGGGTCTTGGTGGCTCCAGCCTGATAGAAACGAACAGAAAACAATAACAATTTCAAAATTCAGAATCAGCCTCATATCGACCAACATAACGGTCACCCACAGCATCTTCAGTATTATTTATTGAACAATAATATCTGGTTACACAGTGAGGGGAGAATGGGGGGTTTGCAGTGAAGGAAATACTGAGTAGCGAGATCATAACGAGGAGATGGACGAGGCGGTTCCCCGCGATAGTTCCTGAATCAATTGCTCTTCAGGGCAGGCAATTATCTGTCAGAGCAGCAAACCAGATTCAGGTCCCACTGCACTGCAGATCCAACCAAAGACTAGAATCAACCAGCGGTAGCAATGTCTAGAGTAACACAATGGTGTTAGAGCGAGAACGGTAGAGTTCTTGGTAATGTGGAGGAGCAGAGAGATCTTGGGGTCTATGTTCATACATCTTTGAAAGTTGCCACTCAAGTGGATAGAGCTGTGAAGAAGGCCTTTGGTGTGCTCGCGTTCATTAACAGAGGGATTGAATTTAAGAGCCGTGAGGTGATGATGCAGTTGTACAAAACTTTGGTAAGGCCACATTTGGAGTACTGTGTACAGTTCTGGTCACCTCATTTTAGGAAGGATGTCGAAGCTTTGGAAAAGGTGCAAAGAAGATTTACCAGGATGTTACCTGGAATGGAGAGTAGGTCTTACGAGGAAAGGTTCAGGGTGCTAGGCCTTTTCTCATTAGAACGGAGAAGGATGAGGCGCGACTTGATAGAGGTTTATAAGATGATCAGGGGAATAGATAGAGTAGACAGTCAGAGACTTTTTCCCCGGGTGGAACAAACCATTACAACGGGATATAAATTTAAGGTGAAAGGTGGAAGATATAGGAGGGGTATCAGAGGTAGATTCTTTACCCAGAGAGTAGTGGGAGCATGGGATGCACTGCCTGTGGAAGCAGTTGAATCGGAAACATTAGGGACCTTCAAGCAGCTATTGGATAGGTACATGGATTACGGTAAAATGATATAGTGTAGATTTATTTGTTCTTAAGGGCAGCACGGTAGCATTGTGGATAGCACAATTGCTTCATAGCTCCAGGGTCCCAGGTTTGATTCCGGCTTGGGTCACTGTCTGTGCGGAGTCTGCACGTCCTCCCCGTGTCTGCGTGGGTTTCCTCCGGGTGCTCCGGTTTCCTCCCACAGTCCAAAAATGTGCAGGGTAGGTGGATTGGCCATGATAAATTGCCCTTAGTGTCCAAAATTGCCCTTGGTGTTGGGTGGAGGTGTTGAGTTTGGGTGGGGTGCTCTTTCCAAGAGCCGGTGCAGACTCAGGGGGCCGAATGGCCTCCTTCTGCACTGTAAATTCAATGATAATCAATGATTAATCTAGGACAAAGGTTCGGCACAACATCGTGGGCCGAAGGGCCTGTTCTGTGCTGTATTTTCTATGTTCTACAACAAACGGAAACTGTGACAGGGGACAGCGCAGACTCAAAGCTGAAAAAAGTGTGCGGCGGTTATCAGCTGCAGTCGCAAGTGATGGAGCGGAAATAGCGACATTTGAACATCCAGCAGCCTGTGACCATCCTGCGCCCGCTCACTGCTCAACTCACTGAGAACAATATCGTGTCAGGGGGAGGGGGGATTCAACTGCCGCTACCTGCACCTGTTTGTAAGAGGTATTTCTCTTGCCCTTTTCGTCCTGCATTTAAATCCCGCGCTAGTTGGCGTTCTCACGTTCTGACAATACCTTTTGAAATGTTCTATTGATTCGTCTTCTCTCAACAATTTTGGCGCCAGTTTCCAAATGGTATCAACTCACAGAGCAATTAATACCGTTCACCTGCACACGGTGCGGTGGCCAAGGGGAAAGGCGTTGGTTTCGTAAACCAAAAATCGCGGGTTCGAATCCCGCCTGTGCCTCGGCTCCCCTGCGCTCCTTGTGCTGCCTCCTTTGTTTAATGCTTTCCCACAGCAGGCAGTATCATCCACCTGCCCCTATCCTCTTTATAAAACTTTGAACCTTCAGCTGATGGATATAATTTCGGACAATCTCGTCTCTGAAAAAAAAAGTTCTGAGTGCACCAGGTTTTGTACCCCTTTATACCTTCTTCGTTATAATCAAAATAAACAAAACCAGTCTGTTCAGCCCTGCTATTATTCTGATTTATAACCTCCGCAAGACTTGGAAATACTTCGACTTCGTCGGCCCAGGGCTTAAACAGAGAACTTCAGTGATGATTTGCACAGATTAAGCATCATTTTCTGATTACCATTAGTAACAAAGACAGTATCTAAACAGCTGCAATTTGGATTTCTGGATAGCTTTCGGGTCCTGGTATGTATTGCAGTAAACTTTGAATTGGAGATGCCGGCGTTGGACTGGGGTGGGCACAGTAAGAAGTCTTACAACACCAGGTTAAAGTCCAACAGGTTTGTTTCGATGTCACTAGCTTTCGGAGCGCTGCTCCTTCCTCAGGTGAATGAAGAGGTATGTTCCAGAAACACATACATAGACAAATTCAAAGATGCCAAACAATGCTAGGAATGCGAGCATTAGCAGGTGATTAAATCTTTACAGATCCAGAGATGGGGCGACCCCAGGTTAAAGAGGTGTGAATTGCATCAAGCCAGGACAGTTGGTAGGATTTCGCAGGCCAGATGGTGCGGGATGAATGTAATGCGACATGAATCCCAGGTCCCGGTTGAGGCCGCACTCATGTGTGCGGAACTTGGCTATAAGTTTCTGCTCGGCGATTCTGCGTTGTCGCGCGTCCTGAAGGCCACCTTGGAGAATGCTTACCCGGAGATCAGAGGCTGAATGCCCTTGACTGCTGAAGTGTTCCCCGACTGGAAGGAAACATTCCTGCCTGGTGATTGTTGCGCGATGTCCGTTCATTCGTTGTCGCAGCGTCTGCATGGTCTCGCCAATGTACCACGCTTCGGGACATCCTTTCATGCAGCGTATGAGGTAGACAACGTTGGCCGAGTCGCACGAGTATGTACCGCGTGCCTGGTGGGTGGTGTTCTCACGTGTAATCGTGGTATCCATGTCGATGATCTGGCACGTCTTGCAGAGATTGCCATGGCAGGGTTGTGTGGTGTCGTGGTCACTGTTCTGAAGACAGGGTAGTTTGCTGCAAACAATGGTTCATTTGAGGTTGCGCGGTTGTTTGAAGGCAAGTAGTTGGGGGGGTGGGGGGGATGACCTTGGCAAGATGTTCATCATCATCAATGACATGTTAAAGGCTGTGAAGAAGATGACGTAGTTTCTCCGCTCCGGGGAAGTACTGGACGACGAAGGGTATTCTGTCGGTTGTGTCCCATGTTTGTGTTCTGAGGAGGTCGGTGCGGTTTTTCGCTGTGGCGCGTTGGAACTGTCGATCAATGAGTCGAGCGCCATATCCCGTTCGTACGAGGGCATCTTTCAACGTCTGTAGATGGCTGTTATGCTCCTCCTCGTCTGAGCAGATCCTGTGTATACGGAGCGCTTGTCCATAGGGGATGGCTTCTTTAATGTGTTTAGGGTGGAAGCTGGAGAAGTGGAGCATCATGAGGTTGTCCGTGGGTTTGCGGTAAAGCGAAGTGCTGAGGCGACCGTCCTTGATGGAGACGAGTGTGTCCAAGATTGCAACTGATTTTGGAGAGTAGTCCATGATGGTTGGATGGAACTTATTAATGTCATCGTGTAGTCGTTTCAGTGATTCTTCGCCGTGGATCCAAAGGAAAAAAATGTCATCGATGTATCTGGTGTATAACGTCGGTTGAAGGTCCTGTGCAGTGAGTAGGTCCTGTTCAAACTTGTGCATGAAGATGTTGGCGTATTGGGGTGCGAATTTGGTCCCCATGGCTGTTCCGTGCGTCTGGATGAAGAACTTGTTGTCGAAGGTGAAGACGTTGTGATCCAGAATGAAGCGGATGAGTTGCAGAATTGCGTCTGGACATTGGCAGTTGTCGGTGTTGAGTACTGAGGCTGTTGCAGCACTTTAACCTGGTGTTGTAAACTTTGAATCCACGCAACAGCTGAACTCTAACACAGAGTAAACCGAATCCACCAGCAGATGGCGCCAAATTCAAGCAGGGGCGTCACAAACTCACCGGACGGTATCGGCTAAGGCGGGAGGATGGGAGGTGAGTGAGGTCACAACAGACCCCCCCCCCCCCGCCCCCCCCCCCCCCCCCACGCACTGCACAGAGCGGAATAGAGCCCCGGTTCACTCTCTCCATCACAATCCCTGACTCAGGCCAGTCCAGTTCATTGAGACAGATTTTATCAGACATGTCTCTGGTAATACTGGCGGCGCTATGGCACAGTAAGTAGTTACTGTTAATTAAACCAGATTAGCATATTAATACACATGGGCTGGAGTATAATTAACAATCGATAATGTCTATTATGGTGCCTGCATCAGAGGTTCCTAAAAATGTCGTAGATGCAAGCACATTTGTATCAACTCTGCCTGAGGACAATACTGATAAACTGAGGGCACGGTGGCTCAATGGTTAGCACTGCTGCCTCATTGCGCTGAGGACCCGCGTTCGACCCCGACCCCGGCCCCGGGACACTGTGCGTGCGGAGTTTGCACATTCTCACCCCCAGAATTCAAAGATGTACAGGCTAGGTGGGCTGGCCACTTTAAAAAGTACCCCTTAATTGAGGAAAACAAATAAATTTGGTACTCTAAATTTATAAAGGAAAATGCATCTGTTAATTTCCTTCCTTTACTTTCGCAGATGGGCTATGCGCAGATTCAGCAACTCAGTTGCCGGTGACAATAACAGTGTCAGAATGGGAATTGGTGAAATTAGATTGCCAATATAAAGACCCCAACCTGTACCAAATGCAATGGTATCAGGAGAATCCGGCACAGCCACCGAGATGGATAATCACCAACACCTTACCAATGAAGAAAGATGAAGTTTCAGGACGATATCTGGCGGTTGCTGACAAATCTAAACAGAACGGTTAGCTCAGTATAAGCGCTCTCGGTGTGGAGGACAGGGAGGTCAATTACTGCGCAGTGTGGCACAGAGTTAGAGAAAATCTAAAGTGCCATAAACCTCATTCGCGAATGAGGTGATCCTGTGCTCACGCAAGCAGTAGGATCTATTTACCGAACATTTTTCTGTCCTGTAGATCAACCGAGGAAGAGTTTGGGCAATCTTGAGAGCCAATATACCGCGAATTTCATATTCACTTTAAAACCGCAATATCTACCTAGCAGCAGAGGGAAGCACTCAAATGAGGAGTTAAGATAGACGAAACGGGCAGCACGGTGACGCAGTGGTAGCACTGCAGACTCACTGCGCCGAGGTCACTGTCCGTGTGGAGATTGCATGGATTTGCGTGGTTTTCTCCCCCACAACCCAAAGATGTGCAGGGTAGGTGGATTGGCAAAGATGTACATGGTAGGTGGATTGGCCACGCTAAATTACCCCTTAATTGGAAAAATAATAATTGGGTACTCTAAATTTATAAAAAGAAAATAGAAGAAAATCATGGTTTGCTCTTCCAGATTCGTCCAACGTTACCCGTTCCTGTAACGAAATGCAGAATGGATCATTATCTGCTGTGGTACTTAATGTACAGGGTACTTAATGGGCGGCACGGTGGCACAGTGGTTTGCATTGCTGCCTCACAGCGCCAGGGACCCAGATTCGATTCCCGGCTTGGCTCACTGTCTGTTCGGAGACTGCACGTTCTCCCCGTGTCTGCGTGGGTTTTCTCCGGGCGCTCCGGTTTCCTCCCACAAGTCCCGAAAGACGTGCTTGTTAGGTGATTTGGAGATTTTGAATTCTCGCTCTGCGTACCCGAACAGGCGCCGGAATGTGGCGACTTTGGGCTTTCCACAGTAACTTCATTGCAGTGTTAGTGTAAGCCTACTTGTGACACTAATAAAGATTATTATTTTTAAAATGTACGTTTAATGTACAATAACCGCCACAGAGACTCGCCGAGCAACACGAGAATTAATATCAGTCCGAGACATGGGAAGCACATGGTGCCGGGTTTAGACTTTAATAAATATCAAGTTGTCGATCGAATATACCTGAAGTTTCCGTTCACACGACCTGTCTTATGTTGGATTCTCACGCAGATCAGGAACAGAATTCGCCCAATTGAAGGGCACTAAGGGGCAATTTAGCATGGTCAATCCAGATTTCCTACACATCTTTGAACTGTGGGAGGAAATCGCTTCTCGGCCTTTTGTGTAAGATGAGTGTGAGGCCAGGTGTAATGCCTGGATCTGGTATGTCTCTCCTCTGGGGGCCATGAATTGGATTCAATTTGAATTGTTTTCGGAGCAGGCAAGGAGCTGCATTAGGGGGTTTCCCCTGTCCACACTCTGAGCTTTGGTTTTGTAACTCTGATAAAGTCATTTTTAAAAATTGAGCAGCCGGAGGAAACCCTCGCAGACACGGGGAGAAAGTGCAAACTGCAACAGATCAGGAACAGTGAACCCGGGTCCCTGGCTGTGAGGCAGCAGTGCTAACCACTGTACCGCTCCTGTGCCACCGCGCCGCCCCTGCTTGCAGGGACAATAGAGGTATAGATGATAAAAGCAGGGAGATCATGTTGGAATTGTACAGAACTGTCGTGAGACCACAGCTTTTTAAAAATCATTTCAGCTGGATTACTGTGTGCAGTTCTGGTCACCACATTATAGGAAGGATGTGATGGCACTGGAGGGGGTGCAGAGGAGATTCACCAGGATGTTGCCTGGGATGGAACATTTATGTTATGAAGAGAGGTTGGAGAGGCTTGGGTGTACAAGATTATGAGGGACATGGGCAGGGGTGGAGAGGGGCCGCTGTTCCCCTTAGTTGAAGCTGTCAGTTACGAGGGGACACAAGTTCAAGGTGAGGAGCAGGAGGTTATGGGGGATTTGAGGAAAATTGTATTTACCCAGAGGATGGTGACGGTCTGGAATGCACTACCTGGGAGGGTGGTAGAGGCAGTCTGCTTCACATCCTTTAAATAGTACCTAGATGAGCACATGGCACGTCTTAACATGCAAGGCTATGGGCGAAGTGCTGGCAAATGGGGTTAGGTAGGTCGGTCCAGTGTTTTTCGCGTGTTGGTGCAGACACGATGGGCCGAAGGGCCTCGTCTGAACTGTGTGGTTCTGTGTATCGGCGATTCTGAGTGCTGTAACATTCCTGGCGCTATTATTAATTCCATGAGTTACACACTTCCAGGAATGCCGCGGACATATTTATGTCTAGATATTGGCTGCCCAATACTACTGGCCTTGCCTTTCACTGGAGTATCGCTGGCAATCGGAGTCTCTGTTGCAATAAAGCACGATGTGATAATCTTCTGACAGCAAGTACCGTGAGCCGGCTGCGGCATTGGGATCGCCGCACCATGGAAGGGTCGTGTCTGCTGGTGTAGTAGATCAGCTCAACAATACTCCCGTAGTAACAAACACTCACTCGGGAAAATGCAGTGCCTTTTCCTTGCCATATGAACATGCGACTCAGGAGCAGGGAGTTGGTCAATCGGCCGCTCGAGTTACTCCACAATTCAATGAGCTAAGGTGACCATGGCCTCAGCTCCACATTCCGTGTAACCTAAGGACGCTGGCAAGAGGTATGATCAGTAAGTTCGCAGATTCCGAGAAAGTCGTTAATGTGTTTAATAGTGAGGAGGAAAACCTTAGAATAGTGGCAAATGGACTCTGAAAAGTGTGTTGATGCATTTTGGGAGGACTAGAAAGGCAAGGAAATATACAATGAACGGTACGACGCTCGGAATTAAAGTAACCAGAGGGACATGAGCGTAGCAGGAGAGGAAAATAAGGTGGTTAGGAAAGGCTTATGAAATATTTGCGTTTATTTTCCGTTGAACATAAGAGCAGGGAGGTTATTATGCAGAAATGCTTGTTAGGCAATGGCTGGATCACTGTGTGCAGTTCTGGTCGCCACATTATAGCAATGATTTGATGCAGTAGAGAGGGTGCAGTGGAGAGTCACCAGGATTTGCAGGGGCTGGAGTGTTTCAGCTATGAAGACAGGCTGACTAGCTTAGGGTTGTTTTCCTGAGAACAGAGAAGACTGAAGGGTGACCTGATTGAGGTTTATTAAATTTATCTAATCCAACTATTTTGCATATTTGTGGGTTGTGGGAGGAAACCGGAGCACCCGGAGGAAACTATCACAGACACGGGGCAAACGCCACGAGCTCGCTCAAGGCCAGAGTAGAATCTGTGTCACTGGCGCTGTGAGGCAGCAGTACTAGCCAATGTGCCGCCCAAAATAACCAAACTCTTTGAGCAGGCTTTTGATCATATGACCTAAATGCTCCTCTGAAACTCCTTTGGACATGTAATGACGTGAAAAGCTCAACATAAATTTAAATTGTTGCATTTGTTATAGTTCAGTGAGACCTGATAGTTTACTGAGTGAGTGAATCTGTACACCAAGATATGAACAAGAAACAGGAGTTAAGGAATCACAGATCGATTCGTCAATCTTATATCTGTTATGAAGCGAGCTGCAATCGTCAACTGGTATAACTGTGCAAGTGGACATCACCACTTGCTATTTTTGAGATGTTGTGTTACAATGTTTGTCACTCAGTGTGGAAACTGAACTGTCGGTGAGGGCGCCCCCCTGCTGAGCAGCAGCTGGGACTGCCAGTGTGGGGTTTTTGTACGGACCCACCATATGTCTGTAGCAATGTGGGCTCCATGGCACAGAAATACACGGCGCTGTCGGAAATCATTGTGTTACTGATTGTTAGCTCCGTAGTCTTGTTCCTTTTATCAAACGTAGAAGAAAACCGATCATTGAGGTCGGTGTTCCTTTGCACATTCTGTCCAATAAGAAGAAACATGTACTTTGGAGCTTCCCCGAGCTGCTGACTGTACCAGTACACATAAGGGTTAGACTCGCTTGTTTTCAAGGTGCAGGTTAATGTGACATTACTTTCCTCTTTAGCCATTATTTCAGGTTCCTTTTGTTCCACTGTGTCTTGGTGGCTCCATTCTAACAGAAATAACAGCAGTAATGACAATCAGAGTCAGCATCACATTGAGCAATACGATCATCAGCAAAATAATCTCTGTCATTTTACCAACAATAACATCTGGGTTACAGCAGTCAGGAGGAGAATGGGGTGTTATAGGGAAAGAAATACTTACTGAGAAGTGAGATAATGATGAGGAGCGAAGCGCGATGGTTCCTCATGATCCTTCTTGAGTTTTTATCTCTACAATGAGAGAAACTCTCTGTCAGATATAGAAATACAGATCCCCGTCTCACTGCACTGCTGATCGGGCCAATGAGAGGAATGAACCAGCAGCAGCAATCTCTCCAGTAACACTATCGTGCCAGAGCGAGAGCAGCAACCGGAAGCTGTGGGCGGGGATTCCACAGTCTCAATATTGAGTGAAGTGTGCGGTGACTCTCAGCTGCACTCGGAACTGATGGAGCGGAAATAGTGACGGTTGAACCTTCCCTACACCGTGACCATCCTGCACCTGCTCGCTGTGCAAGTCACTGAGAAGAAATATATCGGGAAGGGCATGACGGACTAGAATCCAGAATCTTCGAGTCAGGGATGAGGCCACACTATCTTTATTGCCCGAGACACATTGAAATCGTTATCTTATTCTTCTTTCAAAAATAGCATTTTCTACATACCCTGGTAATTCCCTTTACATTTCCTTCTTAAGTTATTGTTGAAATTTCTTCCTTTATTTAGACACCTCCTCTGTAGTTTAGTAAATCGCAGTATTCATAACGAATGGAATTTTCCTGGGCTTTATTTCTCCCCGATCCTTGTATCATCCAAGGATCTGCTCGTGGAAACAGCTCCGTGTCAACTTCATTGACAGACCCACTTACATTTCAGCAACTCAGTACAGTCTCTCCTTTACTTTCTTTGACCTAAGGAGAGGTGGCCTTGTGGCGTAATCGGCAGCTTCCGTGCTTCTGGCTCCTTAGTCGTAGAGCTTTACGGCAAAGAAGACGCACTTTGACCCATCGTGTTTGCCCCGGCCATCAAGTACCTATCTAGTCTAAACCAATTTCTAGCACTTGGTCCTTACGTAGCCTTGCATCCAATGGCGTGTCAAGTCCTCATCTAAACGCTTCTTTATTGTTGTGAGTGTTCCCGCTTCGACCAGCCTTACAGGCAGTGAGTTCCAGGGTCTCACCGCACTCAAAGGCCCTCTAAATCTTCTGCCCCTTACCTTAAATCTATGCCCCCTCGTTGTTGACCCCTCTACTAATGGAAAGGGTTCTTCCATCGATGCACGCACAGTTTTGAACACCTCGATCAGGTCCTCCTCAGTATTCCCTGCTTCAAGGACAATATCCCAGCCTATCCAGCCTCTCTTCATAACTGAAACATTCCTGCCCAGAAAACCTCCCGATTAATCTCCTCTGCACCCTCTCTGGTATAATCACATCCTTCCCGTAAGCTGGCGACCAGATATGCACAAAATACGCCAGCTGAGGACTAAACAGCGTTTAATGCAGCTCCATAATTACCTCCCTGCTCTTATATTCCATGCCTCGGCTAATAAAGGCAAGTATCCCGTATGTCTTCTTCACCACCGTATCTACTTGTCCAGTTGCCTGCGGGGATCTGTGGGCATGAACACCAAGGTCCCTCTTGCCTCTGTACTTCTTGGCGTCCAGTCATTCATTGTGTATTTTCTTGTAATGTTCGTCCTCCCAAAAAGCATCAGGGTTAAATTCCATTTCCCACTATTCTGTCCATCTGGCCCGTCCGTCTATATCATCCTGCAATCTAAACCAATCCTCCTCGCTATTTAGCACACCGACAATTTTCATGTTGTCTGCGAACGACGGTTGGGGATAGCTCAGGACATTGGAAAGCCAGAACGGTCTGGATTCCTGTTCCAGCTCTGGGGTGGTTGCGACCTGCCTCCCAGTGACGTTGCAATGGATTGGACCTGCCTTCCGACAGAAAGCGCCAGAGAAAGAAATAATGAGAAGAATCCAGATTTGGATAGTCAGTTTTCATTCCTGACATTGATGTTCTGACATACAAATCAATAAACCTTAAATCCATTCAGTCACCCCCATTCTCAACCGATTGAACAGAATCCACCAGCAGAGGGCGCAAAGTCCAAGCATGGCGATTAGAAAGTTACATGAGACCAAAACTAGAGGTATCCTCAGTGATGTCACAGTGGGCCTGGCTTCCTTGCTGTGTCTGGGTGGGACACTGAGCTGAACAGAGCCCGGGTTCCCGCTCGCCTCTCAATCTGACTCATTCAATGCCCATTCACTGCGAGATCCAGTCAGACATGTTTCTAATAATACTGGAGAGGCTCTTGCACATTAAGTACTGGATTATGCTCTCAGGACAGTTTAACAGATTGATGGGAATTTACACAGACTCATGCAGTTAGATAGAGGTTGATACCTCGATCCTGTTTAACCTTCTGCTCTTTAGATCCTCTACTTTCACAGGCGGACTATTTGCAGGTCCAGTCTCCGGTGACAGTAGCTGTGTTTGAAGGGTTGGATTGGGAATATACAACACAGGCAATAAGAAATATCCACTGATATGGACAGAAAACGGGCACAGAGTCCAAACTGGATTATTAATGAAGTAGTAAGAATGTGAAAACTGTAAAAAGATGGAATCTGAAGACAATGTCGCCTGTTGCTCATAATATAAGCGGCCTAAGGGTGGTGGTCTTTTCCTGTGCAGTGAAACGCAGCATCAGATAAAACCAAGAACCCGCACAGAACTCCTCTGCGAGTATTTGTGTAGTCTTCTGTAGCGCCTCGATCAGCCGGGTTAATTCCACCCCAGGCCCACGGAGAACAATCATTGGCAGGTTTGTTTATCAAACAATTGCGTTGTTGTATTTATCCTTGTTCAAATCAACCGATCTGAGAAATCCTGCGACGCAGCTCAATGTTTCAGCCGATACCTCCTCAGTAAATATCTCACAGTTTACCCGTAATATTGACCTGACTACATCGGCAGAGAAAGCCCTTTCGCACGGAGTGATTATAACTAAACTGTCTTTCCAGAGCCTTCAACTCGGAATAAGTAAGTCTCCCAGGATCCGTCCGATTTGAAGGCTCTGGAAAGACAGTTTAGTTATAATCACTCACTTATCCCTGTAACAAAACGTAGAATGGGTCTCAGTCTGGAATTTGATTTAAACCAAGAAAGATAACGGCCTCTGAATATTGACCCACCGAACGGCGCAATGATTATTATTTTAAAGCACCACGGGACCCGTGCTCTCTGGTTGTGACTGCTGAAGAAATAAAATGAATTTAAATGGATTCTGGTCCTTCTTTTCTGATATGAAAGAGTAAACGCAAATCATGAACAGGCCTCACGCATTGCGGCATATCCATGGAAGAGTGTTACTAACATCCCTGCTCTCGGATAACTGCACAGGCTACACACTTTCAGAATCACCCGGCAGGTTTTTGTACGGCGCTGAATGGCCTTCAGTTCACTGTGCCTCACTGCACAGAGATAGGTGGCGGTGTCTGTCACTCGAGCGTCACTAACATTCAGAGAGCTGTGTTTCTCTGCTGAAATGAACCGAGCTGTGATCCTGTCCTGATTGCTGCTACCGCTCGCCAGGTGCTGCACGGTTCCATCCGGGTACTGTCTGTACCATTGGAGGATATTTCCTGCTACTGTGGTGGAACAGGCCAAGGATGCAATATCTCCCTCGGTAACAACGATTGACTCAGGGGACTGTGATACCTCGTCACTGCCAGCAGCATCTGAGATGTAAAATAACATGATAAATTTAATATCACACAGACCGCGATAATATGATATAGCACAAACAAATACAACATGGTATAACAAGATATACAATAAAACAAACTGTATGTTACTACAACATGACATATCTGATGTGTGACATATTCCTGCCAGATACAGTGATCACACTCACACGGAGAGAAGAATAAGGCATTCAGGGAGATAATCACTAAAGTGAAGCTCAGCTTCATGTTGGATCCTATCGATCTGTGTTCAGTCTCTCTTGCTGGTTTTCAGGACGAGAGACAATGCTGCGAAGGCAGCGCTATTGTACATCAAACTGAGGCGAACACCAACTGCACCGTGCCTACCCGAACCAGGTCTCTGGGACTTGTGATCACAAAGTGAAGCTGTGAGGGAGCTGCAGCATTGGTGGGGTGTGCGTAGGAGAATGCGCATGCGTCAGAGCACCGCCTTTGTGGTGTCAGACTGAGGACATATGTGACGTTTCCCTGTAGTTTTAGTGACTTCAGTGGGACTGGTTGAAGGATCAGAAATATCTTTCCCGGAGCTGATCTGAACATCCAGCCCTGAGTTACAAAGAATTAACAGCTGATCAGAAACAGCAAGGACGGGTTACCCTGGAGACTGGTTTGATGACTGGTCTGTCGGTCGGATCGGATTCTGCAGTTTATTGTTACTGCCGCTGCTGGAAACAGGTGGGTGACAGTTTGATTCGAGGTTAACGTGGTTTCCTCCCGGTGTGGATTTGACCGGCTGACATCGCCACTGGTCGATGTCGCTGAATCTGCTCGAGTTTCTGTCGAAACCTCAACAGACTGGAGCTCTCAGACACAGTGCAATGTACGGGAGTGGGACTCTTGCCCATGGTATACTCAGTCTGTGAGTCCTGCTTCTGAGCAACTCTTCAGAGTCTCTCTATCACCCAGAGACAGAGAGAAGTTTAGCTGTCTGAGCGGTGCTGTTGCTGTTCTGATTTTCTTGCCTCACTGCTTACCTGCTGACATGAGTAACACAGCAAAGGTGAAATCCTGGAATTGTCCCTAACACCACATGGACTGCAGCGGTTCAAGAAGGCGGCATCAAAGTTGAAAGTAAAAACAACAACTTCTTCTTCTGTCTTGACATCTGCGGACAGTAGCCTAGAAATAGAATTTCCATCACTCAGATCAGAAATACATGTCCAAACAGGAAAAAAATCATGTGTTTAACATTCCGATTGAAACCATGATTTCAAATGCGATGAAATGCGTTTGTTCCGCAATTACTTTCCGAAAAGCCCGCCCGCACCAGCCCCATACAATCCAGATACTGGGAGACCGCATGTTCTCCGTCTTATCTGTAAAAGTTGAAATTCGAAGCAACACCTTCTATTCTGCACCATCAAGAATCGGATGTCTTTCTCTGGATTTTCGCACGTCACTTTCTAGCGTCTCCAATTGTGGTTTGACACCTGTAGTTGGGGAACTATCTGTCAGTGAATGGGAACAATCAGAGCTGGGATATAGTCAGAGCCTTAGAAGAAGAATCGCTGCATAGATCCAGACGGGAGTAGGAATGGGTTTGCTGGTCTGGTTATTGTAGGATGGTAACAGAGGTTTGTGAATTATGTCAGAAAACATTAAACAGACACTCGAAAGGAGAATGACTATTATTGGGGACTCTTTCATTGGGGTTTGTTATAAAGTGTGCAATCACTACCTTGTGAAATCTGCTCAGTTCCTACAAACTGTATGTGGACCAGTAAAATATACCAGTCATACAGACTCTGTGTCCCGGCTTTGATCAAAGGGACCTAGAAGAGGAGCGCGGAGATGGAAAACGGTTCGCACAATAATTCAGACAGAAATGAAAAGATCATCAAAAGACTAAATGTGAGTTAATGGACCGTAAATTAATTTGTGAAATTGATATTAGTACAAATGCAAGTTATAAACTAACGAATATAATTATTCAGTTCCTGCTCGCTTGTTCTTATTGAGTGCTGTGTTTGTTTTTGATGTTTTATTAAAGACCCTGTGATCCTCACAGGCTGAGTAGTTGTGTCTGTCTATCAGTGTGAGAGCGCCCTCTGCTGAGCAATAACTGGAACTCCCAGTGTGAGTTTTTGTACGGGATCCGCTATAACTCTGCAGCAGTGTGGGCTTCATGGCGCAGAAATATACGGCACTGTCGGAGAGATCAGCTCCGGCGACATTTAAAGGAACCGTTTGGTTTTCTTTATGTAAAACAGCCGAGAACCTTTTTGACAAATCTGGAGATTTATCTGAAGTGCCCGTGCTATAGATTGTCATCAAATATATCAGAGGTTCCCCGGGATACTGAATGTACCAGAACAGAGTGTTAAAAACAGCTGCCGAGTATCTACAATCCACTTTAATTATCTGTCCTTCCAGAACCGTTAACTCAGATCCATTCTGGGAGACTGAATCTTCACCATTTGTTCCTGTAACAAAACAGAAAATGTATCCAGTATCTGGGAGTGAAGATAACACACGGAACACACGGTGAACATTTAAACATCAACTCACCGGGAAGCATGGCCATTATTATCAGTAACCAACATGGGGAACACATGGTGTCTGGATTAGATTTCGACAGAAATAAATCAGATTTGAAATATGTTCTGGTATTAAAGCGGAAATTCAGATCAGTGGAAGCGTCACTGACTGGGAGACCGAGGGGCGTTTCCCAGCGACATGATTGGTTGGTCTATCGAAACTGATGACAGTTGGACACCAATCAATGTTCGTTCTGGACTAATGATATCTTCTTTCTCCCTGCCTGTCTCCCCTGTCTCTGTTTCTGACCCCCTCACTTCCTCTGCCTCTTTCTTTCCTTTTCTTTTAAGTTCAGACTGTAGAAAATCCAATTCGTCCATTTTCTCATTTCAAGGAGTTCATCAAAGTGTTCAGTTAATAGGAGCATCTTAGCAGGTAAAATCTAATATCCATACCTCAGGAGTAGGATAAACATGGCAAGAGTTACATTTAGATCCTCAAATAATAAAGGATATTTGTGTGAATTAGGGGTCATATTAACATCTTTTCTATGTATTGGTGTTTTAGAATCAGGATCTCATCGTGATCTCCGTGATTTCATATTGTTTAAAACACCTTCCTTAAGCAATGTGACTCAGCTATCAATAAACAATGGGATTCGGCAGGATTTAAAATAAAGTTGGAATTAGCTCCATGTATAACTTTATCGTCATTGAAATAAATTGCAATAATAACGATATGAACCAAAAATAATGTTACATCGTCACGAAACAACATCCTTCAGTAATTTGATAATTTGATAATTTTCCGGGAAAATTTGGGACAGCACAGGAGCACAAGTGGATAGAACTATGGCTTCACAGCGCCAGGGTCCCAGGCTCGATTCCCCGCTGGGTCACTGCCTGTGCGGAGTCTGCACGTTCTCCCCCTTTGTGCGTGGGTTTCCTCCGGGTGCTCCGTTTTCCTCCCACAATCCAAATGTTAGATGGATTGGCCATGCTAAATTGCCCTTAATGACCAAAAAGGTTAGGAGGGGTTATTGGGTTACGGTGGAAGTGAGGGCTGAAGTGGTACGGTTCAGGCTCGATGAGCCGAATGGCCTTCCTCTGCACTGTGTGTTCTGTGTTCTATAAAAACGCCATATACCTCAGGCCGCCACCAAATGGGGCTCGCTCATCATTTTTTCTGTTCACTGCACTCACACAACATGATGTTTCCACCCGGTGTCGACCAGGGGACCTTTCGCATGTCAGGGGAACGTGCTAACCACTATACTACAGAAACCGCTGGCAGCGCAGCAATGTGTAATGGACTTGTGCAATGTTCAACCTCTCTGTGTTGCTGCAGCTTCTCATGGTTCGGCTGAGAGGCCATGTCACTTATTACAAGAAGACAGCCGTTTCTTTAAAACCGATGTCTCAACTTATAAAACAATCAGGAATCGAACTTTACTGACATGAAGATAAGTTATGTTTTGCTTGAAGTGGAAGTTAAATTGAGAAGGCAGGGCTTTCGTAAATAACCACAGCCGATACGAGAATTGATGATGTCCTGCTCACTTTGCTCAGCATCAAGAACCAGCTGTCCCACCCACTGAGTTAAAGCGCACGCCAAAAGTATTAAGTCGGAGCCAGCCAGGTGTCGAACTTGGAATCTCCTGATTCGTAGTCAGGCGCGTTACCCATTGCACCACTGGCCCACACTGGTGCATGCATTTTGCTATTCCTCGTTGATGAAGACCAGTTACGAGATTGAGGTAATAGTCTGCAACAGTGACTGAGGGATATAAAGGCTTCATTTTTATCTAAAGTCTAGTCTTTCTTTTATTTAGTTAATTAACTTAAAAGTTGCTGTTTGGTTTAGAAGAAGGTGAATTTTCAATCAGCTTTGAACAAAGGTTCTACTTGTAGGTACTTGCAGTTGGAGCTTGTTAATTCGTGAATTGGATTAGGCCAGTTTTCAGAAGCTAGGTTCACAGTATAAAAGTGATCCACCTACAGTGCAGACTTTGTTTGCACTGAGTGCTGAATTTGGTGCATTTAAGTGCTATAGTGAGAGTTTGGTGACTGAGTGTGTATAAGGGTTCATTTTTCTCTAAAGTCTAGTCTTTCTTTTATTTAGTTAATTAACTTAAAAGTTGCTGTTTGGTTTAGAAGGTGAATTTTCAATCAGATTTGAACAAAGGTTCTACTTGTACGTACTTGCAGCTGGAGCTTGTTAATTAGTTAATTGGATTAGGCCAGTTTTCAGAGGCTAAATTCACAGGATAAAAGTGATCCACCGACAGTGCAGACTTTGTTTGCACTGAGTGCTGAATTTGGTGCATTTGAGTGCTATAGTGAGAGTTTGATAACTGAGGGAGTGCTGAATTTGGTGCATTTGAGAGCTATAGTGAGAGTTTGATGACTGAGGGAGTGCTGAATTTGGTGTATTTGAGTGCTATAGTGAGAGTTTGATGACTGAGGGAGTGCTGAATTTGGTGCATTTGAGGGCTATAGTGAGAGTTTGATGACTGAGGGAGTTAGGTGAGGAGGGAGTAAGGTTATCCTTTCATTTCGTTTCCTACATTTCCGCAAAGAGCGAGAAGGGAGCCAGGAATTTACAGAGAGTGCAGCTGACTGGGAGCAGAGTCAGAGGGCGGAGGTCCAGTTGGTCCACAGGGCAGCTATATTCTGTAAGGTAAGAGGGGATGGAGGCTAGGCCAGTTGCATGATCCTCCTGTAGGATGTGGGTGGTGAGGGAAACCACCGGTGTCCCCGCTGACTATACCTGCAGGAAGTGCATCCAACTCCAGCTCCTCAAAGACCGTGTTAGGGAACTGGAGCTGAAGCTGGATGAACTTCGGATCATCCGGGAGGCAGAGGGGGTGATAGAGAAGAGTTACAGGGAGGTAACCACACCCAAGATACAGGACAAGAGTAGCTGGGTTACAGTCAGGGGAAAGAAAACAAACAGGCAGACAGTGCAGGGATCCCTCGTGTCCGTTCCCCTTCAAAACACGTATACCGATTTGGATGCTGTTGGGGGGGATGACCTACCGGGGGGAGGCCGTAACGGCCAGGTCTCTGGCACTGAGCCTGGCTCTGGGGCTCAGGAGGGAAGAGGGAGAATAGAAAAGCAATAGTCGTAGGAGATTCAATGGTAAGGGGAATAGATAGGAGATTCTGTGGTCGCGTGCGAGAAACCTGGAAGGTATGTTGCATCTCGGGTGCCAGGGTCAGGGATGCCTTGGATCGTGTCTTCAGGATCCTCAAGGGGGAGGGGGAGCAGCCAGAGGTCGTGGTGCACATTGGTACCAACGACGTAGGTAGGAAAAGGGATGTGGAGGTAATAAACGAGTTTAGGGAGTTAGGCTGGAAGTTAACAGCCAGGACAGACAGAGTTGTCATCTCTGGTTTGTTGCCGGTGCCACGTGATAGCGAGGCTAGGAATAGGGAGAGAGTGCAGTTGACCACTTGGCTGCAGGAATGGTGTAGGAGGGAGGGCTTCAGGTATTTTGATAATTGGAGCGCATTCTGTGGAAGGTGGGACCTGTACAAGCAGGACGGATTGCATCTGAACCAGAGGGGCACCAAAATCCTGGGAGGGAGGTTTTCTAGTACTCTTCGGGAGGGTTTAAACTAATTTGGCAGGGGAATGGGAACCGGATTTGTAGTTCAGCAACTAAGGTAGCCGATATTCAGGACGCCAAAGAGTGTAGTGAGGCAGTGGGTAAGGGAACACTGACAAAGGAAAGCACTTGCAGGCACGGAGATGGGTTGAAGTGTGTATACTTCAATGCAAGAAGCATCAGGAATAAGGTGGGTGAACCTAAGGCATGGATCGGTAATTGGGACTACGATGTGGTGGCCATCACGGAAACTTGGATAGAAGAGGGGCAGAAATTGTTGTTGGAGGTCCCTGGTTAAAGATGTTTCAATAAGATCAGGGAGGGTGGTGAAAGAGGTGTGGGTGGCATTGTTAATTAGAGATAGTATAACAGCTGCAGAAAGGCAGTTTGAGGAGTATCAGCCTACTGAGGTAGTATGGGTTGAAGTCAGAAATAGGAAAAGAGCAGTCACCTTGTTAGGGGTTTTCTATAGGCCCCCCAATAGTAGCAGAGATGCAGAGGAACAGATTGGGAAACAGATTTTGGAAAGGTGCAGAAGTCACAGGGTAGTAGTCATGGGTGACTTCAACTTCCCAAACATTGAGTGGAAACTCTTTAGATCAAATAGTTTGGATGGGGTGGTGTTTGTGCAGTGTGTCCAGGAAGCTTTTCTAACGCAGTATGTAGATTTTCTGACCGGAGGGGAGGCCATGTTGGATTTGGTACTTGGTAATGAACCAGGGCAAGTGATAGATTTGTTAGTGGGGGAGCATTTTGGAGATAGTGACCACAATTCTGTGACTTTCACTTTAGTAATGTAGAGGGATAGGTGCGTGCAACAGGGCAAGGTTTACAATTGGGGGAACGGTAAATACGATGTTGTCATACAAGAATTGAAGTGCATAAGTTGGAAGCATAGGCTGTCAGGGAAGGACATTAGTGAAATGTGGACCTTGTTCAAGGAACAGGTACTACGTGTCCTTGACATGTATGTCCCTGTCAGGCAGGGAAGAGATGGTCGACTGAGGAAACCATGGTTGACAAGAGAGGTTGAATGTCTTGTTAAGAGGAAGAAGGAGACTCATGTAAGGCTGAGGAAACAATGTTCAGACAGGGCGCTGGAGGGATACAAGATAGCCAGGAGGGAACTGAAGAAAGGGATTAGGAGAGCTAAGAGAGGGCATGAACAATCTTTGGCGGGTAGGATCAAGGAAAACCCCAAGGCCTTTTACACATATGTGAGAAATATGAGAATGACTAGAGCGAGGGTAGGTCCGATCAAGGACAGTAGCGGGACATTGTGTATTGAGTCTGAAGAGATAGGAGAGGTCTTGAACGAGTACTTTTCTTCGTATTTACAAATGAGAGGGGCCATATTGTTGGAGAGGACAGTGTGAAACAGACTGGTAAGCTCGAGGAAATACTTGTTAGGAAGGAAGATGTGTTGGGCATTTTGAAAAACTTGAGGAGAGACAAGTCCCCCGGGCCTGACGGGATATATCCAAGGATTCTATGGGAAGCTAGAGATGAAATTGCAGAGCCGTTGACAATGTTCTTTTCGTCCTCATTGTCAACAGGGGTGGTACCAGGGGATTGGAGAGTGGCGAATGTCGTTCCCCTGTTCAAAAAAGGGACTAGGGATAACCCTGGGAATTACAGGCCAGTTAGTCTTACTTCGGTGGTAGGCATAGTAATGGTAAGGGTACTGAATGATAGGATTTCTGAGCATCTGGAAAGACACTGCTTGATTAGGGATAGTCAGCACGGATTTGTGAGGGGTAGGTCTTGCCTTACAAGTCTTACTGAATTCTTTGAGGAGGTGACCAAGCATGTGGATTAAGGTAAAGCAGTGGATGTAGTGTACATGGATTTTAGTAAAGCATTTGATAAGGTTCCTCATGGTAGGCTGATGCAGAAAGTAAGGAGGCATGGGATAGTGGGAAATTTGGCCAGTTGGATAACGAACTGGCTAACCGATAGAAGTCAGAGAGTGGTGGTGGATGGCAAATATTCAGCCTGGTATCCAGTTACCAGTGGCGTACCGCAGGGATCAGTTCTGGGTCCTCTGCTGTTTGTGATTTTCATTAATGACTTGGATGAGGGAGTTGAAGGGTGGGTCAGTAAATTTGCAGATGATACGAAGATTGGTGGAGTTGTGGATAGTGAGGAAGGCTGTTGTCTGCTGCAAAGAGACATAAATAGGATGCAGTGCTGGGCTGAGAAGTGGCAGATGGAGTTTAACCCTGAAAAGTGTGAGATTGTCCATTTTGGAAGGACAAATATGAATGCGGAATCCAGGGTTAACGGTAGAGTTCTTGGCAATGTGGAGGAGCAGAGAGATCTTGGGGTCTATGTTCATACGTCTTTGAAAGTTGCCACTCAAGTGGATAGAGCTGTGAAGAAGGCCTATGGTGTGCTAGTGTTCATTAACAGAGGGATTGAATTTAAGAGCCGAGAGGTGATGATGCAGCTGGACAAAACTTTGGTAAGGCCACATTTGGAGTACTGTGTACAGTTCTGGTCGCCTCATTTTAGGAAGGATGTGGAAGCTTTGGAAAAGGTGCAAAGGAGATTTACCAGGATGTTGCCTGGAATGGAGAGTAGGTCTTACGAGGAAAGGTTGAGGTGCTAGGCCTTTTCTCAGTAGAACGGAGAAGGATGAGGGGCGATTTGATAGAGGTTTATTAGATGATCAGGGGAATAGATAGAGTAGACAGTCAGAGACTTTTTCCCTGGGTGGAACAAACCATTACAAGGGGACATAAATTTAAGGTGAATGGTGGAAGATATAGTGGGGATGTCAGAGGTAGGGTCTTTACCCAGAGAGTAGTGGGGGCATGGAATGCCCTGCCTGTGGAAGTAGTTGAGTCAGAAACATTAGGGACCTTCAAGCAGCTATTGGATAGGTACATGGATTACGGTAGAATGCTATAGATTAGTTTGTTCTTAAGGGTAGCACGGCAGCATTGTGGATAGCACAATTGCTTCACAGCGCCAGGGTCCCAGGTTCGATTCCGGCTTGGGTCACTGCCTGTGCGGAGTCGGCACATCCTCCCAGTGTGTGCGTGGGTTTCCTCCGGGTGCTCCGGTTTCCTCCCACAGTCCAAAGATGTGCAGGTTAGGTGGATTGGCCATGATAAATTGCCTTTAGTGTCCAAAGTTGCCCTTAGGGTGGGGTTACTGGAGGTGTGGAGGTGTTGACCTTGGGCAGGACGCTCTTTCCAAGAGCCGGTGCAAACTCGATGGGCCGAATGGCCTCCTTCTGCACTGTAAATTCTATGATTAATCTAGAACAAAGGTTCGGCACAACATCGTGGGCCGAAGGGACTGTTCTGTGCTGTATTTCTCTATGTTCTATCTGTTTTACCCTCACCATTGCCCCCCCCCCCCACCTTCCCCAGCCCATTCCATCCCACACCATCCCACTTCAGCAATCTGATCCCGTTCCTAATTCTTCTCTGACACACTGCTTACTTTGTTCTACCATTAACACATTCTGATCTCTTAATGCACCACTATCAGCACCTTGAGAGGCTAAACCTTATAATCCTCGAACATAAACGATCGGGGAAGAAAAGCACTCCATCGAGGCCCAATAGAGCACGCCATCCCCGCCCCAGCCACAATAGTCTGAATCTGACCCTATTTCCAGTTCTCCAGCTTTGACAAAGAGTCACCCAGACCCGGAACGGCAGCTGCCATCTCGCTCCACAAAGGCTGTCAGACCTGCTGAGATTGTCCAGTATTTTCTATTTTTGTTTCAGATTGAAGCATCCGCAGTAAGTTGCATTTGTCATTCATTTAGACATGTTTGAGATGGTGAATAAGTATGTTCATCTGCATTTGTAAATGCATGAAATTCTGTTGTACTAGCTCCGAATATCCAAAATAGGAAGATCCTGTTCTTCTCATTGCCTGTCGAAAATTCAGTACTTATGACTTAATGTGGAATTTATTTTAGTGGCTCATGAGAGACTAAACCTCATAATCCTCGAACATACGAGATCGGGGAACAAAAGTACTTTGTGCAAACATTCCTCACACAACATGAGAAGCACTTGATGTTTCTACCCGGTATGGACCCGGGGACCTTTCGCATGTTAGGGGAATGTGCTAACCACTACACTACAGGAACCGCTGGCGGTGCAGTAATCAATGGACTTGTGCAAAGTCCAACCTCTTTGTGTTGCCGCCTCTTGTCAGGGTTCGGCTGAGAGGCCATGTCACTTATTACAAGAAGACAGCCGTTTCTTTAAAACCGATGTCTCAACTTATAAAACAATCAGGAATGGAACTGTACAGACCTGAAGATAAGTTATGTTTTGCTTGAAGTGGAAGTAAATTTGAGATTATTTCGTAAATAACCACAGCCGATACGAGAATTGATGCCCTGTTCACTTTGTTCAGCATCAAGGACCAGCTGTCCGACCCACTGAGTTAAAGCGCAGGCCAAAAGTTTTAAGTCGGAGCCAGCCAGGAGTCGAACCTGGAATCTCTTGATCCGTAGTCAGACGTTATCCATTGCGCCACTGGCCCATACGGGTGCATACATTTTGCTATTCCTCGTTGGTGAAGACCAGTTATGGGATTGAGGTAATAGTCTGCAGCCGACACAATCTGAAGTGTGAGATGTTTCTGCCGGTTTCTAGCCCGGTTTCGAACCGGGGACTATTCGCGTATGAGGCGAATGAGATAACCACTACACTACAGAAACAACTGGCAATTGCCAGACGTGCACAATGTGCAACCTCACTGTGTTGCTGCAGATTCGCATGGTGAGGCTGAGAGGCCAGGCCACTTAATACAAGACGACAGCTTTTTTTTTAAAAAACAGATGTTTCAACATATTAAACAATGAGATGTAGAAATTATATCGAACTTAACGTAAGTTATATTTTGCTTAAGCTCGGTCTGAAATTTGTGCTCTTTGGTCTCAAGGTCTGGTTCTCGTTTACGGATTTTCGATAAATGCGAGCGGTCGTGGGTTTAAATCCAGGACAAGCCCTTTACTCCGGGTCAGACATTATGAATTGTTTGCGATGCTGACGGCGGGGTTGATTTACATTGGCCCACTCTGAAAAAGATTTCTCAGGTCTCGGGATGTTTACGTCGTTTCTGTCCCCACAATGATGCTGGAGGGAGACAATGCCTGAGCTGGAGTGCGTTTGGATAGAATCGATGCTCCAGATCTGCGTTAACTTCACAGGGACGTGGCTATCAGGCTGTATATGTTGTGTTGCCCTATTATGTATTTTCTTTTCTTCCTTTTTCTTCTCATGTACTTAATGATCTGTTGAGCTGCTCGCAGAAAAATACTTTTCACTGTACCTCGGTACACGTGGCAATAAACAAATCCATCCATCCATCCCATCTAATCCACAGAGCCAAAGTGGAGAATTGAACTGACTGGAGAGCTGGATCTTAACGCTGACCTGCCGGACCTCGGCCTCCTGAAATGTTCCAAAGAGGCTCAACAAACACTCGAGGAACAGCACCGCATCTTTCCACTGGGCTCAATACAGCTTTCACACTCAGAGAGTGGTCAACAGTTTCACACTGTAAATGCTGCCCCCATTCTGTGTGCCCTTACATCGCAGATTTGGGTTTGAATCTTGTTTCCACTTGTTCTTTGTGTCCGGGCGACAGTTGTTGATCAATCTGCCATTGACAGCTCCTCCAGACACATCTTTTGTTTCTTTGTTTCTTCCATTGCTCTGACAGAGAGCTGGCACAGACACGGCAGCCCGAATGGCCTCATTCTGTGGTGTAATTATTCTCTGATTCGATGCTAACCTCAGCCTGTGTCCAGGGACCCAAGGCATTTTTTCATTTAATCTCTCCTGACTTGCACCCTATCAGAGCCCTTTCCTGTTTGCTCCCTTCGCGATTTCACTTGGTTAAAACGTCCTACATTTCTAACCGGTCCCGGTTTTAATGAAAGCTGATGGTGAAAGACGAGCTTTGTTGTCCTGTCGTCAAATGCCGCCTTACTCCCTGAGTTGTTGCAGTATTTCCCGCTTTCTCCGCAGATGTCAGATCGACTTTCGATGGCAATGACAGTCTTCTTGGCTTATTTTCGAGGGACTCGTTGGTCTAGGGGTATGATTTTCGCTTTGGGTGTTGCGATCTCGAAATTTGCGAGAGGTCCCGGGTTCAAATCCCAGACGAACCGATTGATGAGGTTTTCTGTTGGTCAAGCGACATGTTTTCCTCGTTTCTTTCCGGCGCAGACGGCGGGATTCATTCACATTGTGTTTGCTTTGAGAAGCTGAGCTTACGCTTCAGGGAATCAATACGTTCCCGAGAAAATCGAGACATTTTCGAAAAGCTTGTCTATGTGTGGACATTCACTTATCTCTGTTGACTAATTCCAGTGGATTCAGGCAGCTCTCCGTCTGTTTCATTTTATTCCGTTCAACTTCAGACTGTGTAATCTCTCTTCCCCCTCCACATCTGTTTCCATCAACTTATTTTCATTCCTTCCATTGATATGTGTTACCCTCACCATTGCACCGCTCCCCCAGCCCATCCAGAGATGTTTCTGCCCGGTTTCGAACCGGGGACTTTTCGCGTGTTTAGCGAATGTGATAACCACTACACTCCAGAAACAGCTGCCGACCAACGGACGTGTACAATGTTCAACCTCACTGTGTTGCTGCAGATTCGCGTGGCGAGGCTGAGAGGCCACGTCACTTATTACAAGACGACAGCTGGGTTTTTTTATTTAAAAAAACAGATGTTTCAACATATAAAACCATGAGATGTAGAAATTATATCCAACTTAACGTAAGTTATATTTTGCTTCCGCTCGGACTTAAATTTGTGCTCTTAGGTCTCGAGGTATGGTTCTCATTGACGTATTTTCAATCAATGCCCATGCGAGCGGTCGTGTGTTTAAATCCAGGAAAAGCCCTTCACTCCAGGTCTGACATTATGAATTGTTTGCGATGCTGACGGCGGGATTGATTTACATTGGCCCACTCTGAAAAAGATTCCTCAGGTCTCGGGAAGTTTACGTCGTTTCTGTCCCCACAGATGATGCTCGAGGGAGACAGTGTCTGAGCTGGAGTGCGTTTGGATAGAATCGATGCTCCAGATCTGCGTTAACTTCACAGGGACGTGACTATCAGGCTGTATATGTTGTGTTGCCCTATTATGTATTTTCTTTTCTTCCCTTTTCTTCTCATGTACTTAATGATCTGTTGAGCTGCTCGCAGAAAAATACTTTTCACTGTACCTCGGTACACGTGACAATAAACAAATCCATCCATCCATCCCACCTAATCCACAGAGCCAAAGTGGAGAATTGAACTGACTGGAGAGCTGGATCTTAACGCTGACCTCCCGGACCTCGGCCTCCAGAAATGTTCCAAAGAAGCTCAACAAACACTCGAGGAACAGCAGCGCATCTTTCCATTGGGCTCCATACAGCTTCCACACTCAGAGTGTGTGCAACAGTCTCACACTGTAAATGCTGCCCCCATTCTGTGTGCCCTTACATCGCAGATTTGGGTTTGAATCTTGTTTCCACTCGTTCTTTGTGTCCGGGCGACAGTTGTTGATCAATCTGCCATTGACAGCTCCTCCAGACACATCTTTTGTTTCTTTGTTTCTTCCATTGCTCTGACAGAGAGCTGGCACAGACACGGCAGCCCGAATGGCCTCATTCTGTGGTGTAATTATTCTCTGATTCGATGCTAACCTCAGCCTGTGTCCAGGGACCCAAGGCATTTTTTCATTTAATCTCTCCTGACTTGCACCCTATCAGAGCCCTTTCCTGTTTGCTCCCTTCGCGATTTCACTTGGTTAAAACGTCCTACATTTCTAACCGGTCCCGGTTTTAATGAAAGCTGATGGTGAAAGACGAGCTTTGTTGTCCTGTCGTCAAATGCCGCCTTACTCCCTGAGTTGTTGCAGTATTTCCCGCTTTCTCCGCAGATGTCAGATCGACTTTCGATGGCAATGACAGTCTTCTTGGCTTATTTTCGAGGGACTCGTTGGTCTAGGGGTATGATTTTCGCTTTGGGTGTTGCGATCTCGAAATTTGCGAGAGGTCCCGGGTTCAAATCCCAGACGAACCGATTGATGAGGTTTTCTGTTGGTCAAGCGACATGTTTTCCTCGTTTCTTTCCGGCGCAGACGGCGGGATTCATTCACATTGTGTTTGCTTTGAGAAGCTGTGCTTACGCTTCAGGGAATCAATACGTTCCCGAGAAAATCGAGACATTTTCGAAAAGCTTGTCTATGTGTGGACATTCACTTATCTCTGTTGACTAATTCCAGTGGATTCAGGCAGCTCTCCGTCTGTTTCATTTTATTCCGTTCAACTTCAGACTGTGTAATCTCTCTTCCCCCTCCACATCTGTTTCCATCAACTTATTTTCATTCCTTCCATTGATATGTGTTACCCTCACCATTGCACCGCTCCCCCAGCCCATCCAGAGATGTTTCTGCCCGGTTTCGAACCGGGGACTTTTCGCGTGTTTAGCGAATGTGATAACCACTACACTCCAGAAACAGCTGCCGACCAACGGACGTGTACAATGTTCAACCTCACTGTGTTGCTGCAGATTCGCGTGGCGAGGCTGAGAGGCCACGTCACTTATTACAAGACGACAGCTGGGTTTTTTTATTTAAAAAAACAGATGTTTCAACATATAAAACCATGAGATGTAGAAATTATATCCAACTTAACGTAAGTTATATTTTGCTTCCGCTCGGACTTAAATTTGTGCTCTTAGGTCTCGAGGTATGGTTCTCATTGACGTATTTTCAATCAATGCCCATGCGAGCGGTCGTGTGTTTAAATCCAGGAAAAGCCCTTCACTCCAGGTCTGACATTATGAATTGTTTGCGATGCTGACGGCGGGATTGATTTACATTGGCCCACTCTGAAAAAGATTCCTCAGGTCTCGGGAAGTTTACGTCGTTTCTGTCCCCACAGATGATGCTCGAGGGAGACAGTGTCTGAGCTGGAGTGCGTTTGGATAGAATCGATGCTCCAGATCTGCGTTAACTTCACAGGGACGTGACTATCAGGCTGTATATGTTGTGTTGCCCTATTATGTATTTTCTTTTCTTCCCTTTTCTTCTCATGTACTTAATGATCTGTTGAGCTGCTCGCAGAAAAATACTTTTCACTGTACCTCGGTACACGTGACAATAAACAAATCCATCCATCCATCCCACCTAATCCACAGAGCCAAAGTGGAGAATTGAACTGACTGGAGAGCTGGATCTTAACGCTGACCTCCCGGACCTCGGCCTCCAGAAATGTTCCAAAGAAGCTCAACAAACACTCGAGGAACAGCAGCGCATCTTTCCATTGGGCTCCATACAGCTTCCACACTCAGAGTGTGTGCAACAGTCTCACACTGTAAATGCTGCCCCCATTCTGTGTGCCCTTACATCGCAGATTTGGGTTTGAATCTTGTTTCCACTCGTTCTTTGTGTCCGGGCGACAGTTGTTGATCAATCTGCCATTGACAGCTCCTCCAGACACATCTTTTGTTTCTTTGTTTCTTCCATTGCTCTGACAGAGAGCTGGCACAGACACGGCAGCCCGAATGGCCTCATTCTGTGGTGTAATTATTCTCTGATTCGATGCTAACCTCAGCCTGTGTCCAGGGACCCAAGGCATTTTTTCATTTAATCTCTCCTGACTTGCACCCTATCAGAGCCCTTTCCTGTTTGCTCCCTTCGCGATTTCACTTGGTTAAAACGTCCTACATTTCTAACCGGTCCCGGTTTTAATGAAAGCTGATGGTGAAAGACGAGCTTTGTTGTCCTGTCGTCAAATGCCGCCTTACTCCCTGAGTTGTTGCAGTATTTCCCGCTTTCTCTGCAGATGTCAGATCGACTTTCGATGGCAATGACAGTCTTCTGGGGTCATCTTTGAGGGGCTCGTTGGTCTAGGGGTATGATTCTCGCTTTGGATGTCGCGATTTCGAAATCTGCGAGAGATCCCGGACGAGCCCTTTGATGAGCTGGTCAAGCGACATGTTTTCTTCATTTCTTTGCGGCGCAGACGGCGGGATTCATTCACATTGGGTTTGCTTTGAGAAGCTGAGCTCACGCTTCAGGGAATCAATACGTTCCCGAGAAAATCGAGACATTTTCGAAAAGCTTGTCTATGTGTGGACATTCACTTATCTCTGTTGACTAATTCCAGTGGATTCAGGCAGCTCTCCGTCTGTTTCATTTTATTCCGTTCAACTTCAGACTGTGTAATCTCTCTTCCCCCTCCACATCTGTTTATTTCCATCAACTTATTTGCATTCCCTCCATTGATATGTTTTACTCTCAGCATTGCCCCCCTCCCCCACCCCATACGATCCCACTTCAGCAATCTGAGCCCCGTTCCGAATTGTTCTCTGACACACTGCTTACTTTGTTCTGCCATTAACACATTCTGATCTCTTAATGCGCCACTATCAGCACCTTTCTTAGCCTTGATTAGCCTCATTTATATTCTCTTTTTTTTCTGTCCGGACATTTTCCACCGATTGCTGACCGCTCTATCGAGCCCCAATACGGCACGCCACGCCCTCCCCAGCCACAATAGTCTGAATCTGACCCTATTTCCAGTTCTCCAGCTTTGACAAAGAGTCACCCAGACCCGGAACGACAGCTGTCATCTCGCCCCACAGAGGCTGTCAGACCTGCTGAGATTGTCCAGTATTTTCTGTCTTTGTTTCAGAATGAAGCATCCGCAGTAAGTTGCATTTGTCGTTCGTTTAGACATGTTTGAGATGGTGAATAAGTATGTTCATCTGCATTTGTAAATGCATGAAATTCTGTTGTGGATGAACTAGCTCCGAATATCCCAAATAGGAAGAGCCTTTTCTTCTCATTGCCTGTCGAAAATTCAGTACTTGTGGCTTAATGTGGAATTTATTTTAGTGGCTCATGAGAGACTCAACCTCATAATCCTCGAACATACTAGATCGGGGAACAAAAGCACTTAGTGCAAACATTCCTCACACAACATGAGAAGCACTTGATGTTTCTACCCGGTATCGGCCCAGGGACTTTTCGCATGTTAGGGGAATGTGATACCCACTACACTACAGAAACCGCTGGCAGCACAGCAGTCAATGGACTTGTGCAATGTTCAACCTCTCTGTGTTGCTGCAGCTTCTCATGGTTCGGCTGAGAGGCCATGTCACTTATTACAAGAAGACAGCCGTTTCTTTAAAACCGATGTCTCAACTTATAAAACAATCAGGAATCGAACTTTACAGACCTGAAGATAAGTTAGGTTTTGCTTGAAGTGGAAGTAAAATTGAGATTATTTCGTAAATAACCACAGCCGATACGAGAATTCAAGATGTCCTGCTCACTTTGCTCAGCATCAAGAACCAGCTGTCCCACCTACTGAGTTAAAGCGCAGGCAAAAAGTTTGAAGTGCCAGCCAGCCAGGAGTCGAACCTGCCATTTCCTGATTCGTAGTTAGACGCGTTATCCATTGCGCCACTGGCCCACACGGGTGCATACATTGTGCTATTCTTGGTATACCACTACACTACAGAAACAGCTGGCAATCAACTGACATCTACAATGTACAACCTCACTGTGCTGCTGCAGATTCGCATGGTGAGGCTGAGAGGCCAGGCCACTTATTACAAGACGACTGCTGTTTCTTTAAAAAAAACAGATGTTTCAACATATAAAACCATGAGATGTAGAAATTAGATCGAACTTACATAAGTTATATTTTGCTTAAACTCGGTCTTAAATTTGTGCTCTTTGCTCTCGAGGTATGTTTCTCGTTTACGGATTTTTAATCAATGCGAGCGGTCGTGGGTTTAAATCCAGGACAAGCCCTTGACTCCAGGTCAGACATTATGAATTGTTTGCGATGCTGACGGCGGGGTTGGTTTACATTGGCCCACTCTGAAAAAGATTCCTCAGGACTCGGGATGTTTATGTCGTTTCTCTCCCCACAGATGATGCTCGAGGGCGACAGTGTCTGAGCTGGAGTGCGTTTGGATAGAATTGATGCTCCAGAACTGCGTTAACTTCACAGGGACGTGACCCATCTAATCCACAGAGCCAAAGTGGAGAATTAAACTGACTGGAGAGCTGCATCTTAACGCTGACCTCCCGGACCTCGGCCTCCTGAAATGTTCCAAAGAAGCTCAACAAACACTCGAGGAACAGCACCGCATCTTTCCACTGGGCTCAATACAGCTTTCACACTCAGAGTGAGTTCAACAGTTTCACACTGTAAATGCTGCCCCCATTCTGTGTGCCCTGACATCGCAGATTTGGGTTTGAATCTTGGTTCCACTTGTTCTTTGTGTCCGGGCGACAGTTGTTGATCAATCTGCCATCGACAGCTCCTCCAGACACATCTTTTGTTTCTTTGTTTCTTCCATTGTTCTGACAGAGAGCTGGCACAGACACGGCAGCCCGAATGGCCTCATACTGTGGTGTAATCATTCTCTGATTCGATGCTAACCTCACCCTGTGGCCAGGGAACCCTAGGCCTTTTCTCATTTAATCTCTCCTGACTTGCACCCGGTCAGAGCCCTTTCCTGTTGTTCTGTTTGCTCCCTCCGGGATTTCACTTGGTTAAAACGTCCGACATTTCTCACCGGTCCCGGTTTTAATGAAAGGTGATGGTGAAAGACGAGCTTTGTTGTCCTGTCGACAAATGCCGCCTGACTCGCTGAGTTGTTCCAGTATTTTCCGCAGATGTTAGATCGACTTTCCATGGCAATAACAGCGTGCAGCATTTACTTTCCCGGGGCTCGTAGGTCTAGGGGTATGATTCTCGCTTTGGGTGTCGCGAGCTCGAAATTTGCGAGTGGTCCCGGGTTCAAATCCCGGGTAGCCCTTTGGTGGGGTTTTCTGTTGGTCAAGCGATGCGTTTTCTTCATTTCTTTGCGGCGCATTCGGCGGGATTCATTCACATTTGGTTTCCTTTGAGAAGCTGAGCCCACACAGCAGGGAACCAATACGTTCCCGAGACAATCGAGACATTTTCTAATGGCTTGTCTGTGATTAAACATTCACTTACCTCTATTGACTAATTCCAGTGGATTCAGGCAGTTCTCTGTCTGTTTCATTTTATTCAGTTCAACAACATCAGACTGTGTAATCTCTCTTCCCCCTCCACCATCTGTTTCCATCAACTTATTTTCATTCCTACCATTGATATGTTTTACCCTCAGCATTGCCCCCCTCCCCCAGCCCATACCATCCTATATGAGCAATCTGATCCCTGTCGCGAATTGATCTCTGACACAGTGCTTACTGATCTGCTATTAACACATTCTGATCTCTTGAGGCTCCACTACCAGCACCTTTGTTAGCCTTGATTAGCCACATTTACATTCCCTTTTTCTTTCTGTCCGAGACATTGTCGTCATTTTCCACCTATTGCTGACACTCTATCGAGGCCCAATGGGGCACCCCACCCCCCGCCCATCCACAATAGTCTGAATCTGACCCCATTTCCAGTTCTCCAGCTTTGACAAAGAGTCAGCCAGACCCGGAACGACAGCTGCCATCTCGCTCCACAGAGGCTGTCAGACCTGCTGAGATTGTCCAGTATTTTCTGTTTTTGTTTCTTAATGAAGCATCCGCAGTAAGTTGCATTTGTCGTTCATTTAGACATGTTTGAGATGGTGAATAAGTATGTTCATCTGCATTTGTAAATGCATGAATTTCTGTTGTGGATGTACTAGCTCCGAATATCCAAAATAGGCAGATCCTTTTCTTCTCATTGCCTGTCGAAAATTCAGTGCTTGTGACTTAATTTGGAATTTATTTCAGTGGCTCATGAGAGACGAAACCTCATAATCCTCGAACATACGTGATCGGGGAACAAAAGTACTTTGTGCAAACATTCCTCACACAACATGAGAAGCACTTGATGTTTCTACCCGGTATGGACCCGGGGACCTTTCGCATGTTAGGGGAATGTGCTAACCACTACACTACCGAAACTGCTGGCGGTGCAGTAATCAATGGACTTGTGCAATGTTCAACCTCACTGTGTTGCCGGCTCTTCTCATGGTTCGGCTGAGTGGCCATGTCACTTATTACAAGAAGACTGCCGTTTCGTTAAAACTGATATCTCAACTTATAAAACAATCAGGAATCGAACATTACTGACCTGAAGATAAGTTATGTTTTGCTTGAAGTGGAAGTTAATTTTTATAGGAAGTATATGGACTTGCTGGCCCCGCTCCTGACGAGAACTTTTAATGAGGCTAGGGAAAGGGGGCAGCTGCCCCCGACTATGTCAGAGGCAACGATATCGCTCCTCCTAAAGAAGGAAAAAGACCCGCTGCAATGCGGGTCCTATAGGCCAATTTCCCTCCTGAATGTGAATGCTAAGATTCTGGCCAAGGTAATGGCGACAAGGATAGAGGACTGTGTCCCGGGGGTGGTTCATGAGGACCAAACTGGGTTTGTGAAGGGGAGACAACTGAACACGAACATATGGAGGTTTCTAGGGGTAATGATGATGCCCCCGCCAGAGGGAGAAGCGGAGATAGTGGTGACGATGGATGCCGAGAAAGCATTTGATAGAGTGGAGTGGGATTATCTGTGGGAGGTGCTGAGGAGATTTGGCATTGGAGATGAGTATATCAGATGGGGACAGTTGCTGATAAGGGCAGCGATGGCGAGTGTGGTTACGAATGGACGGGGGTCGGATTATTTCCGGCTTTACAGAGGGACGAGGCAGGGGTGTCCCCTGTCTCTGTTATTGATTGCACTGTCGATTGAGACCCTGGCCATAGCACTGAGGCGTTCCAGGAAGTGGAGGGGAGTGTTTAGGGGAGGAGAAGAACACCGGGTATCTTTATACGCGGATGATTTGTTGCTATATGTGACGGACCCGGTGGAGGGGTTGCCAGAGATAATGCGGATACTTGGGGAGTTTGGGGATGTTTCGGGGTATAAATTGAACATGGGGAAAAGTGAGTTGTTTGTGGTGCATCTGGGGGAGCAGAGCAGGGAAATAGAAGATTTACCGCAGAGGAAGGTAACAAGAGACTTCTGGTACTTAGGGATTCAGATAGCCAAGAATTGGGGTACCTTACACAGGCTTAATTTAACACGATTGGTGGAACAGATAGAGGGGGATTTCAAGAGATGGGACATGGTGTCCCTGTCACTGGCAGGTAGGGTGCAGGCGGTTAAAATAGTGGTTCTCCCGAGATTCCTCTTTGCGTTTCAGTGCCTCCCGGTGATGATCGTGAAGGCTTTTTTTAAGAGAATCGAGAAAAGTATTATGAGTTTTGTGTGGGCCGGGAAGACCCCGAGAGTGAGGAAGGGGTTCTTGCAGCGTAGTAGGGATAGAGGGGGGGGGCTGGCACTACCGAGCCTAAACGATTATTACTGGGCCGCCAATATTTCAATGGTGTGTAAGTGGATGGGAGAAGGGGAGGGAGCAGCGTGGAAGAGATTGGAGAGGGCGTCCTGCAAGGGGACCAGCCTACAAGCAATGGTGACGGCACCATTGCCGTTCTCACCGAAGAAATACACCACAAGCCCGGTGGTGGTGGCAACATTAAATATTTGGGGGCAGTGGAGACGGCATAGGGGAAGGACGGGAGCCTAGGTGCGGTTCCGGATAAGAAACAACCATAGGTTTGTTCAGGGGAGAATGGATGGGGGATTTGGAGCAATGCAAAGAGCTGGGGTAGTACAATTGAGAGATCTGTTCGTAGATGGGACGTTTGCGAGTCTGGGAGCGTTGACGGAAAAATATGGGTTGCCCCAAGGGAATGCATTTCGGTATATGCAACTGAGGGCTTTTGCGAGGCAACAGGTGAGGGAATTCCCGCAGCTCCCGACGCAGGAGGTGCAGGATAGAGTGATCTCAGAGACATGGGTGGGGGATGGTAGGGTGTCAGACATATACAGGGAAATGAGGGACGAAGGGGAGTTCATGGTAGATGAGCTGAAAGGGAAATGGGAAGAAGAGCTGGGGGAGGAGATCGAGGAGGGGCTGTGGGCTGATGCCCTAAGTAGGGTAAACTCGTCGTCCTCATGTGCCAGGCTAAGCCTGATACAATTCAAGGTTCTACACAGGGCACATTTGACTGGAGCACGGCTCAGTAAATTTTTCGGGGTAGAGGATAGGTGTGGGAGATGCTCGAGAAGCCCAGCGAATCACACCCACATGTTCTGGTCATGTCCGGCACTACAGGGGTTTTGGGTGGTGGTGGCAAAGGTGCTCTCGAAGGTGGTGGGGGTTGGCAATATTCGGGGTTGCAGAAGAGCCGGGAGTACAGGAGGCGAGAGAGGCTGATGTTTTGGCCTTTGCGTCCCTAGTAGCCCGGCGCACGATATTGCTTATGTGGAAGGAAGCCGAACCCCCGGGTGTGGAGACCTGGATAAACGACATGGCAGGGTTTATAAAGTTAGAACGGATCAAGTTCGTATTAAGGGGTTCGGCTCAAGGGTTCACCAGGCGGTGGCAACCGTTTGTCAACTACCTCACAGAACGATAGAGGGGATGAAAAAGAAAGAAGACAACATCAGCAACCCAGGAGGGAGGGGGGGTGAGGGGGGGGGGGGGTCCGGGCGGGCTCTCAGGGATGTTATTGTATATGTATAGACATTTGTTATAGGTAATGTATATTGGACTGTTGGATTGTATCTTTGGAGAGTAGTTATTTTTGACAAGGCAGTTGCCATTTAGTTTTGTTTTTGTTTCTGTTTATATATTATTTATTTATTTGTTTAAAACTGGCCACTGCTATTTATATTGCTTTATTGTTGTTTAAAAGAAAAACTAAGTACTGTTATGTTTGGCCAAAAATCTTGAATAAAATATATTTTTTTAAAAAAGAAAATAGTCCATGCCTCTATTCTTTTTTCCAAAGTGCAAGATCTCGCACTTGCCCACGTTGAATTTCATCAGCCATTTCTTGGACCACTCTCCTAAACTGTCTAAATCTTTCTGCAGCCTCCCCACCTCTTCCATACTACCTGCCCCTCCACGTATCTTTGTATCGGCAAACTTAACCAGAATGCCCCCAGTCCCGTCATCTAGATCGTTAATATATAAAGAGAACAGCTGTGGCCCCAACACTGAACCCTGCGGGACACCACTCGTCACCGGTTGCCATTCCGAAAAAGAACCTTTTATCCCAACTCTCTGCCTTCTGCCTGACAGTCAATCGTCAATCCATGTTAGTACCTTGCCTCGAATACCATGGGCCCTTATTTTACTCAGCAGTCTCCCGTGAGGCACCTTAGCAAAGGCCTTTTGGAAGTCAAGATAGATAACATCCATTGGCTCTCCTTGGTCTAACCTATTTGTTATCTCCTCAAAGAACTCTAACAGGTTTGTCAGGCATGACCTCCCCTTACTAAATCCATGCCGACTTGTCCTAATCCGACCCTGCACTTCCAAGAATTTAGAAATCTTATCCTGAACAATGGATTCTAGAATCTTGCCAACAACCGAGGTTAGGCTAATTGGCCTATAATTTTCCATCTTTTTCCTTTTTCCCTTCTTGAACAGGGGGGTTACAACAGCGATTTTCCAATCCTCTGGGACTTTCCCTGACTCCAGTGACTTTTGAAAGATCATAACTAACGCCTCCACTATTTCTTCAGCTATCTCCTTTAGAACTCTAGGATGTAGCCCATCTGGGCCCGGAGATTTATCAATTTTTAGACCTCTTAGTTTCTCTAGCACTTTCTCCTTTGTGATGGCTACCATATTCAACTCTGCCCCCTGACTCTCCTGAATTGTTGGGATATTATTCATGTCTTCTACTGTGAAGACTGACGCAAAGTACTTATTTAGTTCCTCAGCAATTTCCTTGCCTCCCATCACTAGATTACCAGCGTCATTGCGGAGCGGCCCAATGCCTACTTTTGCCTCCCTTTTGTTTTTAATGTATTTAAATAAACTTTTAGTATCATTCCTAATGTTACTGGCTAGCCTACCTTCATAATTGATCCTCTCTTTCCTTATTTCTCTCTTTGTTATCCTCTGTTTGTTTTTGTAGCCTTCTCAATCTTCTGACTTCCCACTACTCTTTGCCACATTATAGGCTTTCTCTTTTGCTTTCATGCATTCCCTAACTTCCTTTGTCAGCCATGGCTACCTAATCCCCCCTCTGATAACCTTTCTTTTCTTTGGGATGAACCTCTGTACTGTGTCCTCAATTACTCCCAGAAACTCCTGCCATTGCTGGTCTACTGTCTTTCCCACTAGGCTCTGCTCCCAGTCGATTTTCGTCAGTTCTTCCCTCATGCCCCTGTAGTTACCTTTATTTAACTGTAACACCTTTACATCTGATTCTACCTTCTTTCTTTCAAATCGGAGATTGGATTCTACCATATTATGACCACTGCCTCCTAAGTCTTCCCTTACTTTAAGATATTTAATCAAGTCTGGCTCATTACACAACACTAAGTCCAGAATGGCCTGTTCCCTCGTGGGCTCCATCACAAGCTGTTCCAAAAAACCCTCCTGTAAACATTCAATGAATTCCCTTTCCTTGGGTCCACTGGCAGCATTATTTACCCAGTCCACCTGCATATTGAAGTCCCCCATGATCACTGTGACCTTGCCTTTCTGACATGCACTTTCTATTTCGTGGTGCATTTTGTGCCCCGGTCCTGACCACTGTTAGGAGGCCTGTACATAACTCCCATTATGGTTTTATCGAACTTAACATAAGTTACATTTTCCTTAAGCTCGGTCTGAAATTTGTGCTCTTTGGTCTCAAGGTCTGGTTCTCGTTTACGGATTTGCAATCAATGCGAACGGTCGTGGGTTTAAATCCTGGACAAGCCCTTCACTCCAGGTCAGACATTATGAATTGTTTGCGATGCTGACGGCGGGGTTGATTTACATTGGCTCACTCTGAAAAAGATTCCTCAGGTCTCGGGATGTTTACGTCGTTTCACTCCCCACAGATGATGCTCGAGGGCGACAGTGTCTGCAGTGCGTTTGGATAGAATTGATGTTCCAAATCTGTGTTAACTTCACAGGGACGTGACCCATCTAATCCACAGTGCCAACGTGGAGAATTGAACTGCCTGGAGAGCTGGATCTTAATGCTCACCTCCCGGACCTCGGCCTCCTGAAATGTTCCAAAGAAGCTCAACAAACACTCGAGGAACATCAGCGCATCTTTCCATTGGGCTCCATACAGCTTTCACACTCTGTGTGCAACAGTCTCACACTGTAAATGCGGCCCCCGTTCTGTGTGTTCTTCCATCGCAGATTAGGGTTTGAATCTTGTTTCCACTTGTTCTTTGTGTCCGGGCGGTAGTTGTTGAGAGCTGGCACAGACACAGCGGCTGGAATGGCCTCATACTGTGGTGTAATTATTCTCTCATTCGATGCCAACCTCACTCTGTGGCCAGGGAACCCAAGGCCTTTTCTCATTTAAACTCTCCTGACTCGAGGGGCCAGATGGCCTACTCCTGCTCCTAGTTCTTATGTTCTTATGACTTGCCCCCTAACAGGGCCGTTTCCTGTTGTTCTGTTTGCTCCCTCCGGGATTTCACTTGGTTAAAACGTCCGACATTTCTAACCGGTCCCGGTTTTAATGAAAGGTGATGGTGAAAGACGAGCTTTGTTGTCCTGTCGACAAATCCTGCCTGACTCGCTGACTTGTTCCAGTATTTTCCGCAGATGTTAGATCGACTTTGGATGGCAATGACAGCGTGCTTCTGTCATTTTCGAGGGGCTCGTTGGTCTAGGGGTATGATTCTCGCTTTGGGTGTCGCGGTCTCGAAATTTGCGAGAGATCCCGGACGAGCCCTTTGATGAGGTTTTCTGTTGGTCAAGCGACCAGAAAAATGTTTTCTTCATTTCTTTGAGGCGCATTCGGCGGGCTTCATTCACATTGACTTTCCTTTGAGAAGCTGAGCTCACACAGCAGGGAACCAATAAATTCCCGAGACAATCGAGACAGTTTCTAAAAGCTTGTCTGTGATTAGACATTCACTTACCTCTATTGACTAATTCCAGTGGATTCAGGCAGCTCTCTGTCTGTTTCATTTTATTCAGTTCAACAACATCATACTGTGTAATCTCTCTTCCCCCTTCACATCTGTTTCCATCAACTTATTTTCATTCCTTCCATTGATATGTTTTACCCTCAGCATTGCCCCCCTCCCCCAGCCCATACCATCCTACTTGACCAATCTGATCCCTGTTGACAATTGTTCTCTGACACACTGCTTACTGTGTTCTGCTATTAACACGTTCTGATCTCTTGAGGCACCACTATCAGCACCTTTGTTAGCCTTGATTAGTCACATTTACATTCCCTTTTTCTTTCTGTCCGAGATATTTTCGTCATTTTCCACCGATTGCTGACCACTCTATCGAGGCCTAATAGGGCACCCCACCCCCCCGCCCATCCACAATAGTCTGAATCTGACCCCATTTCCAGTTCTCCAGCTTTGACAAAGAGTCACCCAGACCCGGAACGACAGCTGCCATCTCGTTCCACAGAGCCCGTCAGACCTGCTGAGATTGTCCAGTATTTTCTGTTTTTGTTTCAGAATGAAGCATCCGCAGTAAGTTGCATTTGTCGTTCATTTAGACATGTTTGAGATGGTGAATGAGTATGTTCATCTGCATTTGTAAATGCATGAAATTCTGTTGTGAATGTACTAGCTCCCAAGATCCAAAATAGGAAGATCCTTTTCTTCTCATTGCCTGTCGAAAATTCAGTACTTATGACTTAATGTGGAATTTATTTTCGTGGCTCATGAGAGACTAAACCTCATAATCCTCGAACATACGAGATCGGGGAACAAAAGTACTTTGTGCAAACATTCCTCACACAACATGAGAAGCACTTGATGTTTCTACCCGGTATGGACGCGGGGGACCTTTCGCATGTTAGGGCAATGTGATAACCACTACACTACAGAAACCGCTGACAATACCGCAATCAATGGATTTGTGCAATGTTCAACATCACTGTTTGCTGCAGCTTCTCATGGTTCGGCTGAGAGGCCATGTCACTTATTACAAGACAAACGTTTCTTTAAAACCGATGTCTCAACTTATAAAACAATCAGGAATTGAACTTTACTGACTTGAAGATAAGTTATGTTTTGCTTGAAGTGGAAGACAAATCGAGCCATTTTCGAAAAGCTTGTCGTTGTGTGGACCGAAACCCTCAACAGGGCCAACACCACCTTCGCGTACGCAAGGCTAAGCCTCGTGCAATTGACAGTATTGCACAGAGTGCATCTGACAAGAACCACAATAAGGAGGTGTTTAAATGAACGACAAATGCAACTTACTGCGGATGCTTCATTCTGAAACAGAAACAGAACATACTGGACAATCTCAGCAGGTCTGACAGCCTCTGTGGAGCGAGATGGCAGCTGTCGTTCCGGGTCTGGGTGACTCTTTGTCAAAGCTGGAGAACGGGAAATGGGGTCAGATTCAGACCACAACAGGGAGGCGCAGCCAACCACGCCCGCATGTTCTGGATATGCCCCATACTTGACGGAATTTGGACAGCCTTCATTGAGGCAATGTCCAAGGTTGTGATGGTGGACCCATGCCTGCGTAATGGCAGTATTCGGGGTATCGAACCAGCCAAAACTATTCATGGGGAAACGTGTCGACCCCCTTGCCTTTGCTTCCCTAATCGGCCACCGAGGAATCCTGCTCAGCTGACGATCAGCAGCATGACTAACGACAGCAGACTGGCTGGCAGACGTGTCGCAATTTCTCCACCTGGAGTAAATAAAATTTGCCATTTGAGGGTCGGATGAGAGCTTCCAAAACGCGAGGAGAGAATTCACCACGCGTTCCAACACCGTTATGAAGCCAAATGAGCGAGGGGAGGGTAAGTTTGTGTATGAACAAAGAACACAGAAAATTACAGCACAGGAACAAGCCCTTCGGTTTCCTACTCTGCGGGCTGTTTAGCACAGAGCTAAACCGCTGGCTTTGAAAGCAGACCAAGGCAGCTAGCAGCATGGTTCTATTCCCGTACCAGCTTCCCCGAACAGGCGCCGGAATGTGGCGATTAGGGGCTTTTCACAGTAACTTAATTTGAAGCCGACTTGTGACAATAAGTGATTTTCATTTCATTCATTATCTCAACCTCTCGCCTATTTTCCAAGGATCTACTTCCCTCTGTTCCCCGCCCATTCATATATCTGTCGAGATGCATCTTAAATGATGCTATCGTGCCCGCCTCTACCACCTTCAGGCACCCAGCACCATCTGTGTTAAAAAAGTTCCACGCTCATTTCCCCTGTCACCTTGAAATCGTGACCCCTTGTAATTGACACCCCCACGCTTTGAAAAGCTTGTTGCTATCCACCCTGTCCATACCCCTCATAATTTTGTTGACCTCAATCAGGTTCCCCCCTCAACCTCCGTCTTTCCAACGAAAACAATCCTAATCTACCCAACGTTTCTTCATAGCTAGCACCCTCCATACAAGGCAACGTCCTGGAGAACCTCCTCTGCACCTTCTCTAAAGCATCTACATCCTTCTGGTAATGTGGCGACCAGAACTGCACGCAGTATTCCAAATGTGGTCTAACCAAAATCCTAAACAACTGTAACATGACCTGCCGACTCTTGTACTCAATACCCCGTCCGATGAAGGCAAGCATGCCGTATGCCTCCTTGACCACTCTATCAACCTGCGTTGCCACCTTCAGGGTACAATGGACCTGAACTCCAAGATCAATTTTTCCCAGGACTCTTCCGTTGACCGCTCTTGAATTGAATCTTCCAAAATGCATCACTTCGCATTTGTCTGGATTGAACTCCATCTTCCATTTCTCTGCCCAACTCTCCAATCTATCTATATTTTGCTGTATTCTCTGACAGTCCCCCTCGCTATCTGCAACTCCACCAATCTTAGTATCATCTGCAAACTTGCTAATCAGACCACCTATACCTTCCTCCAGATCACTTATGTATATCACAAACAACAGTGGTCCGAGCACCGATTCCTGTGGAGCACCACTAGTCACCTTTCTCCATTTTGAGACACTCCCTTCCACCACTACTCTCTGCCTCCTGTTGCCCAGCCCGTTCTTTATCCATCTAGCTAGTACACCCTGAACCCCATGCGACTTCACTTTTTCCATTAACCTGCCATGGGAAACTTTATCAAACGCCGTACTGAAGTCCATGTATATGACATCTACAACCCTTCCCTCATCAATTAACTTGGTCACTTCCTCAAAGAATTCTATTATGTTTGTAAGACATGACCTTCCCTGCACAAAACTATGCTGCTTATCACTGATAAGTCTATTTTCTTCCAAATGTGAATAGATCCTATCCCTCAGTATCTTCTCCAACAGTTTGCCTACCACTGACGTCAAGCTCACAGGTCTATAATTCCCTGGATTATTCCTGCTACGCTTCTTAAACAAAGGGACAACATTAGCAATTCTCCAGTCCTCCGGGACCTCACTCGTGCTCAAGGATTCTGCAAAGATAACTGTGAAGGCACCAGCTATTTCGTCCCTCGCTTCCCTCAGTAACCTGGGATAGATCCCATCCGGACATGGGGACTTGGCCACCTTAATACTTTTTAGAATACCTAAAACTTCCCCCTTCCATATGCCGACTTGACCTAGAGTATTTAAACATCCATCCCTAACCTCAACATCCGTCATGTCCCTCTCCTTGGTGAACACCGATGCAAAGTACTCATTAAGACTCTCACCCATTTCCTCTGACTACGCATAAATTCCCTCTTTTGTCTTTCAGTGGGCCAATCCTTTCTCTAGTTACCCTCTTGCTCCTTATATACGAATAAAAGGCTTTGGGATTGGTATGGGTGTGAAGGTGGGTGGGGGGGACGGAGCGGACGAGACAGCAGAGAACAGATAGGGAGGGGATGAGATTTGGAGGGAGGCTAGGGAGAGAGGAGGGGAGGCTGGAGCATCGCCAGAACGGATAATAGGGGGCCGAGAGCAAGGCCACAAAGAACAGAACTCCAAAAGAAACCAAGGCGGCCTTCAGGATGCGCGACAACGCAGAATTGCCGAGCAGAAACTTATAGCTAAGTTCCGCACACATGAGTGCGGCCTCAACCGGGACCTGGGATTCATGTCGCATTACATTCACCCCCACCATCTGGCCTGCGAAATCCTACCAACTGTCCTGGCTTGACACAATTCACACCTCTTTAACCTGGGGTTACCCCATCTCTGGATCTGTAAAGATTTAATCACCTGCTAATGCTCGCATTCCAAGCATTGTCTGGCATCTTTGAATTTGTCTATATATATGTTTCTGGAACATACCTCTTCATTCACCTGAGGAAGGAGCAGCGCTCCGAAAGCTAGTGACATCGAAACAAACCTGTTGGACTGTAACCTGGTGTTGTAAGACTTCGTACTGTGCTCACCCCAGTCCAACGCCGGCATCTCCACATCATAACAATATAACGTCCGTGCAATGCTAACCATTGTAACTCATACGTCTGCAGTCTAATAAACAGTTGTTCTATAAGTGTGACGGGTAATTTATTGACCATTTATTGTCCTGCTCTGTAATAAAAAATTAGTCGATGCACTCTCATATATCATGATGCAATAACCCTTTCAGCACGATCCTTAAAGGGAAGAGACAAGAATTCTGGAGATTCAGAAGAAAAATAAATATTGTAGTTGAGATTCCTCTCTTACTTGGGACACCAATAATAGCGAGTGCGAGGTAATAAATGGCATAAAATGGTCCATTCGCTGGTCCATGCATCGTCTTTCAGGAACCAATTGAATTCTGCAAGGTGTACATACTCGCTCTGCAAGACGTCCGAAGGGACCCTCATTTATAACAGTGAGAGTCTCCAGAGGGGCAATTAACTTCCAACATGCACTTTAGTTACAGATCGGTGAACAAACAAATTGAGAAACGAGTCCATGCCTTTCATTTGTTCCCTTAGGAAGGGGAGTGAATTTATTGCCAACGTGATGAACTGCTGACTGCAGCTTCTGCGGTCCCACCTAGCCCCAATATAGTTCTCTGCGTCTCCATCAATCAGAACTCCTCATGTTAACTCTGAGCTGAAGTCTGATCTCTGATAAAAATCCGTCTCTTTCAATATCTGACATATTGTGCTTTTAGTTGATGGCTACGTTGACGTGGTTTGTGTATTTGCAAGTGTTTTGGTGTTTAGTGCTGCATTGATACACGAATATTGAAATATATTTGCGACGAAAGAACTTGAAATAACGAATCGCAAACATGGGAGATCGGCTGAGGTCGAGTCGATCGCAGGCAAATGCTGCGCTGTGTGCACACAGCAGACCCCTTTGTTTGTCCTCGGAAACCATACATACTGAAAGTGCCTTCAAATGTTCAAATATGGATTTAAAGTTTCTAGTGAAGAAACGATTGATACCTGGCTGGTGGCATATCAATTCTGATAACATTGAAGCAAGTAATTACCGAGACATTACTTAGAAACAATAGCACCAAGTGCACAATGGAGGCACGATCCATAAAATATAGAAATGCACATTTTCCGTACAGAGGGCTGTGCAGGCAAAGCCACTGAATATATTTAAGAAGGAAATCGATTTCAGAACACTAAATTTGTGAAGAAGTATGAGGAATGTGCTGGAGTGTAGTGTTGATAGAGAACAAATCGTGATCATGTTGGATGGAGGATTAGGCTCGAAGGGCCGAATGGCCTACTCTTATTACATAGGAGTTCTCCCAGTGAGCCAGAGAAAACACAGCCAGAGTGAAGCACAACCAAGAGTGAGTTTGGGAATTTGAAGCTAGGTGGGAATTCGAAGCTGGGTGGGGAGGAGGTGCTTTTAACCCTGGTAAGCGACTGGTAAGTAGTTTTTCTTTTCATTGTCTAATTTATTAATTTATTTTTTCTTTCGTTTTTGGGAATTGTAGTTTAATAAGTTAACCAAATGTTTAAGGCATGGCAGGAGCTCCCCAGACACGTGCCATGCTCCTCGTGTGCGATGTGGGAGCTCAGGGACACGTCCACTGTCCCTGGCTCCTCCACGTGCAAGAAGTGTGTCCAGTTGCAGCTCCTGTTAGACTGCTTGACGGCTCTGGAGCTGCGGATGGACTCACTTTGGAGCATCCGCGATGCTGAGGACGTCGTGGATAGCACGTTTAGCGAGTTGGTTACACCGCAGGTGAAAGTTACTGAGGGAGATAGAAAATGGGTGACCAAAAGACAGAGCAAGAGTAGGAAGGCAGTGCAGGTGCCCCTGCGGTCGGCGTCCTGCAAAACAGATATACCGCTTTGGATACTGTTGAGGGAGATGGCTCACCAGGGGAAGGCGGCAGCAGCCAGGTTCATGGCACCGTGGCTGGCTCTGCTGCGCAACAGGGCAGGACGACGAATGGCAGGCCTATAGTGATAGGGGACTATCAATAGGCACCAACGATATGGGTAAAAACGGGACGAGGTCCTACAAGCTGAATTCAGGGAGTTAGGAGTTAAACGAAAAAGTAGGATCTCAAAGGTAGTAATCTCAGGATTGCTACCAGTGACACGAGCTAGTCAGAGTAGGAATGTCAGGATAGAGAGGATGAATGCCTGGCTCGAGAGATGGTGCAAGAGGGAGAGATTCAAATTCCTGGGGCATTGGAACCGGTTCTGGGAGAGGTGGGACCAGTACAAACCGGACAGTCTGCACCTAGGCTGGACTGGAACCGATGTCTTAGGAGGGGTGTTTGTTAGAGCTGATGGGGAGGGTTTAAACTAATATGGCAGGGGGGTGGGAACCGATGCAGGAAGTCGGAAGGTAGTCGAACAGGGACAGAAACAAAAGGCAATAATGGGGAAAATGTAAGTCAGAGAAGCCATAGACAAAAAGCAAAAAGGGCGACAGAACAAGGTACAGTGACTGAGAGGAGCTCAGTGAATAGGCCCAGTACTATTAAAAGGAATAAAACCGGAAGTAGAAACACAAATTGTAAGCGACGCGGCAGGTTATTACATGAAGATATGGGTTCAACGACAAGGAAAATTAGGAGAAAAGTTAAGAGGAAATATAACTTAGGAGATCGAGGTGTTAAGATTCAAAACAGAGGTATAAAAGCCAACATAAGTGTACTTTACCTGAATACTCGTAGTTTTCGGAATGAGGTAAATGAGTTGATAGCGCAAATCATCGTGAATGACTATGATTTAGTGGCCATTACTGCAACATGCTTAAAGGATGGTCACGACTGGGAGTTAAATATCAGAGGGTATCAAACTACGTGGAAGGACAGAGTGGATGGTAAAGGAGATGGTGTAGCTCTGTTATTTAAGGATGACATCCGGGCAATAGTAAGGGATGATATCGGTGCGATGGAGGATAAGGTTGAATCTATTTGGGTGGAAATCAGGAATAGTAAGGCGAAAAAGTCACTGATAGGAGTAGTCTATAGACCAGCAAATAGTAACATTATGCTGGGGCAGGCAATAAACAAAGAAATAACTGATGCATGTAGAAATGGTACAGCAGTTATCATGGGGGATTTTGATCTACATGTCGATTGGTTTAAGCAGGTCGGTCAAGGCAGTCTAGAGGAGGAGTTTATAGAATGTATCCGCGATAGTTTCCTAGAACAGTATGTAATGGAATCTCCGAGGGAACAAGCGGTCCTAGATCTGGTCCTGTGTAATGAGAAGGCATTGATTAATGATCTCATAGTTAGTGATCCTCTCGGAAGGAGTGATCACAATATGCTGGAATTTAAGATACAGATAGAGGGTGAGAAGGTAAAATCAAACACTAGTGTTTTGTGCTTAAACAAAGGAGATTACAATGGGATGATAGAAGAACTAGCTACAGTAGACTGGGAACAAAGACTTTATGGTGAAACAGTTGAGGAATAGTGTAGAACCTTTCAAACAATTTTTCACAGTGCCCAGCAAAGGTATATACCAACAAAAAGGAAGGACGGTAGAAAGAGGGAAAATCGACAGTGGATATCTAAGGAAATAAGGGAGGGTATCAAATTGAAGGAAAAAGCATACAATGTATGAAAGATTAGTGGGAGACTAGGGGACTGGGAAATCTTTACGGGGCAACAGAAAGCTACTAAAAAAAGCTATAAAGAAGAGTAAGATAGATTATGAGAGTAAACTTGCGCAGAATATAAAAACAGATAGTAAAGGTTTCGACAAATATATAAAACAAAAAAGAGTGGCTAAGGTAAATATTGGTCCTTTAGAGGATGAGAAGGGAGATTTAATAATGGGAGATGAGGAAATGGCTGAGGAACTGAACAGGTTTTTTGGGTCGGTCTTCACAGTGGAAGACACAAATAACATGCCAGTGACTGATGGAATTGAGGCTATGACAGGTGAGGACCTTGAGAGGATTGTTATCACCAAGGAGGTAGTGATGGGCAAGCTAATGGTGCTAAAGGTAGACAAGTCTCCTGGCCCTGATGGAATGCATCCCAGAGTGCTAAAAGAGATGGCTCGGGAAATTGCAAATGCACTCGTGATAATTTACCAAAATTTACTAGACTCTGGAGTGGTCCCGGCAGATTGGAAATTAGCAAACGTGACACCACTGTTTAAAAAAGGAGGTAGGCAGAATTATAGGCCAGTGAGCTCAACTTCAGTAGTAGGAAAGATGCTGGAATCTATCATCAAGGAAGACATAGCGAGGCATCTGGATGGAAATTGTCCCATTGGGCAGACGCAGCATGGGTTCATAAAGGGCAGGTCGTGCCTAACTAATTTAGTGAAAATTTTTGAGGACATTACCAGTGCGGTAGATAACGGGGAGCCAATGGATGGGGTATATCTGGATTTCCAGAAAGCCTTTGACAAGGTGCCACACAAAAGGTTACTGCACAAGATAAAGATGCATGGCATTACGGGCAAAGCAGTAGCATGGATAGATGATTGGTTAATTAATAGAAAGCAAAGAGTGGGGATTAATGGGTGTTTCTCTGGTTGGTAATCAGTAGCTAGTGGTGTCCCTCAGGGATCAGTGTTGGGCCCACAATTGTTCACAATTTACATAGATGATTTGGAGTTGGGGACCAAGGGTAATGTGTCCAAGTTTGCAGACGACACTAAGATGAGTGGTAAAGCAAAAAGTGCAGAGGATACTGGAAGTCTGCACAGGGATTTGGATAGGTTAAGTGAGTGGGCTAGGGTCTCGCAGATGGAATGCAATGTTGACAAATGTGAGGTTATCCATTTTGGTAGGAATAACAGCAAAAGGGATTATTATTTAAATTATAAAATATCAAAACATGCTGCTGTGCAGAGAGACCTGGGTGTGCTAGCGTATGAGTCGCAAAAAATTGGCTTACAGGTGCAACAGGTGATAAGAAGGCAAATGGAATTTTGACCTTCATTGCTAGAGGGATTGAGTTTAAGACTAGGGAGGTTATGCTGCAATTATATAAGGTGTTAGTGAGACCACGCGTTGGAGAGTGTGCTGAGGAGATTCCTTAGGTTAATCCCAGAGCTGAAGGGGTTTGATTACGAGGAGAGGTTGAGTAGACTGCGACTGTACTCGTTTGAATTTAGAAGGATGAGGGGGGGATCTTATAGAAACATTTAAAATTATGAAGGGAATAGATCGGATAGATGTGGGCAGGTTGTTTCCACTGGCGGGTGAAAGCAGAACTAGAGGGCATAGCCTCAAAATAAGGGGAAGTAGATTTAGGACTGAGTTTAGGAGGAGTTTCTTCAGCCAAAGGGTTGTGAATCTATGAAATTCCTTGCCCAGTGAAGAGTTGAAGCTCCTTCATTAAATGGTTTTTAAGATAAAGATAGATAGTTTTTTGAAGAATAAAGGGATTAAGGGTTATGGTGGTCAGGCCGGAATGTTGAGCTGCGTCCACAAAAGATCAGCCATGATCTCATTGAATGGCGGAGCAGGCTCGAGGGGCTAGATGGCCTACTCCTGCTCCTAGTTCTTATGTTCTTATTACTATTTTCTATGTTTTTATGTGTCTATGATACATGGTTCTGTGTGGTAATACCTGAGATTCCACCTAGTGTACCCTTTCATTATAGTATGTGCAGTATCAGTTACTGCTGTAATACACCATGCCACTGTTCATATCGCATTTGATTTGGCCACTGTTTATGTTACACTGTGGTTATTTGATTTGCCGATTGTGATGAGGACTGTCAGAGAATAAAACAGGATTTAGATCATTTGGAGACTTGTGCGGAGCGATGGCAGATGGAGTTTAATCCGGACAAATGTGAGGTAATGCATTTTGGAAGGTGTAATGCAGATAGGGAATATACAGTGAATGATACAACCCTCAAGAGTATTGACAGTCCGAGAGACCTAGGTATACAGGTCCACAGGTCACTGAAAGGGGCAATACAGGCGTAGAAGGTAGTCAAAGGCATACGGCATGTTTCCCTTCATTGGTCGGAGAATTGAGTTTAAAAATTGGCAAGTCATGTTGCAGCTGCACAGTACCTTAGTTAGGCCACACTTGGAGTATAGTGTTCAATTATGGCCGCCTCACTACCAGAAGGATGTGGAGGCTTTTGAGAGGGTGCATAAGAGGTTTAACAGGATGTTGCCTGGTATGGAGGGCATTTGCTATGAGGAGAGGTTGAATAAACTCGATTTGTTGGCACTGGACCGACGGAGGTTGAGGGGCGACCTGATAGAGGTCTACAAAATTATGAGGGGTGCAGACAGAGTGGATAGTCAGAGAATTTTTCCCAGGGTAGAGGGGTCAAATACTAGGAGACATAGGTTTAACTTGAGAGGGGCAAGGTTGAGAGGAGATGTACGAGGCAAGTTTTTTTTACGCAGAGGGTAGTGGGTGCCTGGAGCTCGCTGCCGGAGGAGGTGGTGAAAGCAGGGACGATAGTGACATTTAAGGGGCATCTTGACAAATACATGAATATGATGGGAATAGAGGGATACGAAGCCCGGACAAGTAGAAGATTTTAGTTTAGATGGGCAGCATGGTCGGCACAGGCTTGGAAGGCCGAAGGGCCTGTTCATGTGCTGTACTTCTCTTTGTTCTTTGTTCTCTGTTCTTTGCTATAATAGCGCAGTGGTTAGCACAGTTGCTTCTCTACTCCAGGTTCCCGGCTTGGGCCACTATCTGTGCGGAGTCTGCACGCTCTCCTCGTGTCTGCGTGGGTTTCCTCCGGGTGCTCCAGTTTCCTCCCACAGTCCAAAGATGTGCAGATTATGTGGATTGGCCATGCTAAATTGCCCTTCGTGTCCAAAAAGGCCAGGTGGGGTTTTGGGGGTTTTGTGGATAAGGTGGAGGCGTGGGCTTGGGTGCTCTTTCCAAGAGCCAGTGCAGGCTGGGTGGGCCGAATGGCCTCCTTCTGCACTGTAAATTCTATGATTCTACGATTCTATTATTGTAGAGCTCATTATAGGGACGATACACATGATGGTTCTCGACATCCCACGAATAAAATCCCTCACTGCGGATTATCTAGGAAACAAATGAGAAAGCGGAGTTAATCTGTCCTGAAACCCCCATAGTTTTGTCTCACACCGTCTGTCCCACTGTCGCGTTTATAATGTGAGTGTATCATTACCGTTCACGTCTCGCGTTTTATAAATGCCGAGCCTGTGATGGTGGTGTCTTTCCCGTGATTTGGTGTTCGTGAATGGAGATTGAGAATGACTAATTCCAGTTACAAACCCCCAAGACCAGATGTGATCCTGGTCTAACAGCTGGAATAGGACAAAACAACATTAACCTAACGTCTCACATCTCACCGAATATCGGGGGGATTAGATACTGACTTGTAACATTGTGTTATTATGGAGCAGTCACAGTGGGAACGGAGCAAACACCTCTGCACAATTTAAATATACCTTGAAGTGTTCGGAGCGAGAATTATCGGGTCGATGTTATTATCGCTGTAATCTAGTTTAAGTTAACTCCAATTAAGTTAACTCCAATTTCGATTTGGGTGTTTATTGTCACGTGTACCGAAGTCGTCAATAGTTTGTTTCTTGCCAGCTGTGACGGTGGTGACTGACGCAGCTGGAAAGAGTTCCTGAACAACACCTTGGGCGGGATTCTCGGGCCCCCCAAAAATCCCGTTGACCTGAATGGCCTCGCAGAGTGGCGAGGACCGATGCGCCGCAATGGGCCCCGGGGCCGCCCCATAACTCCGGGCCAGATGGGCCGAAGTCCCGCAACATGACCACGTGTCACGCCGGCGTAAATCGAACCACCTATTTAACGGCGTCAACGAGTCGTGCTAGTGGACGCCGGCGAGCGCGGAGGTAGGTGGCGGCGTGGGGTGTGTGGCGTGCTGGGGAGGAGAGAGGGGCCGCAGCTTGGGGGGGGGGGGTCGTCGTCGCAGGAGCCGTTGGAGTGTGCATGAGGGGAGGGGGGCTGGGGAGGGGAGCTGGAGAAGGGGGAAGGGGAGCTGGAGAAGGAGGGAGGGGGAGGGGGAATGGCGGAGGGGGGTGTATTGTCGGGCAGGAGAGGGGAGATTGGAGACGGTGCGAGTCTGGGAGAGGGGGAGGAGTTTTGTACGGTGCGTGCCGGGGGGGGGGGGGGGGGGAGGGGGTGTGGGCGTACCGCGGAGGGAACGTACCGGGGCGGAGAGGTGGGGGCGCTTGGGGAGGGTACGCGCCGGGGAGGAGGGGTGTGTGTGTGCCGAGGAGGATAGGGGGAGGGCGCGTGCCGGGGAGGGTGCATGATGGAAAGGAGAGGGGGCGGGGATTGGGGAGGGTGCGCGTCGGGGAGGAGGGGGGGTGCCGGGGAGGAGAGGGGGAGGGCGCGTGCTGGGGAGGGTGCATGACGGGAAGGAGAGGGGGCGGGGATTGGGGAGTCTGCGTGGCGGGGAGGCGGGGAGGGGGGGGGTACTGTAGTGAACTGCGCATGCCAGGGAAGAGAGGGGGGGGGTTGGGGAGGGTGCGAGCCGGGGAGGAGGGGGTTGTGTGTGCCAGGGAGGAGAGGGGGAGGGCGCGTGCCGGGGAAGGTGCATGACGGGAAGGAGAGGGGGCGGGGAGTGGGGAGACTGCGTGGCGGGGAGGCGGGGGGGGTGGGGTACTGTAGTGGACTGTGCATTCCAGGGAGGAGAGGGGGGTGGTTGGGGAGGGTGCTTGCCGGGGAGGAGAGCGGTGGTTGGGGCAGACGAGTGATGAAGAGGAGTGGCGGGGGGGCAGGGGTTGGGGAGGGCGAGTGATGGGGAGGAGAGGGAGAGGTTGGGGAGGGCAAGTGATGGGGAGGGCGTGTGCTGGGGACGAGAGGGGTGGGGGGGTGGAGGGCGAGTGAGGGGGAAGGTTCGTGCCGGGGAGGGGTAGGGGTGTACGCCCGGCCAGATGCCAGCCGGCAACAGTTGCGACCATGGAGCCCATGGCACCTGGTTGCGGAGGGGGTTATGGGCAATGATGACATGTCATCTAACCCCACCCCCTGCAGGTCAGTATGTTTGGTCATTACCCAGCGATGTTGACCGCCGTGGCAGGAGCTGCACTTCTACATATGGCCCTGGGGGAGCTGGAGCAGGAGCATGCCAGCGAGGCGGCGGAGGCAGCCGCAGAGGAGCGTGCCACAGGGAGGCAGGTGGCAGCTGCCCAGGCTGGAGGACCGCCCGCACGACAGGACAAGGAGGAGGAGGAGGTGGTGGTGGTGGTGCAACGGTGACAGAGACGCCCAATGAGGCCCCATGTCTATCGGCCCCGCTCGTCGTACCAGGACCTCATGGACCGGGCATGCAGGAGAAGACTCTGGATGAGCCAGGAAACTGTCGCCCATACCTGCTGTCCGATGGCATACCTGGCACCACGTGGCACTGGGGCAGGAGACCTTTTCCCCGTGGCCGTCAAGGCTACCATGGCCCTGAACCTTCATGCCACTGCATCATTCCAGTCGCCGAGTGGGCACAAATCCAGCATCTGGGAACTGCACCGGTGCATCCGTGCTGTGGCAGATGCCCTGTATGCCATTGCGGACTGCTACCTACAGTTCCCTGTGGACCATGCCAACCAGGATTACCGGGAAGCGGTTTTCGCTGCCATGGCCAGGATGTCCATGGTCCAGGGCGATCAATGGGATGCAAGTCCCCGTGCGGCCACCTGCGGATAACAGGGCCATGTTCACGAATAGGAAGGGGGCCTTCCTGGCTGGCTGGGTGTGTCCTGTATGTGGGTCTCCTGGGTGCTTGTGTCCCATGCGTCAGTGTCCTGGGTCGACTGCGACGGGGGCCTGTTGCTGAAGCTGCCCTCCACGCCGCTGGGTGTGGCCTGCCGACGTTGCCGCACTGGCACTAGATGGGGTGGCATACGCCTGGTGCTCAGAGTCTGTCTCAGGCTCGTGGGTGCCCTGGCACGTCCTGGGGGCATCGTATGCCAGGTGCTCTGGGTCTGTCCCGGGGTTTTGGGCGCCCGGGCACGCCCTGGGGGCGTCGTATGCCTGGTGCTCTGCGTCTGTCCCTGGCTCGTGGGTGCCCGGGCATGTCCTGGGGGTGTCGTATGTCTGACGGGCCGGGTCTGTCCCTGTCTCGTGGCCGCCCTGGCACGTCCTGGGGTCAGCCGGCATCCTCAGGGACGGGTGGGTCGATGTTTGGTCCTACAATACACAATACAGCATGCTTGGTTAAACACTCAGACGAGGATGGGGGCAGGAGGAAACAGGAGAAGGGGATATGGGGGAAGGGGGGATATGGGGGAAGGTGGAAAGGGTGGATGGGGAGTGGGATGGGGAAAGGGGGAACAGGAGGAAGGGGAGATATGGGAGAAGGGGGGAAATGGGGGAAGGGGGATATGGGGAAGTGGGGATATGGGGAGGGACCAGGGAATGGGGAAAGGGGATGGGGAAAAGGGGGGTAAGGGGAAGGAGGATATGGGGGAATGGGGGATATGGAGGAAGAGGGGATATGGGGGAAGGAGGGATGAGGGAAAGGGGGATGGGGGATATGGGGGAAGGGAGGAACGGGCGATATGGGTGAAGGAGGAAAGGGGGGATGGGGAAGGGGATGGGGAAAGGGGTGTAGGGAATAGGGGGATATGGGGTAAGGGGGGATCTGGGAGAAGGAGGAAAAGGGGGAAGGGGATAGGGGGGTATGGGGGAAAGGGGGCAGGCAGTGGGGGTGTCTCACTTGGTGGAGCTCCCCCAACCTCTGCATCCGCAACCTGCCGGTCCTCGGGTCCGTCTGCAAGATCCAGAGCCCTCTCTTCATGAATGGTGTGGGGTCGCAATTCGGGTGGACCCCCTCCCTCACGCTCCCAGTTGTTATGAGCACGCTTCTCCTGTGGGGGTGGGAGGGTGGCAAGGTTAAAGGGCAACAGTGTAGGTTGGATATATACATGCAGACCAGCGATTGTGTGCATGATGGCAGAGATTCACAACCATCCTGCCAATGCAGCCTGCAAGGGTGGGTGCAGACATGTCGGTTTCACCTCGGGCTGTGTCGCCCATCAGGGTGGGGGGGAGGAGGTATTCAGCCTGCCTGCCATGGCTAGGTCCTTGACCTTCCTGTGGCACTGGACGCCTGTACTGGCTGTTACGGCCACGGCGCTGACGGCCTCTGCCACCTCCCTCCACAAGCGCCGTCTGAAGCATGGTGCGACCCTGCAGCCGAGTCTGGGGTACATGGCCTCCCTCCTCTCCTCCACTGCATCGAGGAGCACCTCGATGTTCCACTCCTGGAACCTTGGCGCTGTGCGGCGGGCGGCCATTTTGCCGGGTCTCCGGGGAGCCATCTTTTGTGATGCGACGCTGCGTGGTGTCAATGACGGGACGCACGTCCATGACAGGTGACGCCGGCACGAATGGCGTCATGCCGCTGCTGGCCCATTCTGGGCCAGAGAATTCGATGTTCCGGGGGCCCGACGATGGAGTGTTTCGCGCCGTTTTTGAACCGGCGTCGGGCCACAGCACCGATTCCTGGAGAATCCCGCCGCTTGTCCCTGACTGACCTGGTTAGAGTTCACCGTCAGTTCATTATTCTTTTCGTTATCATTTCAGTCCCATCGAAACGAAAACAAACCTGTTCTCTCAGGGATTTTGCAGATTTGGATTTGGGAGCAGGATATGCTTCAGAAGTCGGGTCTAGGTTTCTCCTGTGGAAAATGTGTACGAGGCCTAATATAGCAGATAGTCAGCGGTGTTGGGGTAGTGGAGATTGGTGGTGCTGGTGTTGTTTGGTGGGGTATGGAGGCTGACAGCATCTGGAATATTATTGAATTAACGAGAACATCAGGAGTAACATTAACATCGCCTACACGCACTGAACTAATTCATTTTAATGAGAGCAGATTGCCGAATCACAGGACCGAACCCTCGGAGATCTCTGTAATCGAGGGAGATTTGTTGGTCCATTAAGTGACTGACTGGATCACTGTCTGTGCAGAGTTTGCACGTCCTCCCCATGTCTGCGTGGGTTTCTTCCTGATGCTCCGGTTTCCTCCCACAGTCCAAAGATGTGCAGGTTAGGTGGATTGGCCATGCTAAATTGCCCTTCTGGTCGATGGGGTTGCTGGGTTACGGGGATGGAGTGGAGTTATGGCCTTTGGTAGGGTGCTCTTTCCAAAGGCCGGTGCAGACCCAATGAGCCTAGCGGCCTCCTTCTGCACTGTAAATTCTATGATTCTTTGACTGCAGCGGGGTTCACAGATTTCAGTTTGAGCTGTGTAATGGAAATGAGGAACTGGTGAACTAACTTAACACAATAGTGACCAGTTCAGATTTCTGACGCGGTACCTTCAGTACCTGACCCGGGAGAAAAACTGGGGCCAGAAACAATAGAGCTCTGAATTAGAGATCCTGTTGTAAGTCCGTGTGGAAGTTTTATCATTTGGAAGTCAGTCACTGAAATTAATTGCATTGGATTTTGTTTATTGTCACGTGTACCGAGGTACAGTGACAAGTATGTTTCTGCGAGCAACTCAACAGATCATTAAGTACATGAAAAGAAAAGGAAATAAAAGAAAATACATAATAGGGCAACACAAGGTGCACAATGTAACTATGTAAACACCGGCATCGGGTGAAGCATACAGGGGTCTAGTGTTAATCAGGTCAGTCAATAAGAGGTCAATAAGAGTCAATTTGCAGTCTCTGCATAACGTGCCAGATCATCGACATGGATATCACCATTACACATGAGAACACCACCCACCAGATGCGTGGTACATACTCGTGCGAATCGGCCAATGTTGTCTACCTCATCCGCTGCAGGAAAGGCTGTCCCGAAGCGTTGGCGAGACCATGCAGACGCTGTGACAACAAATGAACGGACATCGTGCGACAATCACCAGGCAGGAATGTTCCCTTCCAGTCGGGGAACACTTCAGCAGTCAAGGGCATTCAGCCTCTGATCTCTGGGTAAGCGTTCTCCAAGGTGGCCTTCAGGACGCGCAACAACGCAGAATCGCCGAGCAGAAGCTTATAGCCAAGTTCCGCACACATGAGTGCGGCCTCAACCGGGACCTGGGATTCACGTCGCATTACATTCATCCCCCGCCATCTGGCCTGCGAAATCCTACCAACTGTCCTGGCTTGACACAATTCACGGCTCTTTAACCTGGGGTTACCCCATCTCTGGATCTGTAAAGATTTAATCACCTGCTAATGGTCGCATTGCCAGCATTGTCTGGCAACTTTGAATTTGTCTATATATGTGTTTCTGGAACAGACCTCTTCATTCACCTGAGGAAGGAGCAGCGCTCCGAAAGCTAGTGACATCGGAACAAACCTGTTGGACTTTAACCTGGTGTTATAAAACCTCTTACTGTCAATAAGAGGATCATTTAGGAGTCTGGTAACAGTGGGGAAGAAACTGTTTTTGAGTCTGTGTGTTCACAGACCTTTGTATCTCCTTCCCGGAGGACCTGTCCTGACTTTCAATTATCTTTATATAACCAATCCCTTTCATCCTTTTCTGCCAACAGATCGAAATGTGTGAGTTTTGAATTACAGAAACTTTACTATATTGAATGTAGGTGTTGGAGAGATGGCGTGATTCTCCGTTAGCCGACACCAAAACCGAGAAATGCTGTTTGGCAGAGGCGGGTTTCGCCAATCCGGGGGCCGGGTCGGAGAAGCGCCGGGAGTGTGGGGGGGGGGGGCGATTCACGCAACGCCGCTCCGATGCTGGTCCGCCGATTCTCCGGTGACCACTCTACCCGCCCCCCTCTAACCCCCCGCCCCCCCCCCCCCCCCCGCGATTCTCCGCGCATGATGGGCCGAGAGCCCGCCGAGATAGGCCGAGTACTACCGACGCTGTTGACATGTGGGCCAGCTGGCGGGACCTCAGCGTGCATGCTGGGGGGGGGGGGGGGCTGGTGGGGGAAGGGGAGACCCGACCCTGGGGGGAGTGGCCTCCAGGGTGGCCTGGCCCGTGATCGGGGTCTACCGATTGGAGGGCGGGCATATCCTGGTGGGGGCCTATGTTCCTCTGCGGCGAGCCTCTGTAGCTCTCCGCCATGTTGCGTCAGGGCCGGCGGCAGAAAGAAACCGATGCTCATGGGCGAATTTGTGCCGGCCGTAACGCGCATGCGCAGACCCGCGGCACCCGTTCCGATGCCGGTATCGGCAGCTGGAGCTGTGAGAGTCGCTCCAGTGCCGTGCTCACCCCCTGGGTGGCGCAGGATCGCTGATTCTAGGGGCCTGCTGACGCCACCGTAAAATGCGACGGTGCTAAGGATGGAATCAACATTTAGCCTTTGGATCAGAGATTCCAACACTAAAATCGCCCCTAGATTCCAACACTAAAATCGCGACAGGCACCGATTTGATGCCAAATCGCACTGCTTCTTCACCTTGAAAATGGCGCCAATGCGTTGCACTCTGCAAGTACAGTAGACACCGTTTGCATATCATTAGCGGGCCCGACCTGGTACTCTCCAGGACCTCCACAATTCTCCGCCTCCGATGGGCCGAGTTTCCAACGGCGTGGTTCACTCCTGCCTTTAAAGATCGTGAAACCGGCGTGGGGGGAGGGCGGGGGAGAGTGGGCAGGAGGTGGGCTCTGGGGTCGGGGTGGACGGACAGTGAACACCATTGCATTGGCCGGCAAGGCAGCCATGCAGCTGGGCACACCGCTAACAGCCCAGTTTAAACCTGATGCCATGGATAATATAAAAGTGTGCCCCGGGGATCCCGTTGGTGCTCTCTGGACACAGACGACCCATCAGCTGTATGCGCGTACTCCAGCACAAGCAGTGCCATATTTTTGGCTTGAGTAAGTGTGTGCAGGGAGTGTAAGATTAATGTGCAGTTCAGCTTGTCAGCCTCCCGCGTATCGATCACGGACCCGATGAATCCCGCTCCATCTGTCAGTGGAACCGAGTGTGCTGCATGAGGCACCAGTGTCAACCCCTCCATGGCAGTGGAATCGGTGCAGGTGCGGCGCCGGTTTTCTGTCGCAAAAGTCTACGGAGTCTCCGTTGGCATCAACATTTTAGTCTCAGTAACAGAGAATCCAGCCCATTGACTTTACCAGTGACACCGTCACCCCTTCATTTATCAACATATAATGATCCAAAATTTACAAAATGTGCTAGCAAAACACAAAATACATAATAGATTAAAAATCTAGAATATTCACTGATCTCTTTCAAACATTTCCATTATTGATTCCTTTTTTAAAATAAATTTTGAGTACCCAATTATTTTTTCCAATTAAGGGGCAATTTTAGCATGGCCAATCCACCTACCTTGCACATCTTTGGGTTGTGAGGTGAAACCCACGCAGACATGGGGAGAACATATACAGTCCACACAGACAGTGACCCAGGGCCGGGATTCGAACCTGGGTCCTCATCGCCGTAGGCAGCAGTGCTAACCAATGTGCCCCCGAGCTGCCCCTCCATTATTGATTCCTAAGGCCACAGCAATGTTTCACTGTTCTTTCACTGTCACTGGGGAAATCCTGGAACTCTCTCCCTTCCTACAACTCTGTTCTTGCAGTTCAAGTAAGCAGCTCATCACCAACTTCTCATCGGCAACAATGTTGGCCGAGCCAGTGACGCACATATCCCCAAGACGAATAAAAAATAAAAATAATGATTGGGACAACCCAACTTTACAGTAACTATTGCATTTTTACAGAGAGTGTGCTGTGCGTTCGTGCAATCACATGTTTCAGTTTCAATTAATCTTATATAAAGAGTACAGTGTGATAAATCATTTTCTGATACTGATTGGGCGGTAACTGGCCACATTCAATTGTGCCGTTTCTTTTGTATAGGCAATATCTGGGCAATTTTCCACATTTCCAGGTAGATAGGAACATAAGACCATAACACATAGGAGCAGTATTAGGCCACTCGACCCATCGAGTCTGCACCGCCATTCAATCATGGCTGTTATTTTTCTCATCCCCATTCTCATGCCTTCTCCACATAACCCCTGATCTCCTTATTAATCAAGAACCTATCTATTTGTCTGAAAGACACTCAGTGATTTGGTCTCCACAGCCTTCTGTGACAAAGAGTTCCACAGATTCACCACCCTCTGGCTGAAGAAATTCGTCCTCATCTCTATTTTAAAGGATCGTCCCTTTCATTTGAGATGCTGTCTTCTGGTTCTAGTTTTTCATACTAGTGGAAACATCACGGATGGTATGCTGCCTCCCGGGTGCCAGGGTCCGTGATATCTCGGACCGTGTTTTCAGAATCCTTAAGGGGGAGGGGGAACAGTCACAAGTCGTGGTACACATCGGTATCAACGACATAGATAAGAGAAGGGATGGGGATTTGAAACAGGAATTTAGGGACCTAGGGTGGAAGCTGAGAGCCAGGACAAACCATGTTGTCATCTCTGGTTTGTTGCCGGTTCCACGTGCTAGTGAGGTGAGGAACAGGGAGAGAGTGCAGATAAACACGTGGCTGCAGGGATGGTGTAAGAGGGAGGGTTTCAGTTACGTGGATAATTGGAGCATATTCTGGGGAAGGTGGGACCTGTACAGACAGGACGGTTTGCACCTGAACCAGAGGGGCACCAATATCCTGGGAGGGAAGTTTGCTACGGCTCTTCGGGGGGGGTTTAAACTAATTTGTCAGGGGGATGGGAAAACGAGCTGTAGTCCAGAAGCCAGTGTTGAGAGTAGTGAGGTACTGAGGAGGGTATCAAGGATGCAGGCGTGTACTGGCAGACACATTGAGGTGTGTCCACTTCAATGCAAGGAGCATCCGGAAAAGGTAGGTGAACTTGGAGCGTGGATTGGTACTTGGGACTACGATGTTGAGGGCATTACGAGGACATGGTTAGAACAGGGACAGGAATGGTTGTTGGAAGTTCCAGGGTATACATGCTTTAGTAAGAGTAGGGAAGGTGGTAAAAGAGGTGGAGGATTAGCATTGTTAATCAAGGATAGTTTAACGGCTGCAGAAAGGCAGTTTGAAGGGGATCTGCCGACTGAGGCTTAATATGGGCTTAAGTTATAAATAGGAAAGGAGCGGTCACATTGTTAGGAGTTTTCTATCGGCCCCCAAATAGTAATAGAGATGTGGAGGAAGAAATTGTAAAACAGATTATGGATAGGTGTGGATGTTTCAGGGTAGTTGTCATGGGTGACTTTAACTTTGCAAATATTGATTGGAACCTTTATAGGTCGAACAGTTCAGATGGGGCAGTTTTTGTACAGTGTGTGCAGGAGGGTTTCCTGACACAATATGTGGATAGGCCGACAAGAGGTTGGGCCACATTGGATTTGGCATTGGGTGATGAACCGGCCCGTGTGTTAGATTTGTTTGTGGGAGAGCACTTTGGAGATAGTGACCACAATTCAGTGTCTTTCACTATTGCAATGGAGAGGGATAGGGCCACATGGCAGGAATAGGTTTATAATTGGGGGAGGGGTAATTATGATGCGATTTGGCAAGAATTAGGGAGCATAAGATGGGAACAGAAACTGTTAGGGAAAGGCACAAATGAAAAGTGGAGCTTGTTCAAGAAACAAATACTGCGTGCCCTTGATTGGTATGTCCCTGTCAGGCAGGGAGGGAATGGCTGTGTGAGGGAACCATGGTTCACAAAACAGGTTGAATGTCTTGTCAAGAGGAAAAAGGAAGCGTATATAAGGATGAGAAAACAAGGTTCAGTTGGGACGCTTGAGGGTTACAAGGTAGCAAGGAATGAGCTAAAAAAAAAAGGGCTGAGGAGAGCTAGGAGGGGGCATGAGAAGTCCCTGGCGGGTCGGATCTAGGAAAACCCCAAGGCTTTTTACTCTTATGAGAGAACTAAAACAATGACCAGGGTGAGGTTAGGGCCGGTCAAGGACAGTAGTGGGAACTTGTGCATGGAGTCAGAAGAGATAGGAGAGGCGTTGAATGAATACTTTTCTTCAGTGTTCACCAAGGAGAGGGACCATGTTTTTGAGGATGAGAGTGTGACACAGGCGGGTAGACTGGAGGAGGTAAATGTTCTGAGGAAGGATGTATTAGCAATTTGAAAAACCACTGGGCCGGATGGGATATATCCTAGGATTCTTTGGGAGTCAAGGGATGAGATTGCAGAGCCTTTGGCTTTGATCTTTGGGTCCTCACTGTCCACGGGGATAGTGCCATGGAACTGGAGAGTGGCGAATGTTGCTCCTCTTTTCAAGAAAGGGAATAGGAATGACCCTGGTAATTATAGGCCGGTTGGTCTTACTTCGGTGGTCGGTAGGTTAATGGAAGAGGTCCTGAAGGATAGGATTTATGACCATTTGGAAAGATGCAGCTTAATCCGGGATAGTCAACACGGATTCGTGAAGGGTAAGTCTTGTCTCACAAATTTGATTGAATTCTTTGAGGAGGTAACTAAGTGTGTAGATGAAGGTAGGGCAGTTGATGTCGTATACATGGATTTTAGTAAGGGGTTTGATGAGGTTCCCCATGGTCGGCACATGAAGAAAGTACAGACGTGTGGGATAGAGAGAAATGTGGCCAATTGGATAGATAACTGGCTATCACATAGAAGACAGAGGGTGGTGGTGGATGGAGATTTTCCAAACTGGAGATCAGATACCAGTGGTGTACCACAGGGATCAGTGCTGGGTCTTCTGCTATTTGTGATTTTTATCAATGACTTGGAGGAGGGGGCTGAAGGGTGGGTCAGTTAATTTGCTGATGACACCAAGATTGGTGGAGTAGTGGATGAGGTGGAGGGCTGTTGTAGGCTGCAAAGAGACATTGATAGGATGCAGAGCTGGGCCTAAAAATGGCAGATGCAGTTTGACCCTGATAAGTGCGAGGTGATTCATTTTGGTAGGAAAATTTTGAATGCGGATTACAGGGTCAACAGCAGGGTTCTGAGGATGTGGAGGAACAGAGAGATCTTGGGATTCATGTCCACAGATCTCTGAAGGTTGCCACTCAAGGGGATAGAGCCATGAAGAAGGTCTATAGTGTGTTTGCGTTTATTAACAGGGGGCTTGAATTTAAGAGCCGTGGGGCTACACTGCAACTGTATATGACCCTGGTGAGACCACATTTGGAGTATTGTGTGCAGTTCTGGTCAGTTCACTATAGGAAGGATGTGGAAACATTGGAAAGTGTGCAAATGAGATTTACCAGGATGCTGCCTGGTTTGGAGGATAGGTCTCATGAGGAAAGGTTGATGGAGCTAGGGCTTTTCTCTTTGGAGCGGAGAAGGATGAGAGGCTATTTAATAGAAGTTTATAAGGTGATGAGGGGGATAGATAGAGTGGACGTTCAGAGACAGGCTGGTTTAGCTCACTGGGCTAAATCACTGGCTTTTAAAGTAGGCCGGCAGCACGGTTCAATTCCCGTACCAGCCTCCCCGAACAGGCGTCGGAATGTGGCGACTAGGGGCTTTTCACAGTAACTTCATTGAAGCCTACTTGTGACAAAAAGCGATTTTCATTTAATATTTCCTCGAGTGGATGTAGCTGTTACAAGGGGGCATCGCTATAAGGTTCAGGGTGGGAGATACAGGAGGGATGTCCAAGGTCGGTTCTTTACTCAGAAAGTGGTTAGGGTGTGGAATGGACTGCCTGCTGTGATAGTGGAGTCGGACACTTTAGGAACTTTCAAGCGGTTATTGGATAAGCACATGGAGAACACCAGAATGACAGGGAGTGGGATAGCTTGATCTTTCATAGATTATCATAGAATTTACAGTGCAGAAGGAGGCCATTCGGCCCATCGAGTCTGCACCGGCTCTTGGAAAGAGCACCCTACTCAAGGTCAACACCTCCACCCTAGCCCCATAACCCAGTAACCCCACCCAACACTAAGGGCAATTTTGGACACTAAGGGCAATTTATCATGGCCAATCCACCTAACCTGCACATCTTTGGACTGTGGGAGGAAACCGGAGCACCCGGAGGAAACCCACGAACACACAGGGAGGATGCGCAGACTCCGCACACTGACACAAGCCGGAATCGAACCTGGGACCCTGGAGCTGTGAAGCAATTGTGCTATCCACAAGGCTACCGTGCTGCCCGTATCTTGGTTTCGGACACGGCTTGGCACAACGTCGAGGGCCGAAAGGCCTGTACTGTTCTATGTTCTATGTTCTATGTTCCTCTCCACGTCCATTCTATCCAGGCCTCGCAGTATTCTGTAAATTTCAACAAGATCCCCCCTCATCCTTTTAAACTCGAACAAGTACAGACCCAAAGTCCTCAACCATTCCTCATACAACAAGCTGTTCATTCCAGGGATCATTCTTGTGATCCTCCTCTGGACCCTTTCCAAAGCCAACACATCCTACCTTAGATATGGTGCTCAGAACCGCTCACCATACTCCAAATGGGGTCTGACCAGAGCCTTATACAGCCTCAGAGGTACATCCCTGGTCTTGTATTGTAGCCCTCCTGACATGAATGCTAACATTGCATTTACCTTATTAACTGCCGACTGAACCTGCACATTAACCTTAAGAGAATCATCAACAAGGACCCCCAAGTCCCTTTGTGATTCTGATTTCCTCAGCATTTCCCCATTTAGAAAATGGTCCATGCCAAAAGTCCTCCTTCCAAAGTGAATAACCTCACAACTTTCCACATTGTATTTCATTTGCCATTTCATTGCCCACTCTCCTAACCTGCCCAAATCCTTCTGCAACCCCTTTGTTTCCTCAATACTACCTGTCCTCCTACAGGTCTTTGTATCATCTGCAACTTAGCAATAGTGCCTTCAGTTCATTATCCCAGATCATTAATGTATATTGTGAAAAGTTGTGGTCCCAGCACAGACCCCTGATTCACACCACTAGTCACCGGCTGCCATTCTGAAAAAAAAACCTTTATCCCCACTGCCTTCTGCCAGTCAGCCAATACTCTATCCATGCCAGGATCATATCATGAACACCGTTGGCTCTTAACATATTCAACAATATCCTATGCGGCACTTAGTCAAAGGCCTTCAGGAAATCTAAATATATCAAGTTGACTGGTTCTCCTTTGTCTAACTTCCTTGTTACCTTCTCAAAGAACTCTAACTGATTGGTCAACAATAACGTCCCTATGACAAAGCCGGTTGACTCAGTCCTATTTTACCATGCACATCCAAGTTCTCCGCAATCTCATCTTTAATAATGGACTCTAAAATCTTACTAATGACCAAAGTCACGCTAACCGGCCTATAATTTCCCGTCTTCTGCCTCACTCCCATCTTAAACAGTGGTGTTACATGGACCACTTTCCAGTCCTCTGGGACCCTTCCCGCCTCCAGTGAGTCCTGAAAGATCACCACAAATGCCTCCACAATCTCCTCAGCTATCACTTTTACGATCCTGGGGTGTCGTCCATCCGGTCCAGGTGACGTATCCACCTTCAGACCTTACAGTTTCCCCAAAATCTTCAACTTAGTAATGTCCACTGCACTCACCTCGGCCCCCTGATTCTCCTGTGATACCAGTGTTGTAGCTGTACTGGAACACCTTGGCTAGATTTGCGCAGGTTCTGGCGGGGGGTCGGAGAATCTCGCCCAAGAATTGTTGATTCTAGGTTAGTATAGCTCTATCTATCACCTGCAGCTTATGTGTTTGGCATATAAGTAATCCTGTGCTGTAACGTCACCTGCTCTACACCTCAGTTTTTGAAATGCCAGGTGCTGTTCCTGGAATGCCCGTCTGCACTCTTCATTGAACAAGGGCTGATCCCCGCCATGGTGGTAATGGTAGAGTGGCGGATATGCCGGGCCATGTGGTTACATATTGTGGCTGAGTACAATTATGCTGCTGCTGATGGCACACAGCGCTTTATGGATGCCACGTCTTGCGTTGCTATATCTGCCATAGTGGTTGCAATTGGAGGCACGGTAGCACAGTAGTTAGCACTGTTGCTTCACAGTGCCAGGGTCCCAGGTTCGATTCCAGCTTGGGTCACTGTCTGTGCAGAGTCTGCATATTCTCCCCGTGTCTGCGTGGGTTTCCTCTGGGTCCCCCGGTTTCCTCCCACAAGTCCGGAAAGACGTGCTTGTTAGGTGGATTGGACTTTCTGAATTCTCCCTCCGTGTACCCAAACAGGCTGCAGGATTGTAGTGACTGGGGGTTTTCACAGTATCTTAATTGCAGCTATAATGTCAGCCTACTTGTGGCACTATTAAAGATTATTATCATTGTTCAGAACCCTTGCCATTTAGCATGGCAGTAGTGTCACACAACACGATGGAGGACATCCTCAATGTGAAGATGGGACATCATCTCCACAAGGACTGTGCGGTGGTCACACCGACCGCTACCATCATGGACAGGTACACCTGTGGCAGGCAGATGATGAGAATGATGTCTAGTATGTTTTTCCCTCTTTGGTTCCATCAGCACCTGCCGGAGATCCAGTCTCGGTTAGTTGGAACCACTCTTGTGCGCTTGCTACCATTGGTGCTTCCTCCAATTGGTTTTCAACATTGAAGAGTACTGATTCGGTGAATGGTACATGGTAATCGGTTGGGTTCCTTCCCTGAAGTCATGACACCTCGTTCCGGACACCCAGGGCTACTCCCTGCACAATGTATACCACTGAACAAACCCACGGATAATAATAGTCTTCTCTGGGACGTTATCTGTAAGGTGGGCCAGACAGTTTCTTTCCATTTAGACCTTGTAGCGGTTCAGATCAGAGGGTTAGGGAACCAGCTTGAGGGGGTGGGGGAGGGGTGGGTGAGGGGGGGGGGGGGGTCCGGTTTCATGGTCATTATTACACTTTTAGTTCCAGATATTTATTAGATTAAGTTTTCACCATTTGGCGTGGTCCGCACAGTCTCTGGATCACCAATCCAGTGACAATACAACTAAACAAGCTTGGGTCACTGTCTGTGCGGAGTCTGCACATCCTCCCCGTGTGTGCGTGGGTTTCCTCCGGGTGCTCCGGTTTCCTCCCACAGTCCAAAGATGTGCGGGTTAGGTGGATTGGCCATGCTAAATTGCCCATAGTGTCCAAAATTGCCCTTAGTGTAGGGTGGGGTTGCTGGGTTATGGGGATAGGGTGGTCGTGTGGGCTTGGGTGGGGTGCTCTTTCCAAGAGCAGGTGCAGACTCGATGGGCCGAATGGCCTCCTTCTGCACTGTAAATTCTATGATAATCTATGATAATCTATGAAACAACTGAATTGGCAGAGGAGTCTCCTCAAATGTTCCCTCCCTCAATCATAGGGGAGACTAGTAATCCAGAATCACGCAAACCACCGTCAGGAAGATGTTGAGATTGGGGATATATCTCGGCCGCCTCGTGAGGAAGACAGCACCACAATTGTCAGTTTCAGCCACTTACTTCGCTCAATGGAATACGGAATATTGGCTGAAAGTACTGGACTTGTAATAACTATTGATTCTGAAGACATTTCAGCAGTTGTAACTGAAGACATCCGACCGGAAAAGATCAAACACACAATAATGCAAACAATGCAATGAATTAGTCTGATGCGATTTGAATACTCAGTAGTTCAGAATCTGAGTATTATCCCCATGGACAGACAGTGAGCTGCTGGCCCGTAGTCAGGGACAGCCCGTTCCTTGTTATTTGTTTAAGAAGGTCAGACAGGATGGCCACGGGTGACAGGACAGTCCCGTGCCAGAGGCAAATATTTAACAATATCTTAATCTGAGAAATAATTACAGAGAGATTACATTAGAGGAAAATGGCAAAGAAGATGAATGGAAAAGGAGAGGCAAATGACGAGAGAGAGATTGAAAGCGAGATAGAGACAGAAATTCAAATTAATCACGGACGGGGGTGTGAAGAGACAAGGCGAAACATAGATGGGGAGGGAGAGACAGTATTAATTAACTTGCATGTATATGGCGTCTTTCGCAGTGCCAACGTTTCACAGCTAATGTTGAAGTGTGTCACTGATGTGATTTAGATCTGTGACAGCCAATCTGTGCACAGAAAGCAATCACAAATCCCTACAGTACAAATCCCTAGAACTCCCTACAGTACAGGAGGCCATTCGGCGCATCGAGTCTGCACCAGCCCATCGAAAGAGCACTCTGCCACGGCACACTCCGCCCCTCCCCCACCCCTGTAACTCCACTTCCCTGGACGCTGAAGGGCAATTTAGCATGCCCAATCAACTTCACATGCACATCTTTGGACTGTGGAAGGACACTCGAGCACCCGGTGGAGTCCCATGCAGACACGGGGAGAACCTGCAAGCTCCACACAGACAGTCACACAGTCAGTCAAGGTTGAAATTGATCCCGCGCCTTGGCACTATGAGGCAGCGGTGTTAACCACTGTGCAGTCCGCTAAATCAATAATAACCAGAGCATCTGTTTTATTTATGTCAGATGAAAGAAAAAAATGTCCCAGCTAAGAGACCCCTGACCCAATGGTCCATAGTGACTCGAGGCGATTTTAGAATGTGGGAGATTAGGTAACCATTGAAACACAAAAAGATAATTGGAAAATGAGTGACGTGAAGTTGATAAAGATTTAATTTGACATATTTTATTTAATCGTAGCAAATGATTTTCTTTCTAAGTTGTGCCCAGTTGAATCATTAATCCGATTTATGCAAGTTTAACAATTCTAAACCTGCGATGGAGACACATTTAATCTTCGATTATAATTACTGTGGGTCTCGGTTCATGAACTCTCCTTCTGATGCACCCAAACTGTAACCAATGACAACCATGAGCGTGCGATCATTAACAACAGGATACTTTCTGATTCCATATACAGAGCACCCATACTCCGGTCATTTTATTGTGATTCCGAGAAACTTCGCGGGAAATGATGAAAGGACTCCAACTGGTATTTGCTGTCCTGGTTCTGACGCAATCCATTAATGCTCAATTAATGTACCCTCCTGAACTGGCAGGTCAGTAAATCTCTCAGAAGCCAATCCACAATCAAAGCATAATCAAAGACCCCTCCCACCCGGGTTATTGCCGCTTCCAACTTCTTCTATCGGGCAGGAGATACAGAAGTCGGAGAGCACGCACAAAAAGTGCAAAAGACTCCCGAATGATCCTCTAATGGACTGAACTGATTGATGTCTTCTTACATTTTCTCTACTGAGTAGTGCTGCACTCCGTATGCTTCACCGTATGTCGTATGTTTTTTCATTCATGGAACGGTCTGTCTGGACTTTTCACTGTCCTCAGCACACCTGACAATAAATCAAATCAATCAATCATATAATTATTCCTAGAAACAGGAGGAGGGTATTCTGTACCCATGGGACAGGTCCATCATAGATTCGACCACTTTTGATCTGTATCCTAACTCTGTTTATCTACCCTACTTCTACAATCCTTAAAACCATTCCCGACAAACATCCATCAATCTCACTGATGTGCTATTGTAAACAACAGAATTGTGTATTTTCTTTCGAATTATCCCCATTTATTCAGCTTTTTATTGTAAGAACACACCGATAGCATTCGCAAATATGACATTAAATCTACGTCACCACTGTACTTGTTTATTCCCACACTGTCTGTAAATCATCACACTGTTCACCCATCATCAAATACTCACGCTTCAAATAATTTCTTCGGTCAAACATTGGAAGTTTTCTTACCCCCACACCAAAGTCTGTTCCCTGACCCCAAGGAATGTCCACTCCTGGCGATTGTTGAACGTGAAGCCTTCCATAACTTTGACCCCAGGATGTGATTCATGCCACAGATCGATGCTTTCGCTATGGCCAAGTTATTCTATCTCTGTAATATTGCCAGACACCCACTCTCAATTCACCAGTTGCTGAAATCCATAGCCAGCCATTTTCTTTTACCTCTGAACTTGTCTGTTCAAACTGCTCTCGCACATTGAAACCTCCATAAACCATTGTCCATCCAAATTGTTGCTGCGTGCGTCCGAACATTGCCGACCGTGTCTTCATTTGCCTGGCCGTAAGAGCAATTTATTCTCTCACAAGATAGCAAATCGGTGGGATTCTTTACCACATAGAGCTGTAGAGGCTAGGAATTTAAATATGTTCAAGGATGAGATAGACAGATTTTTAATCTGTAAGGGCATCAAGGGATATGGGGAAAAGTTGATGAAAATGGAGTTAAGGATTATCAGATCAGTCATGATCTCATTTCATTGTGGAAGAGACTTGATGGACTGGCTGGCCTCTTCTGCGATTACATTTTGTGGTCTTATGGTCTTTGGATTTCCACCACTTTGATCTAATTTAAGAAACTCCTTAACTGTTATATCTTTGATCAAGGTCTCGGTCATCCGTCCAATTTATCCTTATGTGAGCCGATGGCGTTCTTCCTTTGAAAAGGACTCTCACCTGGGGCTGTTTTAGAACATAGAACATAGAACATTACAGCGCAGTACAGGCCCTTCAGCACTCGATGTTGCGCCGACCTGTGAAACCACTCTTAAGCCCATCTACACTATTCCCTTATCGTCCATATGTCTATCCAATGACCATTTGAATGCCCTTAGTGTTGGCGAGTTCACTACTGTTGCAGGCAGTGCATTCCACGCCCTTACTACTCTCTGAGTAAAGAACCTACCTCTGACATCTGTCCTATATCTATCTCCCCTCACTTTAAAGCTATGTCTTCTCGTGCTAGACTTCGCTTTCCGAGGAAAAAGGCTCTCTTTGTCCACCCTATCCAATCCTCTGATAATCTTGTGTGCCTCAATTAAGTCACCTCTTAACCTTCTGCTCTCTAACGAAAACAGCCTCAAGTCCCTCAGCCTTTCCTCATAAGATCTTCCCTCCATACCAGGCAACATTCTGGTAAATCTCCTCTGCACCCTTTCCAATGTTTCCACATCCTTCCTACAATGCGGCGACCAGAATTGCACGCAATACTCCAAATGCGGCCGCACCAGAGTGTTGTACAGCTGCAACATGACCTCATGGCTCCGAAACTCATCCCTCTACCAATAAAAGCTAACACACCGTACGCCTTCTTAACAACCCTCTCAACCTGGGTGGCAACTTTCAGGGATCTATGTACATGGACACCGAGATCTCTCTGCTCATCCACACAGCCAAGAGTCTTACCATTATCCCAGTACTCTGTCTTCCTGTTATTCCTTCCAAAATGAATCACCTCACACTTTTCTGCATTAAACTCCATTTGCCACCTCTCAGCCCAGCGCTGCGGCTTATCTATGTCCCTCTGTAACTTGTACCATCCTTCCGCACTGTCCACAACTCCAACAACTTTAGTGTCATCTGCAAATTTACTCATCCACCCTTCTATGACCTCCGGGTCATTTATAAAAATGACAAACAGCAGTGGCCCCAAAACAGATCCTTGTGGTACACCACTAGTAACTGGACTCCAGTCTGAACATTTCCCATCAACCACCACCCTTTGTCTTCTTCCAGCTAGCCAATTTCTGATCCAAACTGCTAAATCACCCTGAATCCCATGCCTCCGTATTTTCTGCAGTAGCCTACAGTGGGGAACCTTATCAAACGCTTTACTGAAATCCATATACACCACATCAACTGCTTTACCCTCGTCCACCTGTTTGGTCACCTTTTAGTGATGATAAGGGCATTTGTGTTAATAAATGTAGCTGTTGTTGAATGTTATCTGGAAATTAGGATATGGTGCATGAAGGGAAGGTGTTCCCACCTGATTTTTGTGATGTGGATAAATAAAATTGCCATCAATATAAGTTAGACACTAATAAATCCATTAGAGAATACAGGCGAAAAACTAATTTAGCCAGAGAGTGCTGAGAATGTGGATCCCGTGACCACAATCATTGTTTGAGCCTGGAAAATCTCGATGTATTTAAATGGAAGCTGCTGAAACAGGGCAGAGAGTCAAATAGGCCCTTCAACCCACCATGCCTATGCCAATCATCAAATACCAATCTATACTTATCCCATTTACAGCACTTAGTCTATATCCTGCTTTGCCTCCGCGATTAAAGTGCTCGTCCAGGTGCTTCTTAAATGCTGCGAGAGTACCTGCCACCCCCCTCTCAAGCAGCGCATTACACATTTCCACCACCCTCCGGATGAAACAAAGGGCCCTCAAGTTCCCCGCTAACCAAATACTCCTCACCTTAAACCTATGCCCTTTGGTCTTACGCATCTATGCCATAGGGAAAAGAGACACAGGATCTACCCTATCTTAACCTCTCATAATTTTGTATCCCTCTATCAGATACCCCCTCAGCCTCCCATGCCCCAGGGAAAACAAACTCAGCCTATCCAGTTTCTCTTCATAGCTGAAATCTTGCATCCCAGGCATCATCCTGTTGAATTTCCTCTGCACCCTCTCTACTGCAATCACGTCCTTCTGACGCTGAGGTGACCAGAACTGTACACAATATTCCATCTGTGGTCGAACCAATGTTTTATAAAGTTGTACCAAGACTCCATGCTCCTATCGTCTATGCCTTGCTAATGAAAGCAAGCATTCAATATTAATTCTTTATCACTCTATCAATCTTTGCTGTCACCTTCAGGGTTCTATGGACGGGTACACCAAGGTCATAGGATCCCTACAGTGGGCAATCCAACCGACCTGCACATTTTGGACTGTGGAGGAAACCGGTGCCCCCGGAGGAAAGCCGCGCAGACACGGGGAGAATGTACAAATTCCACACAGACAGTGACCCGATGTCTGTTTGTTTCTCAATACACCCGAGGGATCTACCGTTCATTATGTATATCCTACCCTTATTAGACCTTCACAAATGTATCACTTCACACTTTATAGGATTGAATTCCATCTGCCATTGATCAATGTCAGTTTGGAGCCGAAGGTTATCCTCCTCATTATCACCAATTTTCGTATAATCTGCAAACTTACCAATTATACCTTCTGCATTCACATCCAAGTATTTAATGTCTAAGAGTCCCAGCATCGATCTTGTGGCACAGCGCTGGTCACACGCTTCCAATCACAAAAGCAGCCCTCCACTATGTGAGAGAGCAATGTAATTTTCGCAATACCATGATCCCCATCATCCTGACGGGAATAAAATGCTGACATACACGGCTTGCTAATTGTCTAATATTCTCGATAATATTCTCCCTATGTTACTCCAGGTAGAACAATAGAGCAGTGAAATATTATTTTCTCTTCTTTCAGCTGAGAAGTTTGGATGCAAGGATTTTGGTGGGAAATGTTCCTTTGTGCCTTGCTCACCAGGCCAGATTCAACCGAGTGTTAATATGTGTTGGCACAACCAACACTGCTGCAAGAATCAACCATCTACTTACTACATGGTGGATAGATCTGACTTCACCCTAATGACTTCAACAGAATCTAAATTTAATCCTGGCTTCACCTGATTGTGAAGACCGCATGATCGCTGAACCCCAACATACTGCTTACCGAATCATGTCAATAAAACTCTGCATTGGTCGCTGACGCTGGTCCCTGTCTCATTCAGACAGGGGCACGATTGATAGGTAAGGGGCATGTCAGCGACATTCAATAATATTTATTCACTAGCTGGGCCAGCATTTATTGGTCATCTTCTGGTGCCCTTGAACCATTTCTGGAAATAATTTAAGAGTCAACCCCATTGCGGTGGATCTGCACTCTCGTTTAGAATTGTATTTTTACAACAAATTAATGAATTTAAATTCCACCAGCCGGATTTCTGATTTACTTGTGCAGTGGTAATACCGCTAGGCACATAAGGTTTGTACAGTGGTTAGCACTGCTGCCTCACATCACCAGGGACCTGTGTTCGATTCCCATCTTGGGTGAATATCTGCGTGGACTTTGCACTTTCTCCCCTTGTCTGCGTGGGTTTCCTCCGGGTGCTCCTGTTTCCTCCCATTGTCCAAAGATGTGCAAGTTAGGTGGATTGGCCCTAAGTGGAAAAGTTCAACTTACGTTACATGATAGGGCGGGAATGATGGGGTAGTGGCCATGGATAAGTGCACTTCCGGAGCGTCCACGCAGACTTGATGGACCGAATGGCTTTCTTCGGCACTACAGGGATTCTATTATTCTGTATGATTCTATGAACACCACCACCGCATTGACATCCTTTAGGTCCAGAACAATAATTTGCACTGAATCATATACTACATTTCATTTCACGGACACCTCCTCCGATATCCCTGGGGATGTGCTGTCCGACAGTCAGGACTGATTCAGAGATGGCGGTAAAGTGGTATGCAATCGGAGTTTGGCTATTGCTACTGGGAAGGTGTTAAATGTGTTTGGCAAGGGGATGGGAAGTGGATGCTAGATTCAGATGTGGAACTATCAGAAATGGCAATGGAAGGCAGAAAGTCATTGGGTGAATCTGGAAAACGAAGGAAACCAAAGGTACATTTTTGGTAGTGGCCATAGGAATATAATTCGATATCAGGAGCAGAACAAACGAAACAGACCAGCTGAGAGCACCAGTAAGAGCCTAGCAGTGTGAAATAATAACTGCTACAGAAACTGAAAGAGGGACAGAAAGGGCAGCTCAACATTCCTCGTGACAGGGCTTTCAGACACAGATCGACAGGGCGATAAAAAGGATGGAGTGGTTATATTGGTTCGATAATCAATTCCAGAAAATACAAGTGACGCTGTGTTGGAAGATGACCATTTCACGTCATAGCGATTGAGTTTAGCACCAATAAAGGGGTTGAATTGAAAAGAAAATCGCTTATTGTCACAAGTAGGCTTCAAATGAAAAGTCCCTAGTCGCCACATTCCAGCGCCTGTTCGACGAGGCTGGTACAGGAATTGAACCGTGCTGCTGGCCTGCCATGGTCTGCTTTAAAAGCCAGCTATTTAGCCCAGTGTGCTAAACCAGCCCCTTGGCCTCCTATAGGGTGATGTGGAGATGCCGGTTTTGCACTGGGGAGTGCAAGGTAAGATGTCTTATAACACCAGGTGAAAGTCCAACAGATTTCCTTGGAATCACTAGCTTTTGGAGGGTAGCTCACCTGATGAAGGAACTGCGATCAGAAAGCCCGTGATTCCAAAGAAACCTGTTGGATTTTACCTGGTGTTCTTACTGTAGTATTGGGTGTGAATAGACCTACCGTCAGAGGAACATAGAATGGCAAGTATTTAAATAAATCACTGATAACTGAGAAGTGCCAAACCAATAATGAAAGGGTAATTTCCGAGAGCCATTTGACGCCCCGGATTGCTAGCCCATGAGCACAGCCACTATGTTGTCATTCCTGTACCCGTGCAGTAAACAGAAAAACACGATGAGCGAGCTCCATCTGTTGGCGTTCTGAGGTAAATGGCCATTTCCTGGAAAGGCATCGAATTCTCA